>NC_090746.1:5310073-5347573 GCF_036898095.1 Palaemon carinicauda
TGGGACCTTTCGAAGCACACGTTGTCTCTCCCTTCCAAAAGGTAAGAGGAATAGTTTCCAAGATCAAAAATTTTTATCAAACACAAACAGGTGTCCGAAGAGCCTTAGAAAGTATCCTCGGACTTTTCCAATTCACTTCAGTAACAGATCTCCTAATAAAAGCCAAACTCAAAGACATCAATCGAGTTTGGAGAAAGAGAGCTACAGTACCTATAAGAGACAAGGTCTCGAAGATCCCCTCTGTCTTGAAAATGAGACTACGCCCATGGTCCGAACCGAAGGACCTCTCCAAATCAGTTCCTCTACAATTCCCACCTCACAAGTGACATTCCATACAGCTGCGTCTCTAAGCGGATGGGGGGATTACTCCGAACATCAGATGTTTCAGGTTCTTGGTCACTCGCCATGAAACAGTCCCATATCATTGTTCTCAAAGCCATGGCAGTGTTCTTGACCCTGAAGAGAGACTCTCCTCCGAGGTCGACCCACATCAGAGTAGTGTCAGACAGCACAGACTCAGTACACTACGTCAACAGGGAGGATCCAAGTCACCCAACCTGAATCAGATCCTGGTCACTATCTTAGCCTGGGCAACAGAAAAGAACTGGTTCCTGTCAGCACCTCACCTAGCGGGAGGCCAGAATGTGAGAGCGGACTCACTATCCAGGACGGATCCACTGGAGTCAGAATGGTCTCTAGACATAATTTCATTCCGGTGGATACTCAGGCTCGTTCCAGGCCTCCAGGTAGATCTATTCGCAACTCAGATGAATCACAAACTTCCTTGTTATGTGACCCCAACCCTGGACCCTCGGGCTTATGCCATGGACGCATTACCCCGGGATTGGAACCATTAGAAGAAGATTTCCCTATCTCCCCCAGGGAATCTTCTAAAAACTTTTACACAAACTACGCTCCTTCCGGGGCGCAGTGGCTTTAGTACCACCTCACTGGCCAAGAACAGTTGGTTTCCTCTCCTCCTCGAGTTGAAACTCAGTCCCATCCGGATCCCGTTCCTCAAACTGACCCGAGTACAGTATCCAAACTCACTGTGTCAGATTACTCAAGGATAGCCAAAACTCTAACTTTGTGGACTACAGGAAGTTGGCAGCTCGTAGAGACGCGAACATTGAACCGGAAAACGATCTCTTCATCGAATGGGACAAAAGGGACTCGACAATTCGCCAATATGATTCGGCCGTTAACAACTAGCAGGTCCCCTAAGAGTGCAGACCATACTCGTATGTCCCCGCATTTAGCCATCTCTTTCTTGAGGTTCCTATTTGACAAAAGCCTAACAGTTAGCACTTTAACCACCATCAAGTCAGCTTTGAAGAAGATCTTCCTTGTTGGGTTCAACATTAACCTAGCTGATTCCTATTTCTCATCAATCCCAAAAACATGTGCTAGGCTTCGACCTTCGGTTCGGCCACAAAAGGACTCTTGGTCTCTGAACGGTGTTCTCAAACTTGCGATGGACACGGACAATGAATCCTGCTCTTATATGACTCTTCTTAGGAAGACTTTATTTCTAACGGCTATGGCCTCAGGTGATGGAACATCAGAACTAGCAGCTCTCTCACGAAACCCGGAAAACATAGATTTCCTCCCTTCAGCCGAAGTACTCCTTTTCCAGACAAAGCTTTCCTAGCTAAAAAATGAGGATCCGCAAAATAGGTGCTCCCCTCGGAAGATTATTCTTCATTCCCAGGATTTTTCTCCGTGTACAGTCACACTCTCAAGGCCCTTTTTAGCTAGAACTGCCACCCGCTCGTCTGGCCCCTTGGTTATCAGGGAACAAGGAGGTACTATTTCCATTCACGGTATCAGGCAACAAATCCTCTACTTCATTAAACATACTAATCCGGAATCATTTCCCCAGGCTCATGATATACGGACAGTAGATGCCTCCAACAATGACTTCCAGAACAGGGACTTTGATGATTTTAAAAAATATACGGGTTGGAAATCCCCTATGGTTGTCAAACGCCAATATCTAAAGATCTTACAGGCCCTTAAATACCCGACGATGGCAGAGGGGAGCCTTATCCCTCCCCATTAATCTCCTCTTCTTCCTTTCTTCCATCTCTTCTCTTCTCCCTCCTACCCGCCACTCACACCACGTCGCCGCTCTCCTTGGTAGTTCGTTAGCCCTATGATATTTGCCATGTTTAATTCCTATGGTTTAACTGTTATTGTAGTTACCGTTCCTTTAATGTTTAGATATACTTAGACATGTAAGGTTTGATGCCTTTTGCGATTCGACACTCAGTTGGTTCCTTGTCGTCATTATTATTTAACCTTACGTTCCCTATGTCATTTGGCTGGTTGGTAATTGGACGATTACTTTATTATATCATAGTATTGTCGTACATGGTGATTGTATTCTCCTCATTATGTTATTAATTTATTGGCCTTGGAAGGCATTCTCTGGTACATTTTCACCGGCCGTCACAGGTCGACCCAGAAAAGGGATTTTGACGAAGGAAAAATCTATTTCTGGGGAGAGACCTGTGACGCCCGGTGAAACCCTTCCCGGTTATTTTTGTACGGACCCACCCTTTCCTTGCCAAGCCATATGTTCTTGCAGAAGGATGACCTGGTGAGCGCGAGTGGTAGGTGTCGGTAGGGTAACCCAACTGTATTCTCTAGGGCCTGTCACGGCCCTCCCCCTTTGATGAAGGGATTATCTAAATGGAAGACAGCCTGTGAATAGTGTTTTACAAACGCCCTTGTTAGATATACGACACCAACAAGGTGCTCGCGCGAGGGTTGTAACCTCTGCATTCCATGCTTTTAATTTTCTCTGGTATATTTGGAAGATTTATATCAGAAAAAGTACAAAGAAGGACTTTTTCACCGGGCGTCACAGGTCTCTCCCCAGAAATAGATTTTTCCTTCGTCAAAATCCCTTTTTAATAAGATTATAGTAGCCTGGAATGTATATGAATATCATATGGAGAAGATAAATGAGTTTCGAATCCTGTTGGAATAGATGCGCTGGTTTAGGAAAAATAATGCAGTTTGTTACCTTAGAAATATACAGGACTGAGGGAGCAGTTGAGAAAGCAATAAGAAAGAGAGGGGCTGTAGGATTAATGAAGTGGAGAAGCCTACCAATGAATAAAAATGGCCCATTATTAGAGAGAGCATTAACAAGGAAAATTAGATTTTGAAGAGAGTTAACATTAGAAGGAGAAGATTCATAGTTGGAGTATGGTAGGAAAAATGATTTTACAGTTAAATAATTGATGAAGTCACATGTCCTAAAGCTGAAAAAAGGTATGAACTCAAATATTATGATGATTTTGACATATAATTACATAAGGGATGCGGAACTATTGGTCAGAAAAGTAGTAGGTAGGGGTAAGGTAGGACAAAGACCTGTAGGAATGGGCAGGAAGTTGTGGAAAATGGGGTTAGAGAACAAACTAGGGCCTGATAGGAGTATGGGGAGACTGTAGAGGAATCATCTTACACTAATCCCTGTAAAGGGAAGAGTAGATGTAAATTCATTGATGATGATGAAGCTTTTTTGATATATTAGATAGGGTGTGCCTAAAGAAATTGTTCGGAATAAACTGGATTAAAATAGTCTTGAAATTTGTTGTCTATTTTGCAGTGATGTGCAATAGTAATTTACTATTAAACTTCACCCTTTAGGCTGTGATACAGTGCTCCTCTGTTTATTCAATTACTAGCTAAGAATTCAAGTAAAATTTTTTGGTTAATTGATATTACATTAAGTGTAAAACTTATTTTTTTTTTTTAGAAAATATCCTAAGATAAGAATTGTTAGAATTTGTACAATTAAATCCTGTACATATAATTTAATATGCAACTAGAATTATGATGTAACAAATATATCAGTAATAACCATCATTGTGATATACTGCAAATTAATTATGATATATATTTTTTTGTTGCAGGTAACTATGCGAGTCATGAGGGAAGAAAGAGAAGCTTTGATGTCTATTTTGAACCCTTTCATTCATGATCCACTTGTGGAATGGTCACGTGGAGATAATAAAGCCAAAATGGGAGGTACAGGAGAAATAAATAATGAAAAGGTAAGTTAGATTTTTGTCCTTTTTTAAATAGTATTACAGTATTATGATATTTCATGAATCTTACCTCCGAATAGGATTAAGTGAGAATCAACTTGATAATCACTAAATAAAAACAATAAAGAAAATTTATTACCCACTGCCATATCTGCCTCCTTTATATTAACGGACAAAGTACATCCCAGCAGTTGAGAAGGAAGTTGCAGCCAGGCAAGTGACCTAAGGCTGATCCCAGGAAAAGGTGTAAACATTTCCTCCAATTTAAGTTGTCGCAGGCCACTTCGACACATTGTTTTTTCTAATGTTGTTATTGTTTTTTTATATGGGAATACTGTATTCTGTGTTCTCCCTTCTGCAGAGTTTTCTCTTTCTTTGTTGTTTTGCTTAGATACATTATTAGATATGTCCACAGCAAATCAGTTCCTGTACTTTTGGTCTAAATTTAGAGGAAACAGATTACTCTCTTTGTGTACCGTGCAAGGCTAAGTACCCTCTAGGATAGTTGCTTCATCTGAAGGGTGGAGAATAAGGATACAGTACTTTTGAAAATGAATACTTGTGAGGAAGATAAAGAAACAGATAAGGAAAATTCAACCGCTTCATAAACTACCAGGCATCCATGGACCTTCTATTAAGCCTGCCCCCTGCCCAACTCACCATTTGAAAAAACCAAGAGGAAGAGAAATAATATAGAATAGTGTGCCCACGTGTCCTCTTAAGCAAGAGAACTCTCATCCAAGACTGTGGAAGATCATGGTACAGAGTTTACGGCACTACCCAAGAATAGATAACAATGGTTTGATTTTGGAGTGTCCTCCTAGAAGAGCTGCTTAACATAGCTAAAGAGTCTCTGACACTTACCAAGTGAAAAGTAGCCACTGAACGATTACAGTGCTATAGTTAACCCCTTGAGCTAAGAAGAATTGTTTGATAATCTCAGTGTTGTCAGGTGTATGAGGAAAGAGGAGAATGTGTAAAGAATAGGCCAGACTAGTTGGTGTATGTGTAGGCAAAGAAAAAAATGAGCTGTAATTAGAGAGAGAGATCCAGTGTAGTACTATCTAGCCAGTCAAAGGACCCAATAACTTTCCAGCTGTAGTTTCTCAACAGGTTGCTGGTGCCTTGGCCAAGATACTACCTGCTATTTGTACTGATCCTGTGTCTTGGAGGTTGATACACTGGCCCTAGGGCAGGGAAGACAATATTTTTCTGATGTATGATGTATTGGATTTCATATTCTAGCCTTTGCAAGAAGGTCCTTGGGAACCACACAGATGCCCAACCCCAAAAGAATACTATTTCTGGGCTCGAACCTGTGCCGCCCAGTGAATAAGCTCCATTTAGCACTTATTCTTAGGTAATTTACTGCTAAATATACCAGAGAAAAAATGTAAAGGAGTGCTAGGTTAACTAGCTCGCTCACCTATTGGTGTCGGTATAAAATTGGGCGTATAATCCAGAGGTCCCGCACTATTTAGATTCATCCACGACAAAGACCCCAATAGAGGAGAGCCGTTCAACCTCACTCGGCACCACCAACTCTGCATCCGCTCAGAACCCAACTCCTTTTAGCACGCCTGTGTTGTAACCCGCTTTTTTTGTTGTGCTCTCGTATTTTGCTTATTTTCCACTGGATTATGGCTTCTTCGTCGGTTTCCCAGGAGACACCGTCTAAGTTAAGTACCAAGCTATGTTTTGCTGTGTTTTGAGCATTCTAGATCGTTTAATATTTAAATTATAGGAGTTTATTCTCTTCGTTCATATCGATCTTGCTTGATTCCGCTTACAGTTGGTACTCCTGTTTTGAGAGCTTTTAGTTTCACTCGCGGTGTTACTATGTGTATTATTTTTATTATTAATTAAATGTTATTTGTTATTGTGGATATTCATTATTTAGCGTTTAGAACCCTCGTGGTTCATTTTTAGGGCCGATATCAGTTACGTATCGTTATGGCTTGCCGACCTTCGTTTCTAGGCGGCAATTTTATTTTATAAGTCATCAGGTGTGTCCTTTGTGATTTATTTATTATGTTGCATGCCTTGCCCTAAATTTTTTATGTGTATATTTATATAATTTTTCAACGCTATTACTATTATAATGAATATTTGTGCTATTACTCCGTTTGATCTGTCTGGTTGGGGATCGTCAGTTGGTAGCCCTGCTGCTCCGTATCACGTGATCCTCCCCCAAGCTCCCCCTCTCGCTAGGTGGGCGGCTACACTTCTCTCCCCCCTCCCCTAGGGGACCGTTGCCTTCCCTCCTTTTAGAGGGGGTAGTTCAGTGTTTATGGACTTTGTCCTCCGGGTGTCCCGGCGGGTTCGTCTCTGTCTAGACGGGTTGGCCACCGGTCAACAGAGTTGGATCCCGGTGCACCCTATTTTATATTCACTTATCACACTTTTATTATGTTATACGAAACCCTCCGGGTTCGGTTGGCGGTTCTTATCTACAGTTCCGCCCCCCTATTAATTTATAACAGTTCCTATGATTATATATGATTATATATATGACAGATTACTATCTCGGAGTTCCTATATGAATTGTTATGGATATACTTTTATTTCCCGGCCCGGGGCTTAACCTCGCCCCGGGAAATCAGACATTATGTGTCTTAATCCTTTGTTGCATCCTTTTTATGCTCCCGGCTCGACCGGAATGGATAGCTATACTCTAGTCTTAAGTTAGACTTATGTTTAGGCCCGGGTCCTCCGGACCCGCCCCTACTTAAGAGTATTACAGTTAAGTTCTAGTCTTAAGTTAGACTTATGTTAGTCCCGGGTCCTCCGGACCCGCCTCTACTTAAGAGAATTACAGTTTCTCATATACTATTCTTTTTATAGATGGTGCATTGTCAGACGACGGCCTGTGCGGCTGTTCTGCATCAGCCTTGTGGGCATACCGTATGTCGGTCTCACGCCCTCTGCGGGGTTCAGCTGGAGGACATCGTGGTCTGGCACCCTGATAACTGCATGGTCTGTTTTGACCTCATCACCACCCTTGGATCTGACTCGGTGAGTCCTGTTGGCTATGTTGCCTTCTTATTCATCTTACCTTTTTTGGTATACATACACTATTTAGTAAGATTTCTATGGTCTTGAAGGACCACTGGGAGTCTGCCTTTTTATAATTCCCACTATTATTTCAGGCATCCCCGGAGCAAAAGTCTGCGGCCCGGGCCACACTGAAAGTGTGGGTTGGTGGTTTTGCCCGAAACGTCAAATCCAAGCAGCCTTACGTCCTATCCGAAGACTATTGTGCCATGGTCTATCCTAACGCCAAGTCTTCAGCCGCTGTGGCTAGGCATGTTGCAGCTCCCATCATTGCCCACATTGATGCCACCATAGCGGGGTTTATTGATCAAGATCAAGATCCGTCGGATGCCCCCGGAGATCTGGAAGACAATGTTGCTTCCATGAACCTGGACGTCGAACCCATGTTATTGGATGATCCGGACGCAGGTAGGGTGGTAAGTGAGGCAGGTGTTACCGGCGCTGAGATTCCTATCCTCAGCCCCGCTCTTTCTTCTTCTTCTGATCGCTCTTCCTTTCATGGTTTTTCTGGGGACCGTGATTCGTCTCAACGATCACACCCGGTTCCCCCCAAGGATAAGTCTACATCTAGAACCTTACCTAAAGCTCGTAAGCCTCACAAGGCTTCCCATAGTTCTAAGCTGAATACAAACCCGTCATCTAAGGCTTCCGGCTCCTCCTCTAAGTCTCACGACCCGGGAGTACAATCCGCCACTCCTGCTCCTAGCCCGGGCCTTTCAGAATCAGCCATGCTTCGCATTGTGTCGGAGATGCAAGCTAAGTTGGTGTCGGAAATGCAGGCCAAGATGGACACGATGTTCTCTAACATCGGTCAGAGACTTAGGGCATTAGAGCAAGGTGCTCCGGAGTGAGTCCAAAGCTCTCTCATCCCGGATGCCTCTAAGCTCCCGCCGTTTACCAAGAATAATCCTTGGCGCTTGGCTCTTCATTCTCCGTTCTCAGACGGAATGTTAACTTTGGAAGGTCTTGGCACTCGTCCTCTAGAGGACTTTGAATTCTTTCCTCCTGGTCTGGCATTTCCATTTCATGGTTATGCCAGGCTTACCGAGGAAGCTCTGGTTCGGCTAGATAAGGTCCCCAAAGAGACCGTCATCTTCCCAAAAGAACAAGCCCAATCTGTTTGGGCTAGGTTCCTGAACGACATTGGTTGCACCAACACCATGTTGACGCCGTATAAGAGTTCCTTCACAATGTTTTTAATGGATAAAAACACCGTGACTCCATGCGTCAATAAGGTAGCAGAGCTTGCTTTCCAATATGCTCTGGAGGAGAAGCCCTTGCCTCCCATCCGAGAGGTGGATCCGATCTCCCTCCTTCTTCCTTCTGGCATTGAGTGTTGGGACAATGTCCATACCACTTTTACCTCTGGCAAGCTATCAGCGGACTGTGCCTCAGTTTTGTTTAGTGAGCGGCTTCCCCGTCTCCCGGAATCCCTCATTAAACAGGAGTGTGATTCCCGCCTACGTGTTGGCCGAACTCTGAACTTGGCCACATCCACGGAGTCGATAGCCTTGACTTATGATACTGAGAGTATCTTTAAGTCTCTCAATAAGGCTACGTTGCAGTCATTGTATTATGATCTTTATGACTTCGCTATTGCTAAACGTAGGTGTCGCAAACACGTCCTGGCTGAGGCGACTATTAGGCACGAGCCTAATAAGCTTATCCGGTCCTCCTGCTGGGGTTCAAATCTCTTCCCTGAGGATCTTGTGGAGGAAGTCTTGGCAGAGGCCACTAGAGTCAATCAGAGCCTTAAAGCCCGTTGGGGTTTGACTCCTAAACGAAAATATGACCCCGCAAATTACCAAGCCCGGGGTAGGAAGAAGCTCCGCCCGTATACCTCCACCCAGTTCAGGCAACAGCAGAGTAGTTCGTCCAATTTCCGACTGCCTCTTCCTCCATCTCCCGTTGCTCCTGCGCAGCCTTCTACCTCTCAGGCTCCTTCGGACGACTATGTCACCGTTCTGCTCCCTAAGAGCCAGCTTTCCGGTGCCTCCACCACCTCTCCTGCCTTTAACCAGTCTTATGAGGCTCATAGCTCTTCCCAGAGTTATAACAGAGGTAGAGGCTACCACCGTGGTTCAAACCAGAACAGGGGTAGAGGAAAATTCTTTCGCAAGGGAAAGAACTTCCGAGGCGGACGTGGAGGCAACTCCTCAAGCCAATACTGAGGTGCAGCAGGTAGGGGGGAGGCTTTATGCCTTCCGCAACAAATGGAGGTTCAGTCCCTGGGCTTTCAGTATCATCTCCAAGGGACTGGGGTGGAGTTGGATTCAAGGGCCTCCTCCTCCGAACAAATTTCATCAACATTCCACTCCGGACCTAGTCGAATTCGTCCAGGATCTGTTACAAAAGAACGCCATACAAGAAACGAAACACCTGAAGTTTCAGGGTCGGCTGTTCAGTGTCCCGAAGAAGGATTCGGACAAGAGAAGAGTGATTCTAGACCTATCCCTTCTCAACTTGTCCATTCAATGCGACAAGTTTCGAATGCTTACCGTCTCGCAGGTGCGGACCTTACTTCCCCGTGGGGCCGTCACCACCTCTATCGATCTTACAGACGCCTATTATCACGTCCCGATAGCGAGACACTTCCGTCCGTATCTAGGCTTCCGCCTAGGGGACAAAAATTACTCCTTCAAGGTGATGCCTTTCGGGCTCAACATCGCCCCAAGGATCTTCACAAAGTTAGCAGAAGTCGCTGTTCAGGAACTCAGAAATCAGGGGATTCAAGTAGTAGCCTATCTGGACGACTGGCTCATTTGGTCAGACACCTCCCAAAATTGCCTAAAAGCCACTCACAGAGTCATCCAATATCTTCAATCTCTAGGCTTCCAGATCAACTTCAAGAAGTCCCGTCTTCTTCCGAAATCAAAGTTCCATTGGCTCGGCCTGCAATGGGACCTTATATCTCATACTCTGTGTCTTCCCAAACCCAAGAGGTTAGAGATTGCGAGGAACACCAAACGCTTTCTCAAAGACAAAGTAAGTTCCAGACGACTCCAAGAGAGGATTCTGGGGTCCCTTCAATTTGCCTCAGTGACGGATCTACTTCTGAAGGCAAAATTGAAAGATATCAACCGTGTCTGGCGTTCGAGGGCGAACCGGAAGCTCCGGGACAGGAAAGTCCGCCTTCCTCCCATTCTACGGGAGAGACTTCTTCCTTGGACAAGAGCCAACAATCTGTCAAAGTCAGTTCCCCTTCGGTTTCCGCCTCCGAAGCTAATCATTCACACGGACGCATCCCTATCAGGTTGGGGCGGCTATTCTCAGCTCAGGAAAGTTCAAGGTCTTTGGTCTCCCTTATTCCGCCAATTTCACATCAATGTGCTGGAGGCCATGGCAGTTCTTCTAACCCTGAAACGTCTCGCTCTACCCAAGAGACAACACCTTCGTCTGGTCCTCGACAGCGAAGTGGTGGTCCGCTGCCTCAACAGAGGCGGGTCAAAATCAGGGCCCCTGAACCATGTTCTAGTAGCCATATTCTCCCTAGCAGCCTCGAACCGTTGGCATCTTTCAGCTGTCCACCTGGCGGGAGTCCGGAACGTAGTGGCAGACGCCTTGTCCCGGACCTCCCCTCTAGAATCGGAATGGTCACTCGATCTAAATTCATTCCGGTGGATTCTCTCTCGGGTTCCCGGTCTCCAAGTGGACCTCTTCGCCACGGAGTCCAACCACAAATTGAGAGTATATGTGGCTCCCAATCTAGACCCTCAGGCTTACGCCACAGACGCCATGTCACAGAATTGGGACATCTGGGAAAGGATTTATCTCTTTCCCCCGGTGAATCTTTTACTGAAAGTCCTAGACAAACTGAGATCCTTCAAGGGACAAGTAGCCTTGGTCGCACCCAATTGGCCCAAGAGCAACTGGTATCCTCTCCTGCGAGAGTTGAGACTATATCCTCACCCGATACCCAATCCGGTTCTGTCTCAGATAGTACAAACACGCGTTGTGTACGCTTTCTCAAACATTCAGAGCGCCCTAACTTTATGGACTTCATGAAGTTTGCGGCCATGCATGGTGCCAATATCGATCCTCAAAACACCTTGTTTCTAGAATCAGATAAACGGGATTCCACCATCCGCCAATATGATTCTGCAGTTAAAAAGTTGGCAAATTTTTTGATGGACTCAGACGTGCACTGTATGAACTTGAACCTTACAGTCACTTTCTTTAGAACTTTATTAGAATCAGGTCTGGCAGCCAATACTATCACCACTATTAAATCTGCTTTGAAAAAGATCTTCCTAGTAGGTTTTAACATAGACTTAACCGACTCTTTGTTAGCTTCAATTCCGAAAGCTTGTGCCAGACTGAAACCGGTTACTCGTCCTACCCCGGTGACCTGGTTCCTTAATGATGTACTCAAATTGGCTTCTGATACCATTAACAGTTCTTGTGATTACATTCCCCTTCTCAGGAAAACACTTTTCCTGGTGAGCTTGGCTTCCGGGGCAAGAATTTCTGAACTGGCAGCCTTGTCGAGAGACCCGGGTCATATTGAGTTCCTTCCTTCGGGAGAGGTCCTTCTTTCGCCTAACAAATTCTTTTTGGCTAAGAACGAAGACCCTCAGAACAGATGGTCCTCCTGGAAAATTGTTCCCCTCACGCAAGATCCGTCTCTGTGCCCTGTTGCTACTCTTAGGTCTTATTTATCCCGGACCTCCTCTAACTCCTCGGGGCCTCTATTCGTTAGAGAACAAGGTGGTACCATTACCATTAAAGGGATCAGGCAACAAATTTTGTATTTTATTAAACAAGCTAGCCCTGACTCTTTTCCTCTTGCACATGATATCAGAGCGGTTGCTACTTCGGTGAACTTTTTTCACCACATGAATTTTACGGACCTTTCCAGGTATACAGGGTGGAAATCACCGTCAGTGTTCAAGAAACACTACCTTAAACATTTGGAAGCCCTAAAATTTTCTACAGTAGCTGCAGGGAGCGTAGTTACTCCCAGGTAACTCACATGTTAATTCCTTGTCACTTTATCTCTCCCCCTTACCTGCCTCATTTATACCCTATTTGTATTCGTTGGTTTCGCACCTGAATACTATTATTATATTTGTAAATCTTTAACTCCTGAGTATCTGTATATATTATCACTCACGGCATTATTATACCTTACCTTATTTGTCAGTTGTTCTACCAAGTGGATTTATGTTCCTTTTAAGACACCCTTATAATTGTTTTTTGGCACTCATCTCTGATTAAAGCATCTTGTATTTTCCTTACGCTTATGTTTTTCCTTTATTTTGCAAGTTTGGTGACATTTCTCTTGTATAGATTCACTGGGCGGCACAGGTTCGAGCCCAGAAAAGGGATTTTGACGTAGGAAAAATCTATTTCTGGGCGAGGGACCTGTGCCGCCCAGTGAACCCTCCCAGCTCCTCTCCCTTGGAGTCCCCAAACTTTGGGTGCTAAGGAGTTGGGTTCTGAGCGGATGCAGAGTTGGTGGTGCCGAGTGAGGTTGAACGGCTCTCCTCTATTGGGGTCTTTGTCGTGGATGAATCTAAATAGTGCGGGACCTCTGGATTATACGCCAAATTTTATACCGACACCAATAGGTGAGCGAGCTAGTTAACCTAGCACTCCTTTACATTTTTTCTCTGGTATATTTAGCAGTAAATTACCTAAGAATAAGTGCTAAATGGAGCTTATTCACTGGGCGGCACAGGTCCCTCGCCCAGAAATAGATTTTTCCTACGTCAAAATCCCTTAATAGGTAAATGGTGTAGAAATACTATGCTGCAAAATATATAAACATTGATCATTAAGAAATTATCAATGTTTATATATTTTGCAGTATAGTTTTTCTACACCATTTACCTATTATAGTATTCTTTTGGGGTTGGGCATCTGTGTGGTTTCCAAGGACCTTCTTGCAAAGGCTAGAATATGAAGTCCAATACAACATCATATACCAGAAAAATATTGTCTTCCCTGCCCAAGGGCCAATGTATCAACCTTAAGACATAAGGCTTGCAATCCCAACAAAATTCTCTTTTACTAACCTCCACCCCTCCTCTAGATCACCAGTTTCTCTTCCTTTCACCCATTCATATGCCACTTTTCCAACCTTTCTTGATATTCACTTATTTTTATAAGTGAATATCAACAAAGGTTGGAAAGTGGCATATGACAGGGTGAAAGGAAGAGAAACTGGTGATCAAGAAGAGGGGTGGAAGTTAGTAAAAGAGAATTTTGTTGGGATTGCAAGTGATGTGTGTGACAAGAGGGTTGTTGGAGGCAGCATGAGTAAGGGTAGTGAATGGTGGAATGAAGGAGTGAAGATGAAAGTGGAAGAGAAATAGTGGCCATTTGAAGAATGGCTGCAGAGTAATAGTGCAGAGAAGTATGAAAGATATAGAGGAAATGTGGAAGTAAAACGTAAGGTAACTGAGGTAAACTGAGGTAACTGACTGTTGATGGGGTCAGGGATTGGGTCGTTCGTATGAAGAGAATAAGTTTTGGAAAGAAGTGAGGAGAGTAAGGAGGGGTGGATAGAGAAGTGAAGAGACAATAAAAGATGAAAATGGAAGCTTGTTGAAAGGAGAGGAGGCAAGGAAAAGGTAGGCTGAATATTTTGAAAGGTTGCTGAATGTTGAGGATAATAGGGAGGCAGATATAATTGCTGTTACTGGTGTGGCAGATATAATTGCTGTTACTGGTGTTGAGGTGCCAGTGATGGGGGATGAGAATGAGAGAGAGACTTCAAGAGAGGAAGTGAGAAGAGCACCAGATGAAACAAGAGTAGGAAAAGCACCTGGTATGGATGGTGTGAGGGCGGAGATGTAAAAGGAAGGGGGTGTGACACTACTTGAATGGTTGGAGAGGTTGTTCGATATATATTTTTATGTTGTCAACGGCACTGGTGAAGTGGGTGTGTGCATGTATTGTTCTGCTATATATATAAGGGAATGTTTTAATTCAAGGGGTATTAATTTGTTGAGTGGGGTTGGAAAAGTGTATGGTAGAATGCTAATTAATAGGATTATGGATAAAACAGAGTATGCAATCTTAGAAGTGCAAGGTGGTTTTAGAAGAGATAGGCGATGTATGGACCACTTTTTTACAATTAGGCAGATATTTGAGAAATATTTAGGAAAAGGTAAGGTGGTTTATATTGTATTTATGGATCTGGAGAAAGCTTATGATAGAGTTGATAGGGAAGTGATGTGGAATGTGAGGAGGTTATATGAAATTGGTGGAAGGTTGTTGTAGGCAGTGATGAGTTTATACATAGGCAGTAAAGTGTATGTTAGGATATGAAATGAAATGAGTGAGTGGTTTCCAGTATTGTTTGCAGACACAGAGAAACGGGGTCGATTACCGACATAGTTTGGTAGGGCGTGTGAGAGTTAATGTGGGTAAAGATATGGTTATGAAATGCACAAGAAGGGAGGGTGGTGTTAGGCTGAATTTCTTGTTGAATGGAGAGTTAAGTAAATCAGTTTAAGCACTTGGGATCTGTTGTTGTTGCAAATGGAGGAATGGAAACAGATGTATGTTAGAGTGTGAAATGAAGGTTGTATAGTGTTAGGGGCAGTGAAGGGAGTGATAAAGAATAGTGTGTTAGGGATGAATGTAAAGAGAGTTCTGTAGTAGAAAGTAATTGTACCAACCGTGATATATGGGTCGAAGTTTTGTGGGAATGAAAGTGACGGAGAGACAGAAATTGAATGTGTTCGAGATGATTTGATTGAGGTGTATGGATGATGTATTTCGATTAGATAGGGTTAGGACGAAAGTGAGGGTGGGAACAGGTGTAAGAAATGAATTAGCAGCTAGAGTTGATATATATGTGTTTAAGTGGTTTGGCCATGTAGAGAAAATGGAAAATGGCTGTCTTCTGAAGAAGGTGATGAATGTAAGAGTTGCTGGGAGAAGTACAAGAGGAAGGCCAAGGTTTCAGTGGATGGATGGAGTTAAGAAAGCTGCAGGTGGATAGGAGGATAGATGTGAGAGAGGCAAAAGATAGTCCTAGAAATAGGAATGAATGTCGAGCCATTGTGGCGCAGTTCCAATAGGCCCTGCTGCTTCATCCCGCTGAGGTAGCAGTAGTAGGGATTCAACATGTGGAGCTTCATTTGTGGTGGATAGCAGGGGAGGGTGAGCTGTGGCCCCTTAGCAGTACCAACTAAACTCTGCTGAATTCCTCATCAGGCTGGGAGGAGAAAAGTCCCCCCAACCCTTTTTTTTTTATGTGGGCTACCCCTCAGAATTAGGGGAAGGGCCTTGATAGAAAGATAGATAAAATGTTAATGTCCATCAACATAGATACGTTTTTCTGGCAGATCATTTAGAAGTACCCACTCATGTTTGTGTTTAGTAATATTTCAGTGTCAATATAGTAAAGTAATCAATGCTTTTATTGTCCTTTTTTTTTACAATTCTGCTCTAGTCTGGATCAATATTTGTTAATGCCATGCTCCTTCCAGTATTTTGAAATATTTAGTTTGTACTAACCGTTAATGTTTATGCTGCTAGATAATTATCAATAAACTCTAGTTAGTACTTTTTTTTACACAGAAATAACAACATTGAAATTTAATTGACAAAACTTTCAATTGATATACTGTACAGTACATGCATTTTGCATGCCAGTGTTAATTTAGATAATCTCCTATATACAAAATGTCTGTTATTGTTAATCTAAATGATTTCCTACACACAATATATATATAGTGAAACCTTTAGATACAAAAGTTTCTGTATACGAAAAACCTACTTAACAAATGGCATACAAAGATTTTTTCACCTCATATTACGAAAAAATATTCAGGATATGGAATGAAATTTGTCCGGTCATGTTAGGTATATTGAATATATTTGGCTCTATTTCATTTTATTTCATAATACAAAAAAATCATGTTACAAAAGCCACTTCAGAACGAATTGATTCCATATGTTGAGGTATTACTGTTTCATTACTAAGCTTTTGAGTGCCATTTTTGTACAGTACTTCCGTTGGCGCTATTAGATGTATTTTACGTGCATTCATGAGTTATTTTTATTTACATGTATGAAAATTTTACAAAATATGTGACATCATGTGTTAATGGAAAGGAAATGTATTCAGCTGTATGTTGGTTATTGGTGTAAAGTCCTATATTGTATAGTTTATAAGAGAAGTCAAGTAAAATGTAAAACAAAAAGTACCTGGGCCTTAAGTGCCTATTCATTTGGTGAGGGATTGGTGCTCAACGGGTTGTATTAGGTGTTCCAAAATATATATCAAAATATTTGAATGTATATACACTACAGTATCAATATCTTTCTATACTAAGTGGCAGACTGACGTTAAATATGATTTTAAAGTGAAATTTTCTACTTTATTCTTAAAGGCTCAGATGCATGTCAGCAACATAGAACATCGTCTGAGTGGTCAAATACACACGAAAGCTCGAGGACCAAACTTGCCATTGTCTGTGGCAGGACAGGTGAACGCTCTGATTGAAGAAGCAACAAGTATTGATAACCTATGCCAAATGTACATTGGCTGGGCAGCTTACATGTAAAATTAATTCCAAATAGACAATGTAGCATCTCATGTTTGTGCATGTTGCTTACTACTATCTTAAGACTATTACTGAGTACAAATAGATATTAAGTTAACTCTTAAGATTTTATTTTTGTTATGGTTTCCCTTACAAATTTTCTATTTTTCAAAGACCCGTTAATACATATAGATTATATGAAAGGAATGCCTGATATTGATATAATGTGGTTTACATGAAAGGTTGATTCTACAGACTATCCTCTATAAAATGTTCGTAAATGCAATTACATGTTGCTTACTACTTAATTAAGGATTGTATCGAGCACAAATAGATATGTAAACTCTTAGGGTCTGCATTTCATAGATGCATTACTTGTGGAAACTTATTGAAGGAATTCTTCATGTTGATATATTCTTTATACTCGTGCTGCATAAAAGTTCAGCTACTTCATTTATTATTTTTGATACAGACGATTTCCATTAGATGCATTCCGTTTTTTGTTTGGAAGATGTTATTTTGATCCTTCAACCCCTTTCGAATTGCGGGTTGATATAAGGGAAAAGCATTTACTGCCATAATCACGTAGTGAAGTACACTGTACTGTACTATTTCTTTCAGAAAATATTGATGATTACAAGTATCTCTTGAGAGGGCAAAATACAGTTTCTTTGTTTTAATTGCAGGTGTTTTTTTTAAAACAAATGAGCTTCCTGTGATGATATATTTAGTTTTGGTTTTTCTGTATATATGGATGATGTTTCAAATTGTTTATTATTGTTTTCGTATAATAAAGACAATCAACTTGATTTGTCATGTCTGTTTTATAAATAACCTGCATATTTTTAAGGATTTTAGTATAGCATTTTATTATAATTGCTATAAGTGCTAGGACTATACAGTAGTTCTCTCATCTCTTAATCCTCACAAGTGATGTTAATTATTTAAATGTATCACCTCAAGAAGAGATGTATGTTTGTTAATTTTGGGAAGTAGGGCAAACACTGTTGATGTATTGTTTATGCCGATCTAAATCAAATTGAAATATTATTTCAGTGAATCACACCTAGTGTTTGTTCATCATGCTTACCTTCTCAAATCTAGTGTCCAAACCTTTTATGTAAAGTATAAAAAATATCTTTCCCTTCCCTATATTTCCTACCTCATAGTATGTTATTGGTCCTGTAGTGTTATTAGATCCAATGTCAGGGATTTTACACTGGAAAACTTTATAACCTCTCCTTTGGATTGGTACAGTAGGATATCTCTATTACATAGCACACCTGCTTTGGTTAAATTTTGGAAATAAGTTCATTTTACTGAGTTGCCATACTCAAGTTAGCAAAAAAAAAATTCAACAAATGAATCATTGAAATCTCAGTGGTTAGGAATTATGTTAATTAAACATAAAAGGGTGAAGTTTTATTGTATATATACAAGTTGTTTCAGATTTTTTCATGGGTAAGAGTAGATATTTCTGGCAAAATGTTTTTGCCTCAGGTTTGTACATCACTGGTATTTCATTTGATATAGAAAGTAGAATAAATCCAAGTTTTGATTATTTTAGAATTATATTTTTAGTATTCACCAAGAAACAGTGTCATGTTCCATTTATAGAATATTTCTGTGAACCTCCACTGATGTTCATATTGTTTCTTCTCCAGAGGATCAGTTTATCAACATTTACCCCTAAAATTTAAAGGTAATTTCCCATTTTCTTTCCTTCCTGGACACATGCCTCTAGTAAAGTAATGAGATACTAGCAGTTAATGGTAAGAAATGAAGTTCCAGGGCTTCTTTGTTATTCATGTTTATCTGTTGACGTTGGTTTAACTCGGCATACACCTCTTCCAGATTGTGATAAGTTTTATGTTTTAAGTTGTCTTCCTCTGAATTTGTTAGTAATTTCTGCTTAGGGGTAATACTGTAATTTAAATTACAGTTCAGTTGTGAGGCGAATGATTGTCTCATTGCTCCTCACAGGGAAAGTGATTCAAGTTCTATTGCTAATGAAACTTGCTTTTAGGACAGGGGAATGACTAGGCTAGATGTTTAAAGTGGGGATGATGAGCAGACAAATCTTGAAAGTGATGGTCTTTATAGCTCTTAACTTATATAGCTTCCTATGTTTAATTTTGGAAGGCCAGTGAGTCCACTTTTTGGTGGTAATTCTGATCTTAACTGCCCGGTTGTTAAACCTAACTAACCTGACTTCCTAAGTCTGGTGTAGTGGTAATAGTGTACCGTTCAGTAAGGTTTCTGAATGTCCAATGCTCCTTACAAAGCCGAGATCCTCTTGTTGAGCCTCAAGTTAATTTAGATTCTTCTTCTGCTAAATCCTTGCATTCCCACATTACTATTCGCCTATTTTAGAGAACTAGGTTGCGAGGCAGAAGACTGAGTTGGTAGTCAGGATCCTTATATCCCTTCACTCGCTAAGGTAAACACTCTTAAGAAACCTCATTTTTAATTTTTTGGATGTTGTTTTATATCATATGATCTCTAAGCTCTGTAATGTTGTTGGTGATAATTCAGCTAAGGCTGATCTCTTACATCATTTTTCGGATGGCAGTGCATTTTGTTCAGATGCAAGTTCAGCCAGTAGCTCATCACTGGTTAACGTTGGCTGGGTAAATGTAAATTTATACCTTTATTACTGAAATAAGTCTTACTATGAAGAAGACTGAAATAAAATTGTAGGATTATTTCTATTTTGTGAAAGAAATATAGAAAAGAAAAATAAATTTATATCAGACTTGGAGAAAAAGACAAATGATAAAAGAGAAAGAAATGCACAAAACTAGAATATATCGAAGTATACTAGAGGCACCATTACAAAGGCTTTGCCTTGACCCTGAACGTAAACCTGAGAAAATGTGAAGCAGCTCCCATACCAGTTATGAATAATTAAATGGGAGTATGTTTGTGTTTATTCTTCTTTACAGGAAGTTAAGGATAAACAAAACACTGAACTATATCCCTAATGTCTTGGAATATATAACTTTTAAACCTCACTTTTTAATAAGTTTCTAAGGTAAGTTCTGATGCTGTCTTTCCCTCAAGTATTTGAAAAATAGCTGCTTCCAAGACTATATACCTCTCAATTCTTTATTTTTGTTGTGAATAGAGTCATTAATGTGTTATCTTCAATGATAAAGAAAGGCTGGTAATTTTAATCTTGTTTAGTCTTTAAGCCTTCTATACACCTAAGACATTTTGAGTTTTATAAGACTAATTAGTTATCTAATCTTGTTATAGTGTCATTTTACTTCCCTGCTTTGATCCCATCATTACTGCTAATAAATGAAAACTTTAAAAGCAGAGTTTGCAAGCTGATGGATAATATTATAGGAAGTTCTTTTTAAATACTTTATTTGCAGTGTCTATAAAAGAGGTTATTTCCGGTTTTATAGATGGCGTACTTTTAGCAGAGATGTCTAAGCTGGTTGCTTATAGAGGTAATGATGATAGTAATGCCACTCAGGCCTTTTGTAGAACCTCAGAAACTAATAAGTTTTTGATTCATGGTAATATTTCAAGCCTATCTTGCCTTATTTTAAACCCTAGCCTAACTCCTCAAGTGGTAGCTAGGGGCTCTAGTGCACCATTCAGTAAGGGTTCTGATGGTACGTGGCACTTCCCAGGTCGAGATCCTCTCATAGAACCTCAAATTATTATTATTACTAGCTAAGCTGCAACCGTAGTTGGAAAAGCCCATCCATGATTATACCAAGGCACTTCCTCCAATTTTGGGGGTTAGCCAACATCAAACAAATGAAAAAAGGGGGACCTTCCCTCTCTATGCTCCTCCCAGCTTGACAAGGGATTCAGCCAAGTTCGGCTGGTACTGCCAGGGTGCCACAGCCCACCCTTCCCCGTTATCCACCACAGATAAAGCTTCATAACACTGAATCCCGTACTGCTGCTACCTCCGCGGTCATCCAAGGCGACTGGAGGAAACAGCAGGGCCTACTGGAACTGCGTCACACTAGCTCGCTATTCACTCCTATTTCTAGCCTGCTCTCTTGCCTCTCTCACATCTATACTCCTGTCACCTAGAGCTTTCATCACTCCATCCATCCACCCAAACCTTGGCCTTCCTCTTGTACTTCTTCCATCATCAACTCTTGCATTCATCACCTTCTCTAGCAGACAGCTATTTTCCATTTTCTCAACATAGCCAAACCACCTCAACACATTCATATCCACTCTAGCTGCTAACTCATTTCTTATATCTGTTCCTACCCTCACTACTTCGTGCCTAACCCTATCTACTCGAGATACAGCAGCTATACTCCTCAGACACTTTATCTCAAACACATTCAATTTCTGTCTCTCCATCACTTTCATTCCCCACAACTCCGATCCATACATCACAGTTGATACAATCACCTTCTCATACAGAACACTCTTTACATTCATGCCCAACCCTCTATTTTTTACCACTCCCTTCACTGCTCCCAACACTTTGCATCCTTCATTCCCTTGCTGACATACATCTGCTTCCACTCCACCATTTGTTGCAACAACAGACCCCAAGTACTTAAACTGATCCACCTCCTCAAGTAGCTCTCCATTCAACATAACATTCAATCTCGCACCATCTTCCCTTCTCGTACATCTCATAACCTTACTCTTACCCACATTAACTCTCAACTTCCTTCTCTCTTTTACCCTTCCGAATTCTGTCACTAATCAGCTAAGCTTCTCTTCCGAGTCTGCAACCTGTACAGTATCATCCGCAAACAACAACTGATTTACCTCCCATTCATGATCATTCTCGTCTATCAGTTTCAATCCTTGTCCAAGCACTAGAGCATTTACCTCTCTCACCACTCCATTAATATACAAGTTAAACAACCATGGCGACATCACACATCCCTGTCTCAGCCCCACTCTCACTAGAAACCAATCGCTCACTTCATCTCCTATCCTAAAACATGCTTTTCTACCTTTGTAGAAACTTTTCACTGCTTGCAACATCCTTCCACCAAATCCATATAACCTCATCACATTCCACATCGCTTCCCTAGCAAATCTATCTTACGCTTTCTCCAGATCCATAAACGCACCATACACCTCCTTACCATTTTGCTAAATATTTCTCGCATATCTGCCTTACTGTAAAAATCTGATTCATACATCCCCTACCTCTTCTAAAACTACCTTGTACTTCTAAGGTTACATTTTCTGTTTTATCCTTAATCCTATTAATCATTACTCTACCATACACTTTTCCAACCACATTCAACAAACTAATACCCCTTGAATTACAACAATCATGCACATCTCCCTTACCCTTATATAGTGGTACAATACATGCACAAACCCAATCTACTGGTACCATTGACAACACAAAACACATATTAAACAATCTCACCAACCATTCAAGTACAGTCACACCCCCTTCCTTCAACATCTCAGCTCTCACACCATGCATACCAGGTGCTTTTCCTACTCTCGTTTCATCTAGTGCTCTCCTCACTTCCTCTCTTGTAATCTCTCTCTCATTCTCATCTTCCATCACTGACACCTCAACACTTGCAACAGCAATTATATCTGCCTCCCTATTAGCCTGAACATTCAGTAAACTTTCAAAATATTTCGCCCACCTTTTCCTTGCCTCCTCTCCTTTTAACAACCTACCATTTCCATCTTTCACTGTCTCTTCAACTCTCGAACCAGCCTTCCTTACTCTCTTCAGTTCTTTCCAAAACTTATTCTCTTCATATGAACAACCCAATCCCTGACCCCACCTCAGGTCAGCTGCCCTCTTTGCCTCAGTTACCTTGGACTTCACTTCCACATTTTTCTCTCTACATCTTTCATACTTCTCTACGCTATTACTTTGCAGCCATTCTTCAAATTCCTTCTTTTTCTCTTCCACTTTTACCTTCACTCCTTCATTCCACCATGCACTACCCTTCCTCATGGTGCTTCCAACAAACTTCTTGCCATACACATCACTTGCAATTCCAACAAAATTCCTTTTACTAATTTCCACTCCTCTAAATTACCAGTTTCTCTTACTTTCACTCTGTCATATGCCATTTTCAACCTTTCTTGATATTCACTTTTTACCTCCAGTTATATTAACTCTTCAGCCCTCACTAGCTTCCTTTTACATCCCCCCACTCTTTTGCTACAACTAATTTTTCTTTCACTAAAAAATGTGACATACCGTTAGCCATACCCCTAAACACGGGCACGTCTTTCAATCTTCCAAACATTCTTTTAGTTGTCAACACATAATCCATTAAAGCCCTTTCCACCACTCTTTCATTTGCCACTCTTACCCATGTATACTTGTTTTTATCCTTTTCTTTGAAAAAGCTAGAACTTATCATCATCTCTTGCTCAACACATATCTACCTGTCTCTCACCATTCTCATTTTCACCTTGTACGCCATACTTCCCATTGACACCTTCTACATCTCCAGCGCCCACTCTGTCATTTAATTCACCCATGACAACTAAATAATTCCTTCTACCCTGTCCTTGTACACACCTAGTTAATTCATTTCAGAACTCATTCTGCGCTTCTTCACTCCCTCACAACCTGGCCCATGTTCAATAACAAAAGCCCAACACTCCCTACCCAATCTAACCCTTACCCACATTAACCTAGATGATATCTTCTTCCATTCCACTACTTTACCTGTCATCCATTCACTCAGCAATAAAGCCACATCCTGGAAAAGCAGGATGCTATAATCCCAAGGGCTCTGACAGAAAAATACACTGGTGACGAAAGGAAATATTGAAATAAACTACAAGAGTAATGAATATAAAATAAGATATTTAAGAACAGCAACTTTAAAATAAATTTTCCATATATGAACTATAAAAACTTTAGAAAATAGGAAGAGAGATAAGATAGAATAGTGTGCCTGAGTGTACCCTCAAGGAAAAGAATTCTACCCCAAGACAGAGGTACAAAGGCTATGGCACTATCCAAGACTAGAGAAGAATGATTTGATTTTGGAGTGTCCTTCTCCTAGAAGAGCTGTTTTTTATAGCTAAAGGGTTTTCTACCCTTACCAAGAGGAAAGTAGTCACTGAACTTAAAGTGTAGTAGTTAACTTTCTGGGCATAGAAGAATTGTTTGGTAATCTCAGTGTTTTCAAGTGTATGAGGACAGAGGAGATTTTGGAAAGAATAGGCCAGACTATTCGGTGTGTGTGTTGCTAAAGGAAATATGAGCCGTAACCAGAGAGAAGGATCCAGTGTACTACTATCTGGTCAGTCAAAGAACCCAGTAACACTCTAGCAGTTGTATCTCAATGGGAGGCTGGAGCCTGGCCAATTAAGTACCTATACAATATTTACTATACAGTACTTCTGATCCTTCTGCTGTATAACCCTTGCACTCCCACCTTCCTAGGTGCTCTTTTAAATGGCTAGAATTTGTGAGGCAAAAGGAGGAAATGGTAGCATGGATCCATGTATCCTTCTGTTTACCAAAGTAAGTACATATAAACAATAGCTTAGCCTTTATGTGCTGAATTTGCTATAGTAGTCTGGATATTTTATCATTCCTCTCAATGAAATAAGCACCCTTTACAACTTTTATTATTTTGTGGATGGCATGAAAAACAATATGATTCCCTGAGGCTAAATGTTTTACTTTTAAATTATTCCGTTAGAGATCTGCTAAATCAGTTTGATTGTGTCATGTTTGTATGGCTGAGTTTGTTATTTGCTTGCAAGCTCGGCCACCAGTTCATCTCAAGTTTTTCTTTTGCAAGGTTAATGTAGGGATTTGTATCTCTGTTACTTAAACGAATCTTCATCTTATACACTTCTGTTCCTGCTGTGTGTAGTAAGTAGACAATCGAAAAACAGTTAAGTAAGGTTTTTAAAATATACTATTGTGAAGATGATAATTAAAATTGTTGTGCGATAAAATATTTGATAATATCTAAATAATGGTATGTATGGTAAGATATAAATAAATTTGCTATCCCAAATTTCATAGTAAGGCTGGTAATTCAAGTTCCATTTTTTTATTAAATTCTTCTATCCCACACTTTTCGAAAGATTGTAAAATGATAAAATAAGAAGAATGAGAGGTGTAGTAAAGATTACTGAGATGATAAGAGTGTCACGTCTGAGATGGCATGGGCACTTGTTAAGGATGGATGGTTGGGAGGGAGTGAGGAGGGCTTGGGAGGAACCTGTAAGGGGGAGAAGATCAAGAGGGAGGCAGAGAATTAAATGGTATGTTAAATTTCAGGATGATATGGAGAGAAGAGGTTTGGTGGAAGAGGATGCCTATGATAGATGGCTTTAGAGAGGGTACATCAGGCAATCAACCACTTAATTTAGGAATAATGGTGGGGAAGAAGAAGAAGCATATATAGATATTGGAGAAACACATTAGGTCTCTCACTTCCTCAATTGTGCAAAAAACTGGCTTATTGAGAAAGTCCTAAGATTTTCGGTGATCAATCTATTCTGAAGAAGTGTTTTAATTCTTTCATTCTACCTTGTTTCGAGTATTGTTCTCCTGTCTGGTCTTCAGCTGCTGATTCTCATCTTAGTTTGTTCGACAGGAACTTATGGTCTGTTAAATTTCCTATTCCTGATCTAGATATTAATCTCTGGTACCATCGTTCAATTAGCTTGTTATGCATGTTGCGTAAGATTTTTCATAATTCGGACCATCCTTTATATTCAGATCTTCTCAGACAGTATTTTATTGTTTTAATGTTGTTACTGTTCTTGAAATATTTTATTTTAATATTTTATTACTTTTCATATAGTTTATTTATTTCCTTATTTCCTTTCCTCACTGGGCTATTTTTCCCTGTTGGAGCCCTTGGGCTTATAGCATCCTGCTTTTCCAACTAGGGTTGTAGCTTAGAGAGTAATAATAATGATAATACTATATAAACATATATATATATATATATATATATATATATATATATATATGTGTGTGTGTGTGTGTGTGTGTATATATATATGTATATATGTATGTATGTATATATATATACAGTATATATATATATATATATATATATATATATATATATATATATATATATATATATATATATATATATGTATATATATATATATATATATATATATATATATATATATATATATATGTGTGTGTGTGTGTGTATATATGTATATATGTATGTGTATATATATATATATATATATATATATATATATATATATATACAGTGGAACTTCTACATACGAACGTATCTACATCCGAATTTTCCAACATCCGAAGTAAAATTTGAGCAATTTTTCGACTCTACACCCGAATTTTATTTCGACACACGAAGTAAGCAATTTTCGTCGTACCGGTTGTATCCGAATTTTTCGACACGCGAAGTACATTTCGAACACGTTCCTACTCTACACCCAAATTTTTTTCCGACACCCGAAGTAAACAATACCCGTACGCGTAGACGGAACTCATAGCGCCGGATGTATTTTTTATTTCCGCCAATAGAAGGCAGCACTTAGACCTCGGAGGGACCCTCAATTAGCGTGGCTTGGGTCATTCCTCTGTTCTCGTCGGCTTCGTGTGGTTGTGCCTTGTGCGTTCTGCTATTAACTGTTTTAATCGTGATTTTTTACGTTCATCCTTTTACGGTATTTTACATAAAGCATGGGTCCTAAAAGGCTTAGTTTCGCAAGTGGTAGTGGTAGTGGTGAGAAAAGGAAGAAGGAAATGCTTTCTTTAGAAGTAAAGCAAGAAATTATTGAAAAGCATGAGCGTGGCGCCTGCGTGAGTGAACTTGCAAAAGAATATGGCCGAAATGTGTCGACGATCTCGACAATCTTGAAACAGAAAGAAGCCATTAAAGCAGTGAAACCTTCTAAGGGGATCACCATCATTTCAAAACGTCGTAGCCCTATCATAGAAGAGATGGAATGACTTCTGCTAATCTGGATCAAGGACAGAGAGATTGTTGGCGACACCATCACCGAAACTATCATCTGCGAGAAGGCGCACGCCATCTTCACGGACTTGAAGGAGGAGAGCTCTGGGGGTGATGCTGGGGAGAGTTCAACCGAACCTTCCTCAGACGATTTCAAGGCATCTCGTGGCTGGTTTGAGAAATTTAAGAAACGGTCCAGGATTCATTCAGTTGTTCGCCACGGAGAGGCTTCTAGTGCGGACACAAAGGCAGCAGCTGACTTTGTCAAGAGCTTTGAAAGGATCGTGCAGGAAGAAGGCTACGTAGAGCAGCAGGTGTTTAATTGTGATGAAACCGGGCTGTTTTGGAAGAAGATGCCCAGTCGAATCTACATCACCGCCGAAGAGAAGAAATTGCCTGGGCATAAGCCAATGAAGGATCGGTTGATTCTTGCCCTATGTGCCAACGCTAGCGGGGACTTTAAAGTCAAGCCCTTACTGGTTTACCATTCTGAGAACCCTAGGGCCTTTAAGGCACAGAGTGGATAAGGACCAGCTTCATGTTTTCTGGCGATCCAACTCGAAGGCCTGGGTCACTAGGCAGTTCTTTGTGCAATGGGTTAACCAAGTTTTCGGTCCTTCTGTGAAGAAGTATCTTCATGAGCAGAAATTGCCTTTAAAGTGCCTGCTACACCTTGACAATGCACCAGCTCACCCCCCCCCCCCCTGACTTGAAGATGATATCCTCGAAGAATTCAAGTTCATAAAGGTGCTGTATCTTCCACCGAATACCACCTCTATCCTCCAGCCCATGGACCAGCAAGTCATCTTGAATTTCAAGAAGCTCTACACCAAGCACTTATTCAAGCAGTGCTTTAATGTCACGCAAAGCACAAACTTAACTTTGCGTGAATTTTGGAAAAGCCACTTTAACCCTGGATAGGTACGATGGGTCGTTCGCGACCCCGAGCGTCAAAAAAAAACAGGTTTTTCTCACGTGACTCACCCCCGTGACTGAATTTGTGGGTGATCGACCTGCAGGAGGTGTCTCCCCTACACGCTCTAGTAGTGTCCAGATGTGCATTGCTGTAGCTGTACTCCTTCCCCGATTTCTGAGACGCGTCGGGGTCGAGCGCGACCGAGTTTACCCTTCTAAGGTAGTTTGCATAATTATCAAAGTTATTACGTATTATGAAATTGTCGTAGAATGGTGCAACTTGTATAGGTTATCAGTTGTGGAAAGTCTTGGTGGATTGTTTGGCTACCATGTGCATGATTTTTTTTTTAGTTAAAATGTCGTTCATCACCACGAGGACCATTTTACCGCGAGTGCCCCTTTTTCATTTTTTTTCATTTTTTTGCCAAGTCATTTTTCCGTAAGATATTGCCAAATAGTGTCGTAAAACTTTTGCTTGTTTAGTGTTGGAAAGTGTGTCTAGATGATCTGGCTACCCATGCATGACTTTGTTTTTGTCAGATACGACGTAGTTATTGGTATATTGGGTATTTAACTGCGGTTACCAATTTCTGTTTTTTTTCAATATTTGTAAAAATTACTACGTAGTAAGGAATTGCCGTATATTATTCATTTTTTTTTTCATGTTTATGTGTTAGAAAGTGTGCCTTGATGGTTGGGCTAACACGTGCATGTCTTTTTTTTTATCTGAGATGCCGTATATTAGAATGTCGGGCATTTTACCGCGAGTACCCCTTTTTCATTTTTTTTCATTTTTTTGCCAAGTCATTTTTCCGTAAGATATTGCGAAATAGTGTCGTAAAACTTTTGCTTTTTTAGTGTTGGAAAGTGTGTCTAGATGATCTGGCTACCCATGCGTGATTTTGTTTTTGTCAGATACGACGTAGTTATTGGTATATTGGGTATTTAACTGCGGTTGCCAATTTCTGTTTTTTTTTTCAATATTTGTAAAAATTTACTACGTAGTAAGGAATTGCCGTATATTATTGATTTTTTTTTCATGTTTATGTGTTAGAAAGTGTGCCTTGATGGTTGGGCTAACACGTGCATGTCTTTTTTTTTATCTGAGATGCCGTATATTAGAATGTTGGGCATTTTTCCGCGAGTGCCCCTTTTTATTTGTTTTGCATTTTTTTGCTTAGTCATGTTACCGTAAGGAATTGGCAAGTAGTGTCGCAAAACTTATATTTTTATAGTGTTGGAAAGTGTTTCTAGATGATCTGGCTACCCATGCCTATTTTTTTTTAGCCAGATATGGCGCATATATAAGTATGTGTTCGATTTTCCTGTGATTGCCATTTTTTCGTTTTTTCCCATTTCTTTCAAAATTACTACGTACTAAGGAACTATCACAGAGTAATGATTCATTTATATGTTTATTTGTCGGAAAATGTGCCTTGATGGTTTGCCTAGCACGTGGCTGAAATTTTTTTTTTCTGAAATGCCGTATATTAGAATGGCCATTTTTCCACGAGTGCCCCTTTTTATTTGTTTTGCATTTTTTTGCTTAGTCATGTTACCGTAAGGAATTGGCAAGTAGTGTCGCAAAACTTATAATTTTATAGTGTTGGAAAGTGTTTCTAGATGATCTGGCTACCCATGCCTATCTTTTTTTTTTTAGCCAGATATGGCGTATATATAGGTATGTGTTCGATTTTCCTGTGATTGCCATTTTTTCGTTTTTTCCCATTTCTTTCAAAATTACTACGTACTAAGGAACTATCACAGAGTAATGATTCATTTAGATGTTTATTTGTCGGAAAATGTGCCTTGATGGTTTGCCTAGCACGTGGCTGAATTTTTTTTTTTCTGAAATGCCGTATATTAGAATGTTAGCCATTTTTCCGCGAGTGCCCCTTTTTATTTGTTTTGCATTTTTTCGCTTAGTCATGTTACCGTAAGGAATTGGCAAGTAGTGTCGCAAAACTTATATTTTTATAGTGTTGGAAAGTGTTTCTAGATGATCTGGCTACCCATGCCTATCTTTTTTTTAGCCAGATATGGCGTATATATAGGTATGTGTCCGATTTTCCGGTGATTGCCATTTTTTCGTTTTTTCCCAATTCTTTCAAAATTACTACGTACTAAGGAACTATCACAGAGTAATGATTCCTCTAGATGTTTATTTGTCGGAAAATTTTGTTTACTTTTTTTTTGATTGAATGTCATCAAAATTTTTTAGCTAAAATATTATATTGTTTTACATTTTTTTTTTTTCGATTTTATTTCCCTTCAAAAAAATTTTTTTGGGTCAGAATTTCAATTTTATAGTCGTAAAATAATCGACAATTATCCAGCAACCCACCATACAATTTTTATGCATATCCAATAATAATTAGATTAGTAAATAACACCTTGAAATTTACATACCCTTCCTACATTTCAAGTGGCAGATTAGGGAGTCTGAGTCAGTGTGGTTGGCGGCCATTTTGTGGACATATCCGAAGCGTAAGCTGCCCTATCTATATATATTCTTGTTCCCTATAGAATTTGTGATATTTTGGTATATTTTTACCTGCATAGATATCATATTATATATTAAATATATGTATTTTTTTACGAAATTTCTAAGTACTCAAAAAATTACCTTTAGATATGGCCCCTGATATAAATGTAATTTACAAAATAATGAAGATTTTTTTACATATATCTATTTTAGGATAACATATGTTTATTCCCTAAAAAAATTAGCCACTTCCTATTTCATTTGGGTACCCAAAAAAATTCATGAAATTTGGACAAATTTTTTTGGCCAAAAAAAGTTACTCTTTTTTTCTCATTTCAGATCTTCACCTCCATGGGTCTGACTTCATCCAAAATACATCAAGATGTGTCCTAAACATTCAAGAATCAATTCCTAAAAGGATTTGTGTATATATGTATAAACTTTTTTTTTATGAATTTTTATGTCAGGTCTTTTTTTTTTCTACTTAATTTTTTAAAATATTTATAATAAATAGTTTTTCTGCAGATGAGTGGTATTTATTTTTACAGTTGTTTTAAGCATTCATTGAAGTTTTTTTTTGGCAAAAGAAAAAAGGAGGTTACTGCAAAAACTGATTTTTCAAGAATTTTTTTTGGCGTCGGGGTCGTTCGCGTCCGAGTATACCCTTAAAGGGGTGTCCGAGGAGCGTACCTATCCAGGGTTAACATCGTGCACTGCTTGAAGATCATAGATCAGGCTTGGGTGGAAGTAACTCGACGGACACTGAAGTCTTCCTGGAAGAAGCTGTGGCCTGATGCAGTTTCTCCCCAAGATTTTGAAGGTTTTGACCCCGAACCTGATTCCGTGGTGGGTGCAGCGGAAGACGTAGAGTAAATCGTCTCCCTTGGCAAGTCCATGGGTCTGGAGGTCGACGCAGATGTCATCACGGAACTCGTCGCCAAACATCACGACGAACTTACCACAGAGGAGCTCAAGGAACTCCATGCTATGTCTGAGCACATGAGTGATGACGAGGAAGGGATCGAGGAGGTAGAACATGTGTTAGGTTCGGCGAAAATAAAAGAGATGTTAGGAAAATATCAAGACGTGGTCGACTTCATCGACAAATACCATCCAAAAAAATTGCAGGTTTGTCGTGTAGTTGCGCAGTTCGATGATGTTTGCCTAACTCATTTTCGAAACATTCTGAAAAGCCGTACGAAGCAACTTTCTATCGATAGCTTCTTTAAAAAAAACTACAAAGCGAACTCGTGATGAAGAGGAAGGAAGTGGTTCAAAGAAAACAGCAAAGAGTGAAGAGAAAAAAATTCAATCAATTTCAAGTGGAGAGAGTGAAAATGATTAAAATTAATCATCAAAAAGAAAAAAAGAAAATGTAAAAAAAATATAAAATATAAAAATAAAAAAAAATAAATAAGCTAAATTAGGTTAAAGTTCACTTAGTGTAAGTTAGAATAAGTTACGGTAGTGTACGTTTATCGTAGTCACCCTCTCTACCTCCTCGCCACCTGTCCATCTCCTCTCTGCGTAGCAAGACCAATACCTGCGCTGGACTTTCTAAGGTAAAGTGACACTAAAAACCCGTTTCTTATTTATTATTTCTTGATAATTATTCTTTTTTACATGTTTATTATCTAATTTAGAGTGCATATTGTCATGTGTAATTATGTGTAGTAATTTATTAAGGAGTTATCATAGGTTTTTGGGCTCAACCACGGATTAATCCTATTTCAATGTATTCTTATGGGAAAATTCGTTTCTACATCCGAACATTTTCTACATCCGAAGTCGGTTGTGGAACGGATTAAATTCGTATGTAGAGGTACCACTGTATATATATATATATATATATATATATATATATATATATATATATATATATATATATATATATATAAAGTGAACCCTCGCTACTTCGCGGTTCGACCATCGCGGATTCACCACTTCGCGGGTTTTTTTCATAACCCATATATAGATATACATATCGCGGATTTTCCGGAAATTTCGAAAATACCGCGATATCTGAAGACCCCAAATACGATATTTCGTTACCTGTAATTCCATTAATACTGTAATTAGTAATATCTGCTCTTACTGATTGTTCATGGCATTACATATGACATATAATTAAGCACAGAAAGAAATAAAACACGAAAAGAGAATGTGATCATACGATAATTCAGTACTGTATACAGTACGTAGTAAAATTAAATCGAACATGAAACGCAAATCAGATGCAGTCATACCATATTAGAATGGTGTAAGGCTGCTGTTGGCTACAACTGTACTACAAATGTAATGGATGTGCTTCTTTTCCATGAATCTTTTGTATGTATACGTACGTAGTACTGCATCCAATAATGTAATATTCTTTGTTGCAAAAATCACATTTCGAATAAGCGTACGAGAGAGAGAGATAGAGAGAGAGAGAGAGACACATCCTACAACAAAAACGTAAAATAGCGCATGTAAAGCTATTATTATTATTGTTATTATTATTATTATTGTTGTTGTTGTTATTAAAATTTATTGTTATTATTATTATTATCATTATTATTATTATTATTATTATTATTACAGTATCATTATTTATTATTATTATTACAGTATTATTATTACTGTACAGTATACTGTACGCAGGGTATCTTGTACTTTGAATTGGTAACCTACGTAGCATATAAGACGGGTTGTGATTGGTTCAAGCGCTGATAGATGACGAATCAGAACCCAAGTTTTGTAATCTAGCCTGTGATTGGTGTTTTGACCGCTTCTCCAACCCGCAGCATCTCTTTCCGCGGTCACTTTGTCTCCCGCCGTATCGCTGTGTTGACGTTGTTAAGTTATTGTGAACTTTAATCTGTGCTGTGCGTGACTGTTTTAAGTTGAACTTTTTGTTGAACTTTCTGTTAAACCCTACTGTACAATGCCTCCCAAGCGTTCTGCTTCTACTAAGGCTGGTAGTGAGCCTAAACACCACCGAAAGATGATGACGATTGCTGAGAAGGTGACGCTTCTCGATATGTTAAAAGACAGTAGAAGTTACGCGGCCGCAGACCTCGAAGACCTGACGAAATCGGGGAGTGAAGAAGACAGTGAAACACAGGAAGAGATCCAAGAAAATGTCGAAGAAACGGGCTTAACATTAGAACGGCTTGCCAAGCTCTGCAAGCATGCGAATGAGGTGAAAGAAATGTCGCAAGAGTGGGACAAGGATATGGTTCGTTCTGTACAATTCTGCAACAAGATCGATGAACACATGGCTCCCTACAGGATGCTCTTGCGAAAAAAGAAGCAGCGGCAGCAACTTCCGATCACAATGCCCTCGGAAGAAATTGAAGAAGTGTCTCAGGAAGAAGTTGAAGAGGTGTCCCAGGAAAAGACACCTCCGTCTGAAGAGACGTAAAATACTATTATTGGCTGCACAGTAGAAGACATCATCAGCTTTATCATCATCATTTCTACTGCGCAGCAAATTCATCGCCATCATCATTCAAGTTTTTCTTGAACTTCTTTCGTGGTGAGTACAGTAACAATCTTTATTTTTTACTTTAATATTCTAACATTTTAATATTTGTGCCTGTTTTATAGTTTAGTACTGTATGCATTAAGTTAAAGGGGAGGTTTTAAAAGTCTGAAGAGTATACATGTTGTAACCTATCATATTTTTTTTGTTTAAAATTTACATTTACGTACGTAAAACAATCTCTCTCTCTCTCTCTCTCTCTCTCTCTCTCTCTCTCTCTCTCTCTCTCTCTCTCTCTCTCTCGTAAATTGTTTTCCTGCTTTGCTACGTACAGTATGTACTGTATGATTTTATATAGATACGGTAAATAATATTTGTAATAACATATTTTGTAAATGCTCTTACTGTAAATATCATTATTTATCACTTTCATCATGCGTGTTAAATGCCTTCTTTGTTCTGAGCGTGATTGTTTACTGAGCGTACTTTATGACGCCGTCGTTTCAGGCGGCGTCATAAAGAAAAACATTTCATTTGGAAGTCCTAAGAAAAATTAAGTAAAACATTGGTAATAACAAAATCAACATACTGTATAATCAATATAATCAATGCAAAAACTAACCTATACATATATGTGTACACTAAATGAGTTTGTTTCGTCATTATGATCAAAGATAAACGTAAACAAAACATTGGTTGCCATTTTTTATCATGCTTTTTAGCGTGTTTAGGAAACGCATGATATAAAATCGCCTTTAATATTTGTGCCTGTTTTAGTTTAGGGTACTGTAGTACATGCATTAAGTTTTCTGTACATTAAAGGGTAGTTTGTTAACAGTACTACTGTACGTACAAGGGAAGGTTTTAAAAGTCTGAATATACATGTTAAATAAATAGGTAAATATGGTGTCAATACTTCGCGGATTTTCACCTATCGCGGTCGGGTCTGGAACATATCTACCGCGATAAACGAGGGTTCACTGTATATATATATATATATATATATATATATATATATATATATTATATATATATATATACATACATACATACATACATACATACATATACCAATGCACTTCCCCCAATTTTGGGGGGTAGCCGACATCAACGAATGAAACAAAACAAAAAAAGTGGACCTCTACTCTCTACGTTCCTCCCAGCCTAACAAGGGACTCAACCGAGTTCAGCTGGTACTGCTAGGGTGCCACAGCCCACCCTCCCACATTATCCACCACAGATGAAGCTTCATAATGCTGAATCCCTTACTGCTGCTACCTCCGCGGTCATCTAAGGCATTGGAGGAAGCAGCAGGGCCTACCGGAACTGTGTCACAATCACTCGCCATTCATTCCTATTTCTAGCACGCTCTCTTGCCTCTCTCACATCTATCCTCCTATCACCCAGAGCTTCCTTCACTCCATCCATCCACCCAAACCTTGGCCTTCCTCTTGTACTTCTCCCATCAACTCCTGCATTCATCACCTTCTTTAGCAGACAGCCATTTTCCATTCTCTCAACATGGCCAAACCACCTCAACACATTCATATCCACTCTAGCTGCTAACTCATTTCTTACACCCATTCTCACTCTCACCACTTCATTCCTAACCCTATCTACTCGAGATACACCAGCCATACTGCTTAGACACTTCATCTCAAACACATTCAATTTCTGTCTCTCCATCACTTTCATTCCCCACAACTCCGATCCATACATCACAGTTGGTACAATCACTTTCTCATATAGAACTCTCTTTACATTCATGCCCAACCCTCTATTTTTTACTACTCCCTTAACTACCCCCAACACTTTGCAACCTTCATTCACTCCCTGACGTACATCTGCTTCCACTCCACCATTTGTTGCAACAACAGACCCCAAGTACTTAAACTGATACACCTCCTCAAGTAAATCTCCATTCAACATGATATTCAACCTTGCACCACCTTCCTTTCTCGTACATCTCATAACCTTACTCTTACCCTCAACTTCCTTCTCTCACACACACTTCCAAATTCTGTCACTAATCGGCCAAGCTTCTCTTCTGTGTCTGCAACCAGTACAGTATCATCCGCAAACAACAACTGATTTACCTCCCATTCATGGTCATTCTTGTCTACCAGTTTTAATCCTCGTCCAAGCACTTGAGCATTCACCTCTCTCACCACTCCATCAACATACAAGTTAAACAACCTCGGCAACATCACACATCCCTGTCTCAGCTCCACTCTCACCGGAAACCAATCACTCACTTCATTTCCTATCTTAACACATGCTTTACTACCTTTGTAGAAACTTTTCACTGCTTGCAACAACCTTCCACCAACTCCATATAACCTCATCACATTCCGCATTGCTTCTATCAACTTTATCATACGCTTTCTCCAGATCCATAAACGCAACATACACCACCTTACCTTTTGCTAAATATTTCTCGCATATCTGCCTTACTGTAAAAATCTGATTCATACAACCCCTACCTCTTCTAAAATCACCCTATACTTCTAAGATTGCATTCTCTGTTTTATCCTTAATCCTATTAATCATTACTCTACCATACACTTTTCCAACTACGCTTAACAAACTAATACCTCTTGAATTACAACACTCATGCACATCTCCCAATCTACTGGTACCATTGACAACACAAAACACATATTAAACAATCTCACCAACCATTCAAGTACAGTCACACCCCCTTCCTTCAACATCTCAGCTCTCACACCATCCATACCAGATGCTTTTCCTACTCTCATTTCATCTAGTGCTCTCCTCACTTCATCTATTGTAATCTCTCTCTCATTCTCATCTCCCATCACTGGCACCTCAACACCTGCAACAGCAATTATATCTGCCTCCCTATTATCCTCAACATTCAGTAAACTTTCAAAATATTCCGCCTATCTTTTCCTTGCCCCCTCTCCTTTTAACAACCTTCCATTTCCATCTTTCACTGTCTCTTCAATTCTTGCGCCAGTCTTCCTTACTCTCTTCACTTCTTTCCAAAACTTTTTATTCTCTTCATATGAACAACCCAATCCCTGACCGCACCTCAGGTCAGCTGCCCTCTTTGCCTCACGTACCTTGCGCTTTACTTCCACATTTTTCTCTTTATATTTTTCATACTTCTCTATACTATTACTCTGCAGCCATTCTTCAAAAGCCCTCTTTTTCTATTCTACTTTTACCTTCACTCCTTCATTCCACCATTCACTGCCCTTCCTCATGCTGCCTCCAACAACCTTCTTGCCACACACATCACTTGCAATCCCAAAAAAATTTTCTTTTACCAACTTCCACTCCTCTCTTACTTTCACTTCGTCATATGTCATTTTCAACCTTTCCTGATATTTACTTTTTACCCCCGGTTTTATTAGCTCTTCAACCCTCACTAGCTTCCTTTTACATCCACCTACTCTATTTCCCCACTCTTTTGCTACAACTAATTTTCCTTCCACCAAAAAATGATCAGACATACCGTTAGCCATACCCCTAAACACGTGCACGTCTTTCAATCTTCCAAACATTCTTTTAGTTATCAACACATAATCCATTAATGCCCTTTCTACTACTCTTCCATTTGCCACTCTTACCCATGTATACTTATTTTTATCTTTCTTTTTGAAAAAGCTATTACTTATCATCATCTCTTGCTCAACACAAATATCTACCAATCTCTCACCACTCATTTTAACCTGGTACTCCATACTTCCCAATGACACCTTCTACCTCTCAGCGCCCACTCTAGCATTTAAGTCACACATGACAACTGCATAATTCCTTCTACCCAGTCCTTCTACACACCTAGTTAATTCATTCCAGAACTCATTCCGCTCTTCACCTTTCTCACTACCTGGCCCATACGCACTGACAAACCCCCAACATTCCCTACCCAACCTAACCCTTACCCACATTAACCTAGATGATATCTCCTTCCATTCCACTACTTTACCTGTCATCCTTTCACTCAGCAATAAAGTCACACCCTCTCTCGCTCTTCCCCTTTCAATCCCAGACACTCTACCAGACATTTCACCAAACATCACTTCACCCTTTCCTTTCATCTTTGTCTCACACAAGGCCAATACATCCATCCTTCTATTCC
>NC_090746.1:5350073-5440073 GCF_036898095.1 Palaemon carinicauda
ATGATTTCCTTATCTTCAATCCATAGAAGAAGGAGTCTCTCCATCTCATCGTTGATTGAGTTCCTTCTACTAGCAAGGACAGTCATGCCCTTAGAAGACTTACTTGCTATAATGGCTTCCTTGTTCTTGATAATAGTACCAATCGTTGACTGGTTACGGCCATATGCCCTAGCGAGGGTAACGGTGCATGTGCCTTCTTCGTATTTCTTGATTATCTCCAGCTTAGTTTCCATAGTAATCATCTTCTTACTTCTCCCTTTAACATCACTAGCAATCTTGGGACCCGATGGCAAATGAATTAGGCACTAAAATATGCCCTAGCGAGGGTAACGATGCGCGTGCCTTCTTCGTATTTCTTGATTATCTCCAGCTTCGTTTCCATAGTAATCATCTTCTTACTTCTCCCTTTAACATCACTAGCAATCTTGAGACCCATGGCTAACGAATTAAGCACTAACATGCGCTAAGATGCACAAAATATACGATATCGCAAGCACTCACACAAGATCAAGTCTTTACAAAACACACTCGAGCTTCTGAACTGAGCGAGCGATTAACAAAGAGAGAGAGAGGCAGCATCTCTTTCAGGCATTGTGGGGGGGATTTTGGCCAATAGCATATCGGCATCTTAGTGACGCCGTGACGCTGACCAATAGGAGACCAGCCTCTTAGTGACGTATACAATGACGCATGTAGTGACGTATGAGTGTGATGTGAGGTGAGTGACTCGCACAGTCATACGTGCACCGACCACTAAGTTTGAATTTTGGAATTTGATGCCGTAAGGCGGGGAAAATGCTGTATCAAGGGGACGAAAAAACTTTGTATTCCACATTATAACGAAGAAAAACGTAAGCTGCGGACGCCGTAACCCGTTGCTCCACTATATGGATGTGTACATAACATATTAAAAGTAAGCAGTCATCTTGAGTTTAAAAACCTGCAAGATATGTGTATACATATACATATAGCATATAATATATCATCATCATCATCAGCCGTTACTAGTCCACTGTAGAACAAAGGCCTCAGACATGTTCTTCCACTTGCATCTGTTTATTGTATTTCTATGCCAATCTCCACCAGCAAATTTTCTTATTTTGTCAATTTATTGTCTTCTCCATCTCCTACTTTTGCAATCATTAGGGAACCATTCTGTTATTCTTAGTGTCCATCTATTATTTTTCATTTTATGTCCTGCCCACATCCATTTCTTTTTCTTACATGTCAGAATATCCTCTTCTTTATTTTGCTCTCGTATTTGTGTTGCTCTTTTTCTGTCTCTTAGTGTTATTCCCATCATTATTCTTTACACAGCTCTTTGAATTGTAACAAGCTTATGTTCTTTTAAGGCTTTAGTAAGGCTCCAAGTTTCTGTTAGTTAAGTTAAAACGGGCAGAACCCTCTTAATAAGTACTTTTGTATTTACAGAAAGTGTTGTTTTACTTCTCACAATCTCATTTTGTTTCCAAAAAGGTCTCCATCCCATGCGTATCCATCTATTTATTTTTATATCGTATCCTGGGGAAACACTTATTGTCTGTCCTAAGTATGTATATTCATTAACAAGCTCTAATGGTTCGTCCATTACTCCTTATTTGTTGTATGCATTTTAATTGAACGTTGTCTTAGTTTCACTCATATTCATTGTCAGTCCTTCGTTTCTGCTTCATTAAAATCTTCTATCATCTTTAGCAATTCCTCCCACAATTCCCTAAATCCAACTATGCCATATGCAAATTCTTAAGTTTTATGGTATTCCCCATTAATATTAATTCCTACTTTTTTCAATTTAAATTTTCTAAAATTTCTTAGAGAGAGAGAGAGAGAGAGAGAGAGAGAGAGAGAGAGAGAGAGAGAGAGAGAGAGAGAAAGAGAGAGATAGATTTACCTTACCTTACCTTATTACTTTATTCTATGTTTGGGTTCCCCCAGTTCCCTCAGTGTGAGGCACCTCGTATATCCATCAGAGAGTTGCTTATGCATCTTCCGGTGTATTTTGCATCTTCCAGTCTTGGATGGTCTGGGATGCATCTTAGGTGTTTATCGAGCGTATTCTTAAACACATCTACGCTCACTCCTGATATGTTTCTTAGATGAGCTGGCAGCGCATTAAATTGTCACTGCATTATCAGATGCTGGTGCGTAGTAGATTAATGTCCTGTGTGCCTTCCTGAGTTTTCCTGGTAGTATTGGGCACTATTAATCTACCTCGGCTTGCTCTTTCTGATATTTTTAGCTCCATGATGTTTTCAGTAATTCCTTCGATTTGTTTCCATGCGTGTATTATCATGTAGAATTCTCTTCTTTCTAGATTGTATAATTTTAAAAAATTGCAGTCTTTCCCTGTAGTCAAGGTCCTTAAATTCTTTTATTTTAGCAGTAAAGGACCTTTGTACACTCTCTATTTGTGCAATATCCTTTTGGTAGTGTGGGTACCATATCGCATTGCAGTACTCGAGTGTACTACGTACATAAGTTTTGTACAGCATAATCATGTGTTCAGCTTTTCTTGTTTTAAAGTGTCTGAATAGCATTCCAATTTTTGCTTTACATTTAGCCAACAGTGTTGCTATTTGGTCGTTGCATAACATATTCCTGTTTAACATTACACCAAGGTCTTTAATTGCTTCCTTGTTTGTGATTGTCTCGTTATTAGGTCCCCTGTATGCATATACCATTCTTTCTCTGTTTCCATAATTTATTAATTCGAATTTATGAGTTAAATACCATCCTATTTATCTCCGCCCATTCATATATTTTGTTTAGATCTCTTTGTAATTAGTTCATATCTTCATCACAAGTAATTTCTGTACTTATTCTTGTGTCATAGGCGAAACTTCTCACTTCAGAGTCTTTAACATTACAGTCTATGTCTGAGATCATAATAACAAACAGCAGTGCAGCTAATACCGTACTCTGTGTCACGTCAGATATTACCTGAGCTTCATCTGACTTCTCGCCATTTGCAACCACTATCTGTTTTCTGTTTTGCAGGAATTCTTTTACCCATTTTCCTACCTTTCCCACAATATTATGCTTTCTCATTTTTTTCTCCAATATGTTATGGTCTACCTTGTCAAAGGCTTTTGCAAAATCTAGATAGATCACATCTGTGTCTTTTTCATTTATCATATTTTTATATATGTTTTCATAGTGTGCTATCAGTTGGGTTTGTGTACTTTTTTCCAAGTACAAAACCGTGTTGACCTATATTAAATAAATTATTTTTAACCAAATGATTCATTATTTTCTTTTTTATTACCCTTTCATACACTTTCATAATATGTGATGTTAGATTAACTGGTCTATAATTGCTTGCCTCTAGTCTTCATCCACTTTTGAAAATAGGGCTTATATATGTTAATTTATGTTTAACATATATCTCACTCATATCTACACTTTGTCTTTGCAGTATTGCAAGCGGCTTCGCGATAGTGTGTGCAGTTTTTTCTAACAAAATCGCTGGAACTCCATCTGGCCCGGCCGCTGATCCATTTTTAATATCGCTTATAGCCTGCACAATATCTGCTTCATTAATATCTATATCCGTTAGATATTCAATATTTTCTTCTCTCATTTCTGTTTCATTCTCATTCCCAATTCTTGGCGTGAATTCACTTTTATATTTTTCTGGTAATATGTTGCATATTTCCTTTTTTTATTCGTTAACCGTTCTTCAATTCTTAGGCCTATTTCTAATCTCCCTTTATTCATCTTTTTTGCATAGAAGTAAAGTACGTTGGTGTTTGTCTTGATATTTTGAAGTGCCCTTTCTTTCAAGTCCCTTTTTTTTACCCTTTCTTTCGATTGTATAATCTTTTTTTTCTGAATTTTCTATCTTACTTTTTATTTCCATCATTTTCCATACATTTTTTCTTTTGCAAGATTTTTCTTCCACTTTCTAATTTTCTGAAATAAGATCCTTCTGTCTCTCGGTATGTATGTCTGATTTTTTTTTTTTTTCGGTACATATTTTTCAACAGTTTTCGAGAGAGAGAGAGAGAGAGAGAGAGAGAGAGAGAGAGAGAGAGAGAGAGAGAGAGAGAGAGAGAGAGAGAGAGAGAGAGAGAGAGAGAGAGTTAGCATTGAAATAGCACCTTGAATGAGAGTGAGAGAATAAGCCCGCAATATCTGTGTAATTAACTAGGTATAGATTCTATATTCATCATAAACATGATTTAAAAGCATTTTCAAAGACTACTGCAGCATGATTGAACACCACACAAATCTAACAAGATTCAGTCAAACATTACATAATGGTTCAACATATATTCATTAATGTCTTTATTATAAAAGATGTCCATAAATTATAAATGTTCAAAAAATTAAAGTTCTAGGAGATAATAATTCCATGCAGGAGGTTGTTGGCAAAAACACCCAGAATTCTATATTTTCCAATCAAGTCACTCGAAACTCCTCTATAACTTACTCTACCTGAAATCACCAAAAATAAGAACAGCAGACACTCCCTGTCTAACTACTTTCTCAATTGGAATTTTCCCACTGTTTATGTAGTTTTAAGACTGCTGTACGTCCTGTATAGATATCTTCAAGTGTTCTAACATAAGTTTCATCTATTCTTTGTTCTTGGACTGCTCTCATTACTGCTGAGATTTAGACCGAATCATAAGCTTTTTCAACCTACAAATAACATGCATATATAATACACATATATTTATGTAAATATATATATATATATATATATATATATATATATATATATATATATATATATATATATATATATATATACATATATATATATATATATATACATATATATATATATATATATATATATATATATTTATATGTAGGCCTATGTATATATATGTATGTACATATATGTATATATATACACATATATATGTATATATATATATATATATATGTATATATATATATATATATGTATATATATATATATATATGTATATATATATATATATATACATATATATATATATATATATTTATATGTAGGCCTATGTATATATATGTATGTACATATATGTATATATATACACATATATATGTATATATATATATATATATGTATATATATATATATATATATATATATATATATATATACATATGTATATATATGTATGTATATTTATGTATATACACACATATATGTATATATATATATATATATATATATATACATATATATGTATATATATGTATGTATGTATATGTATATATATATACACACACACACACACACATATATATATATATATATATATATATATATATATATATATATATATATATATATATATCAACATCATCATCATCATCATCACCTCCTATGCCTATTGACGCAAAATGCTTCAGTTTGATTTCACCAGTCATCTCTATCTTGAGCTTTTAATTCAATTCCTCTCCATTCATCATCTCCCACATCACGTGTCATAGTCCTCAACCATGTAGGACTGGGCCTTCTAACTCTTCTAGTACCTTGAGGAGGCTAGTTGAAAGGTTGGTGAACTAATCTCTTGGGAGTACGAAGAGAATACATCTCCATCTACCCCTCACTGCGATCTCATTCACCTATGAACCTATAGGAAAGTAATTTCTCTTATAGTTTCATTTCTAATACTGTCCTGCCATTTATCTCCCAATATTTTTCTGAGGGCTTTGTTCTCAAATCTACAAAATCTGTTTATTGTTTCATTGCCATACCATGGCTTATGTCTATACAGTATACACACACACACACACACACACACACACACACATATATATATATATATATATATATATATATATATATATATATATATATATATATATATATATTCTTATGAAGGTGGTCCAATGTAGAGTAAATACCATAGTTTATTCACAATTTTATTCATATTTCATTTGTGCTTTGAAGAGATGATACCCAGCCCATAAAAAGAGCTCCTCTTGTGTAGATTTAAGATTTATATGTAAATCATGTAAGACCTTCGTCATTAATTTCATTGTATTCTTTATTCAAGTTAGTATATGTAAATTTAAATTATTTTTAAGAATTAACTTTTTATTTTTGTTTGTTACGAAGTCTTACGTAATATATTTGAGTGTGTTATGAGATTCGTGCGAGATATGAACAAGGGCTTAGGTAATGTTCTTTTATATTTTATGAGTTATGGGGTCATTTTTGAGAGAGAATTCTCAGTTACATGTCCCTTGGAAAATTCTCTACCACGTGCTTTAGAAACGTTGCGAAGGCCTGGTGATAGTATGTAATCTTTTTTTTTTTATTTCGGGGACAAAGGGTGGGTGGAGCTAGGTTACTGAGAGAGCCGTCTGGCGTGGCATGAGTACAACGTTCGGGAGAGCGATACTTGGCAACTTTGACTCCTTGCTCAGCCCCATGCTTCCCAAATCCTTTGGAATCTTCTGGAAAGGGGGATACCAGGTTCACAGTTCAGATAGATAGAGATTACCAGCTTCAAGATTGACATCTCCTCACCTCTCTCACTCTCGCACGCAACCTAGTGTATTGTTGTTGAAAGTGTTCTGTACGTTTAGCGCGTCCTCTCCCAAGTGACTCTGTGCCTCAAAGCAAATCGTGTGACGAAAATATACGTAAAGGTGATTTTGAATTCCTTGTATTAGGGTGAGTGTTGGCATTATATAAAGTTTTTCTAATTGGCCGTGTAGGAAGATTAGAGATTTGTGTTGTGATCTGGTTATCTACTTTTCAATAAGTGTCAAACTTGAATATTGTATTATTCAGATTTAATTTCAAGCTTTCGTATAATTTACATTGGATTATTTCTTTTCTTACTCTAGGGTTTTTTCAGATATACCAGTTCAAGTCAAGTTAATATATGATTTTCAGATCGTAACATTTTTGTCTCAATCTAAGTTTTGTTCAGACTTAATTTTTTTCAGTAACTTATTTTGTTATCATGTGAATTCTTTTCAAAGTGTTGTAATTTATATAGAATATATTTATTTTTGTAAAGAGCATATCATTCCAATCACCATGTTTTAGAATCAGATTCTGCTCGTATCCTGTTAGAACCACAATAAGTCATAATAATACTTGACAGTAATTACCTAGTTTTGTTTTAAGTGTACATAAGATAGCTTTGGATAATCAGTGTTTTATATACTGCTGTCTGGGAGTTATTTAACTGTCTCAAAATTATTGTATTAATACTTTAAAGTGTAACAATTTGAATGTAAAAGCAAACAAGTGAGTTTGGAATTCGAGAGATTGATTAACTGGCCAGTCGTAATATATATAATATTATATGTTTGGTTCCCAGTCACGAGCCATAGTTTAATATATTTTTAGTGCCCAGAGTAAGGGCACCATTCTAATATATATATATATATATATATATATATATATATATATATATATATATATATATATATATATATATATATATATATATATATATATATATATATATATATATATATATATATATATATATGAGTCATGGTATGACAAGGAAATAATCTCCAATAGATTTAGTAGATTTGAGAGCAAAGCCCTCAGAAGGATATTGGGAGTTAAATGGCAGGACAGGGTTAGGAATCAAACCATAAGAGAGATTACTCAAGTGCCATATGTGGACGAGATCATGATGAGGGGTAGATGGAGATGGTTTGGGCATGCTCTTCGCACTCCGTAAGTCTATGATATATGTATTTGTTTTGAGTTAATCAGTATTTATAGAAAGTGAGCACAATCTTTTGCAGTTGGTAATTATCAGTATGAGTTACAAAATAAGTCATATCCTCACAATCTCAAGTGCCAGTACACCCTGTATGTATTCTCTTAAAGTTTAACACTTTATATAATCTGTTCAAACAGAAAATATCCTTTGTCTCCCCCAAAACATACTTTTGATTAGACAAGAAAAACAGAAAGGTTTTGCTTGCAAACCATTAAGAATATTTGTTGGATAACATTAACAAAGTTAACTGCTTTAATTTACTTATGTTCAATAAATGATCCTTCACTGATATTTGAGAAGAAGAAAAGGATATAAGTACCGGGTATCCATAGTCTTAACTTCTTTATTGGCATCTTTATTGAAGTATACCATGGCTCTATATGTGGGGAGTTTAATATCAATAAAACCAAAATCTTGTTTTCCTGTAAAATGTTGTAATAATCACACCTCTAAGTGACTATGTTAGATGTATTTTTTTATCAATATCATTGGTAAATACATGGTGAAGTTTGAATAAGTATAACGTGAACATAACAGTGACACACATTTTTATTGATAAGGTTAGCAACAGGTTGATTTGGGCTTGACAAATTGAGCTTTATAAATCTGGTACCATAGTTTCAGCATGACTGCTCTCTTGCCGTACGCAACTACAACTGCATTTAGCGATGGTTGCTTCTTTTCCCCCTCTCGGAGCTGGGCCGGGTAGGGGAGAAAAGGGAATTTGGGGGCAGGACGGGTACGTCAGGCCTGTACAAGTGCACGAGATAAGCTGGCATCATTGATCCAAATCCTCTCTTTTCCTGGTGGTTCCGTTTGTTCCATTGGAGTTTCTGTAACAATAATGGTGGCAAATCAAGTTTATATCTCAGTATCAATTAGGATGGAGTTCTAGTTTACAGAAATAGTTTTAATGAATGGACGATTGAGCTGAAATTCATTTATTGTAGTAGTTCTACACAAACGTCCATTACTGGCGAGATACTGTATTTTTAAAATTACTTCAAAAAATAAATATTGTAGGACTAATGAGAATATAGTAATTAGTCACACACACAGACACACACACACACACACACATATATATATATATATATATATATATGTGTGTGTGTGTGTGTGTTTGTATATATATACCCATATATGTATATACATACATATTTATATATATATATATATATATATATATATATATATATATATATATATATATATATATATATATATATATATATATATAAGGTTACTTACTTGTATTGGGTATTTTCCAAATTCCTCAACATCTGCAATCTCCTCTGAAGACCTTTTATCCCAAAACCCTCTTTTGAATTCATTCTGCTCCTGTCCTCCTGATATGACAAAGGGATCGTCCTGCAGGAGCGATGTCAGCCCATAGATAGGATGGGCGGAGGTCACTCTTGCTGCAAGCATCATCAGCGTTCCAAGCAAGGTAATCGTCACCATGCATTCCTGAAAGACGATTTCATACTTTAGAAAATATATTAGTGGTGAAAGAGTGGACACCTTATAGCTTTTTGTATTCAATTATTTTTACCTCCGCCAATGAAGTTGGAAGGTTATGTTTTACCCTCTGTTTGTGTGTGTGTTTGTTTGTGAACAGATTCCTGGACTCAATTTTAATCGTAGAGTAATGAAACTTGCAGGGATTAATTATTATATAAAAAGCTGAAAATTTTAGAAGGTCACAGTCAAAGGTCAAGGTTACGGTCCAGCAAAATGTCCTGTTCATGTAGCCAACTATAAGTTTGGACATCGTTGTCACATAGACTTCAACTATGTTCATATTTGAGTGTATCAGAATCCGCACCAAATAATACATGTTAAGGTCAAAGGTCAAGGTTGATTCTAAGGTCAAGTTCAAGCAAAAGGTCAAATTCCGGTCATCAACCATACGGCCCCAATTTTAATTGTAAAGTAATGAAACTTGCAGGGATTTTATTTGTAAAGAGCAGGAAATTACTAAATTTGGGAAGATCAAAGGTCAAGGTCACGCATGAGCACAACATCCAAAATCAGTCCAAAAGGTCGAGGAATAAGCTGCCCTGGCGGAGGTCTGCGCTCTACTGAGTGCCCCCTCTAGTTGTTAATGTTACAAGGAGGATGAATTGATAACTTTATGATTAAAGTAATCTATCAGAATTTTGTTTTTGGTAATCTGGTTCTTTTTAAGTTTATTTCCTATGTATAGTTTCCTTGTTCATGAGGTTTCCTCTTCTTGTTATATACTTGTAGATTCCTATTTTCTCTGTAGCACCTTATTTTCAATTGTATGTTTTTTGTTTACACTTTTATTTCTCCTGATGGTGTTTCATTCTATCCACACAGGTAAATATTGTTTAATTAATGTTAGTTTTATGATTTTGTTTTGTATTTGCTGCAATTCACTTCTCTACTATGTATATTTAATAAGAATTTCTTGCTTTTATCTTCCTATTTAAATCATTTATAGTATTTTTAGTTTTGTTAAATGTTATTTTTATACATTCTTATCCTCATTACTGCTTTTCTGAGGGTATGTTGCCATCCACGAGTTTTATTGTTGAGAAATGGTATGAGTTACAGTGTAGCCAAAAATTGATTGCACTTTGTTATATAATGCTATGTTGATCCTTCCCCTAACATCCTAATGCATCAGTTTTATTAAATCGCCTCTAGGAGTAGAATAGAAAATCTTGCACAAACTATAATACAATTTTACTATCTTATCAGATAAGTCTGGTAGGTAGAATCTATAGAGTGAATTGGTAATTTGTGTAGTAGATCACATATCAAGCAAATGTTAGTTCTCCATACCTGACAAACATCGCCATATATTGCTGACAAAAGAGATTTTGACGAAGAAAACCCTGTTTTGTGGAGGTACTGTGTGGTTCCCGAGGACTCCTCTGCTTAGGCTAGAAGAGAGAATCCAATACAACCGGATATACTTTAGAAACATAATCTTCCCAGGCCTAGGGCCAGTGTATTGACATGCAAGCAAGGACTCAGTGTGTATAAGGGAGACCACAGGTTCATGGACTGTAAAATCCCACCACAACACCTATAGTAAATTCATTTACTAGCAGAGCAACACGTCTCCCTTGAGAAGTGCTGTTAATCACTGGAAAGACAGAAAACATTACTTGGGTGTTTATTTACCATTAGAAGCAATCTTTTCAGCAAAAAGAGTAGGCCTCAGATATATCCCATTTCCCTTCATGAGTATAGAGAGGTAGGAGAGTCTTGGGGACTACACAGCACCTCCCCAAAAATACATTTTTCCTTCATCAAAGCCCCTCTTTTGGGGATAAGAGCTGTGCTCTCTAAGGACTAGTTCTAGAATATGAAAAGGTAGACTCATAAGTCACAAGGGTCTAGTTACCTGTAAACACCAAGGAAAAGAATAGTCCATACATACATCATGTAAATGGAAAAGATTAGGAAATCTCTGGAGAGGAAGCTAAGCATCTATCAGTGAGTAACTTTAGAGGGACCCATTGTTCTGCTTCTAACATTTCTTCTGACTATGGGTATGTTATTGTTGTCTCACAGAAATTACCCAAGACAAACCATCCTAAGGGGAGACGAGGAGAGGCTACAAAGGCTTGGATCAAGCCTCTCTGAGTAAAAAATCTTTTCAGCAAATGCTTAATTAATGTTGGTGATGGTGAGGGTAATGTTGCCCATTAGCAAGGAGTTCCTCTCTTTCATTGGTAGCAGAGTAAGTTGCTTATACTTCTTTCATTGCCCTTAACTGTCTTTCATCAAGAATTTAGGGAACAGGTCCTTACAAATGGGATCTCTCCCTTTCAAATTTTAATCACAGACAGTCAATCTCTGTCTTGCATTGAATTTAATATTTTGCAAAGTTCTGGAAAGCTTCCAGGAGAGACTTTACTCAATAACTTTGCCTGTGTTGTGCATTTAATATTATTTAGTCAGGAGAATTCCAGCTTCTAACTAGGAAAAGGCTGACCCTGATATAAAACTGCCCTTGTCATTTGAAAGGTGGAAAACGATTCCTTAGTTGACACAGACCCACAAGAACATCAAGCCTCACGGGTAGACAAACCTCATAGAACTATACAATTCCAAGAAGTCTTCGGAACATTTAGGTAAACCTTCATTATGGAATTACCTTCTCTGGGGAGATAGAAATAACCAATCAGCAGCAGAGATTGGACACCAGTCGACATTAATGGCCAGGATGGGTGTATTCTGACCAGACTCAGTCCTTCCAACTACAGACCCATCAAGAAAGCTGTGGTTGGACAGAGATCTCCTTTCTGCAAAAAACTGCCTCTTTCAGGAAATTATGGCTGTCCTAGGCAGGATCAGCTCCACCTCTATAGAGTGTCAAGGAGTCCCTAACTGAGAAACGGCCTTTTCTAGCGCCAGCACAAATGAGGAAATGTATCACTATCATTAAATTCCACCTCAAATAATGAAATTTCCTAACCTTGCCGAGATGACCCACGAAAGCGCAACCCAAACAGTACGGTCTAAGGTAATAATTGAGGATTACTAGAGGAATCCTCATTTATCTCTATAAAGGATCCCACTACCCCTAACCTCCAGCCTTCTTCCTTGTAACTGAAGCTGTTCCCGAAGGATATGTACCTGACAAGGAAAGCTCTGTTGGGAATCTTTTTATAGCATGGAGCCCTAAAGTCCCAGCTACTGAAGGATTACAAAGGTTGACAGAGGGAAGAAGGGACAGAATAATGGTTCTTAAAGAGCTGTTTAGTTCAGTGAAAAAATTGCTGAAGAGGGAGCTGACTAAGGCTTTAACTGTCTGCCATGGGCGAGGGGTCCACAAGGTACACAAGCTGACTGAACGAGAGAGGGATGGTACCCTAGTCAAGAGTAGAAAGTGTGAAAATACTGCTAAGAAGAGAATCAAAATCAGAGGGGACTGTATTCCCTCTGTGGTAGCTTGGGGAATGTTGCCGCCTATTTGAGACCTGCTCGAGCTCGATAATTTCTTTTAGTGTATGTAACTTCACCATCCTTGTGAGCTAAGGATGTGGTGGAGGCGGGGTGTTTGCAGCAACCAATAGGTCAACAGACTGAGTCATCAGCAGCCATTGCCTGGCCCGCCATGGTCCTAGCTTTAGGGAGAGATGATTAGGGGCTGATTAAATGTATATATGGTCAATTTTCATCTGTTAAGGAGCCTCTACCAGCTAACCATTTTCAAACAAGCTGCTGAAACTTATATGAGGCTCCCTGATGCCACACTATTTAGACATTCAGTCATCAACAGCAGACTTATACCAATTATGATGTCCAGATCACCAAAGCTTTGGGCATCATGGCTGTTGTGCAAGGATCCCTTTGTTAGATGATAAATCAGATGCTGAATAAATTGGAATGTTTTTTTTTTCTTCTTAACGTTGATTACAATCTTAGAATGAATATAGAATGCATGTAACTACAGTATATAAGGCTATATGATCATCTGAGCTGTTGTGTTTATAGCATTTAAAGGAGGCTGCCAAAAAAGATTTCTATGCAAATTGAGCATTTACTGGACATTTAATTGTTTTAGTGTCTTTAATTTCCTCCTATATTGCTATTAGGTCCTTTTGATTTGTTTGATAAATATTGATTTATTTGCAATATTTATTTATTCTATCAACGAAGGTAATCCAGTTATATGTAAATTTCTGGACAAAATTATTAGTAATATCGAAATTGCGAGGTGGTGGAAGGTTTTTAAGTTGTCATCAGTGTTTTCTTGAGGGTTCAATATGTTCCAGAACATGATATAAGTAATTCAGATGTAGATGAACGAGGTCAATTTTTATCATTTTAACCACCTTGGCTCCTTAAATCTAAGGAAACACTGAGTGCCCTGTAGCCTAGGTTCTAAGTCAAGTGGTACTCCAAACTCCCCCTGACTCACAAACCACAAGGATGAGAGAGGAAGGGTATGGGACTCTGGAGCTACTGAGGACAATAGTATCCTTTCTCTGTGTGAAACAAACATGTGTTTTGGAGGAGAATATTGGCTCCGGCTGTACTAGTAATATCTGATTAATATCCAACCCCTAATAAATGTAAATACAGTAAAGGGTCTGAACAAAAATTCACACCTTCCCAAGTACAGTACTAACATTATGATTACGTTATGCACAACTGCCAGCTCACGCAGTATTTATGCTCCATTTGCTGAGAAGTACTCAATGAAGAAGTGTGACCATGTATGTGCATTTATACACATATATTGCGTTTTGTTGCTGCTTTTAGTGAAGTGAATACAGTTAATTGATATTTATTGTGACAGTGTCCCCCAAAGTTGATTAAGAAAGGTGGGAAGGAGATAATTACCATAGAACTGAAAAAATAAATTATCGAGAAGAGTGAACAATCAACAACTTGCACAATCTTGAGAAACAAAGAAGCTATAGAAGCAATGGATGTTAAAGAAGGAATACTGACAGTGACAAAATAACTACCTCGTGTTTTAGACATGGTGACGCTGAAATCTCCAGTGTTAGGATAGCACACTCACATTTTGGGAATTATAAAAGGGTCGTGGATTCCGAGTGTTATGTACCACAAGTTTTTTTTTATTGTGATAAGGTCGGGCTGTTTTGGAAAAACAGGCCGAAAAGGATTGATTTTACAGCAAAAGACAAGGTATTTCCTGGTCACAAGTCCATTAAAGAGCTTCTAACCCTGTTGTTCTGTGCTAATACCAGCGGTGATTGCAAAATACAACTGCCCCATGTGTATCACTCGGAGAATCCACGAGCGTTTAAGAAATGCAAAGTGCAGAAGAAGAATCTAAACATCATGTGAAGATTTAACAGCAAGGCTTAGGTGACTTGCTTCTTGTTCCTATTCACCTCAATCAAACTTTCCTTCAAATCTTTCGATAATATTATTCCTATCCCGCTTCTTCCTTCCATATTTGCTTTACTGTAATAAAATTTACAACCTTCGCCTAGTTCTCTTGCCTTATTTCCCTTCCATCTGGTCTCCTGCACACACAGCACTCCAATCTTCCTTCTCTCCATGAGGTCAACCAGCTCTTGCCCTTTTCAGTCATTCTTCCCACATTCAGAGTTGCTACTCTCATCCTCTCCTCAAATATTTTCCTCTGAGCTTGCCTCTTTAACCCAGCCCGCCCATGACTGGGTAGCCCTTGCCGATTTTTCGGAGGGATCAGGTGAGGTCCCAATGCGTCGCCTGCTGGGAAACGCCCTAGCATTAATTTAATTTTCACAACTTTCACTGGTCATATTGGTTTTGGCTAATTTTTCATGGATGGATGCCTTTCCTGGAATCATGATTAGCCATACATTAAAGAAAGGATTTTTAGTGCGGATGATGACAAAAAATTTTCCCCAATCATTAATTATGGACAACTCTTCCTATCACAACATGCAGTTGAACAAGGCAGCTAAGAGAAATTCAAGAAAAGGAGATATCATCAAGTGGGTAAATTACAGCAATATTCCATACAACTCTACATACCAGACCTAAACTATATCACCTTGTACAGCCTCACAAAAAAAAAAAAAGTTGCATTATGAAATAGAGGAACTTCTGTTGCAAGACTTGAAGTACTCTGACTACTACCATACTGTTCCCAGTTTTTGCCAATTGAACTCATTGACTCAAATCAAACAAGAAAATATAATAAAGGATAGAAATTCAGACGCCAAGTAATTTATGAGGAAGGTTGAAGAACTGATACTAAGTCAGCAATGATAATGGATGGAAGGGAGATTTCCCTTTTGAAAACTACAGAAAAAAACGGAATTGCCCCTGTTTTTTTGGTGAAAAATCACCTTAAAAGTAAGATCGAATATTTGGGCCACACCAATAGCGAAAGAGGAGTACAAGTGAGTCAAAGGAAAATTGAGGAACTATTGATAATGTGACTAGAGATAATTGGTAAAAATACGTAGAACTTTGAAAAGATGGTTCGAGAAGTCTAGTAAGAATGACATGAATTTGACGTATTGACCTTTGAAGTGACCTTTTAGTTCATATACTTTAGCATCATTGAATCCGATGTCCTCAAAATCCACCATTTTGACACCATGATTAGTTGTGTAGGCTGTCTAGGACCAATTTTAGAGCAACACCCAAGGTAAATGTAGCGCCCAAGTTTCAGTCCCCAAGTGACGCAGTGGGCAGTCCTTTTGAAGATGTTCATGGACCAGATATCTCAAAGTTGTAGTGTTGCAGTAAAATACAGTATAATTATTTAGAAAAAAACAAGCTAAAATTAATCATCTTTTCCACCGTTATCCCTACATGAAGGGGTCGGTTGCTTCATGCGCCTTCTCCAATGCCTTCTATGAAAGTCATACTCTTCCACCAAAACTCTTCTCTCCATATCATCGTCCAATTTATACCGCCATCTGATTCTTTCCCTCCTTTTTGATTCCCCCCCCCACCATTACAGATTCCCCAAGCCCTTCTCACTCCGTCCCCACCCTCCATCCTCAACTTGTGCCCAAATCATCTCAGTGGTCACGTGACACTCACCTCTGTAATCCTTACTACGCCTGCCATCTTCTAATTTCATAATTTTCCAATCTTTCAAGCAGTGATATTCACATAATCCACCTCAACATTCTCATCTCTGTTCTCTCAAGCTTTGCTTCCTCTTTTCGTCTTCAAGCCCAAGTTTCTGATCCATACATTAACACTGCTTGATGGGTATTTCCTTATCTCATATCACTGCTGATACCTCCCTCCACCCCCCCCCCCTCCCCGGCTGCCAAATAGTTTGGTCACTGTATTGATTTGGAAAAAAAGATTCTTCCCAGCTTTTTGTAAACGTTCAAGAGTTCGGTCCTTGGAACGAACAAAACTAATCCACTGCGCAGCCGTCAAAGAGTTAATCAAGGTATATTTAGCTATATTCAGGCTTCATACACTTGAACAGTACTTTGATTCCTGTAACTGAAGGTGAGATTTTGCCATCTTTTTTCTTGCTATAATATTAATCCATGTTTCAATGCCCCGTGTCAACCGACCATATTCTAACCCTTGAAATTGGACTATTGCTCACAAAGCATTTTCTAAAGTTACCACGCTTGGCCCTGTTGTCATTTTGTTTCTTAACCTTCATTTTACGATTCATACGATGTCTCAACTTCTTGTATATTGAATCACGATAAGAATATGTTCTACATGGTCAAAATTGTTTATATTAGACGATAAGAAATTTAGTTGAAATAAAATGCATCCGATTAATAAAGATTTATTGTAGTTTAACACCACAATTAAATAATTGCGAGTCTCTCTCTCTCTCTCTCTCTCTCTCTCTCTCTCTCTCTCTCTCGTGCACATAGAGAGAGAGGGAGACCTAATGTTAATTGAAACCAAAAATATCAAATAATAACACTACCTGTTTGATGAACTACCTAATACTTGAATATTAGAGACTAATATGTTGTGCTAACGAACTAATATACAGTGAGTAGCCTCCTGGGTAATACAGTGGTAAGGTGTTCGCCTAGCATTCATATGGCAGCAGATCGATCCCAGCCATAGGCAGTGAGTTTAAGCTGTTTGATAGGGAGGCCACTGCTGTGGTTGGGCTCCACAAGGGGGTGGGGGTGGGGAAATAGGCTTGCCCGGCTGAGGTTCTAGTGAGCATCAATTCTGATGAAATTGGAACTGAAACCAGACACCTTTACCCTTGCTTCACATGAAATATGAAACAACTCTAAATTATGTTACAATAAGCCGTCGTTGTTGTTGTGGTGAACCGCACCTTCAGTATTCATCAGCATCTAGTAATTATTCTTCTTTGCGTGTCGACTATCAGCAATGGGAGGCGAACAGCTTCCTGGCCACAATTTTAATCTTAGCGTGATGAAACTTGCAGAGATTAACTGTTATGTAAAAAGCCGATATGATTAAATTTTGGAAGGTCAAGGTCAAAGGTCAAGCAAAATGTCCAATTCATGTAATCAGCCATAAGTTTGGACATCGTTGTCACAGAGACTTCAAACTTGGTTCATATTTGAGTGTATGGAAATCCACGCCAATTAATAGTTGTCAACGTCAAAGGTTAAGGTCAAGGTCGAGCAAAAGGTTGAGAAATAAGCTGCTTCGACAGAGTTCTGCGCTCTACTGAGTGCCCCTCTAGTTTGTCATCTTTTCGTAGGGTGGGTTTATAGATCTGGGCTGCCACCGAAAAAAAAAGAACTAACCCAAATTAAAGGTTTTATACAATTAACGGTTTCTTATTCAACTATTTCCCTATAACGTGGCTCGATTACAACTTTAAGACCTAAGTTGGCAGCAAATTAACTTTCTTGTCATTTTCTCAATAAACGGTTGTTGGGTTAAGCTTGCTAGTGAAATGTGTAGGTGTTTGAGCACGTACTACATTTTCTGATGGCACAGATTCCATTCTCTTCTCTTCTATTTCTTATTACACATTAATGTTGCTTCTGATAAAACTATATATATATATATATATATATATATATATATATATATATATATATATATATATATATATGTGTGTGTGTGTGTGTGTGTGTGTATGTGTGTACGTGCATGTGTGTATATCATCATCATTATTATCATCAGCATGTTCTTCCACCTGCGTCTGTTTGTGGTCTCCATGCCAGTCCACATCCGCATATATATATTATATATATATATGCATATATATATTTTATATATATATATATATATATATATATATATATATAGAGAGAGAGAGAGAGAGAGAGAGAGAGAGAGAGAGAGAGAGAGAGAGAGAGAGATGAACATCATGTGATAGGGGCTCTGCATATGGTATGATGTTATCTGTTGTTTCAATTTTACAGATTAGGTTCTTATGGGAATATAATTGTCTAAGATATTTATTAAAAACAAAATCATATGTTTACCTTCGCAAATATCGTATTTTATAACAAATGTTGTATCTAAATTCTAACTTAATTTCTTTTTTTTCATACCCTTTTTCAGAGATGAAACTTCAAACTTAGAATAAAATAAGAACAATTAACTGTCATAAATTTTACACATTGATTTTGGATATATATATAAACTGTATATATATATATATATATATATATATGTGTGTGTGTGTGTGTATAATTATATATATATGTATAATTATATATATATATATATATATATATATATATATATATATATATATAGAGAGAGAGAGAGAGAGAGAGAGAGAGAGAGAGAGAGAGAGAGAATTTTTTTTTTAAAAAATAATTTCATACTACTGTTTCTGTATTGCCTATTGAAATATTTTAATAAGGATTTCCTATTATAAAATGTTACATAAAGATATAGAATGTATTGAGAACTTCTTTTAATAGCGTATTTTAATTGGTACTGCAATGTCGTTTATATGTAGTGAGCTCGACTTTGTATGCAAAGTTATTCATTATATCTTGATGATTTTCTTTTGAAAAGTGCAAATTTGTTCGTTAAGAAGTGGTATCAGATTGTCAGAATTCTTTTGTAAATTCTCACTTCATTATTTTCAGCTTGGAATCACATTGGTATTTTTGGTAGTAGGTTGGTCAGGGCACAGGCCACCCGTTGAGATACTACCGCTAGAGAGTTATTGGGTCCTCTGACTGGCCAGACAGTACTACATTGGATCCCTCTCTTTAGTTACGGTTCAGTTTTCCTTTGCCTACACATACACCGAATAGTCTGGCCTATTCCTTCCACATTCTCCTCTGTTCCCATACACTTGACAACACTGAGATTACCAAATAATTCTTCTTCTCTCAAGGGGTTAACTACTGCACTGTAATTGTTCAGTGGCTACTTTCCTCTTGGTAAGGGTAAAAGAGACTCTTCAGCTATCGTAAGCAGCTCTTCTAAGAGAAGGACACTCCTAAATCAAACTACTGTTCTCTAATCTTGGGTAGTGCCATAGCCTCTGTACCATGGTCTTCCACTGTCTTGGATTAGATTTCTCTTGCTTGAGGGTACACTCGATTACGCTGTTCTGTCTTATTTCTCTTCCTCTTGCTTTTTTTATTTTTTTATAGTTTGTATATGAAAGATCTATTTTAATGTTAAAATATTTTAATTGTTCATTAGTTCTCTTGTAGTTTAGCTCCTTGTTTTCCTTTCCTCACTGGGCTATTCTTTCTTCCACTTCTCGGATAGAAGGGCAAAATGGGATTCTTCAACTTCTCTCCTGCTGTGCGGCCAAGGTGTACCGCAGTCCTTGAAGAAATAAGAGCCGGTCACATCGGCACTTGGTGGGGGGCCTCGCCCCAAGATGGGGGAGATGTGTTGAACTGGCAAAAGTCCCTTTGGACCTTTTACTGTGTGCGCTGGTAAGGAAGAGCAGTCCTGCTTTCTTGCAGGATCCTATGTAGGATAATTTCCTTTGTTTTATTGGTCCCCTGCAGCTAGCGTCTTGGTGACGCCCTTCACCAGCTGCTTGGCTTCCTGGTGACGTCATGTTACCCGCTTCTTGCAGGCCGGTATTCATCTAAAGCAGCTCGTGGCAATTACTCACATGAGTTAGTCTTCTTTCGCGTTCCTCGCACTAGGGATGTTATGTAAAAGATTTATGCAATCTCAGCATTTTAACGAATGCGCTACCACTTCGCTCTCTATTCTCGTCTCTCTCTATAAAACAAAAATCAACTAACTTCATTTGTCTCTCTATCGTTATATTAACAATCAAAACTTATTTAATAGCTAATTACGTACATTTACTAACTCATTCAATATGAAATTAACTCCTGGCTTGACATTTTAGCTTAGCTAATAATAATAATAATAATAACAACAATAATAATAATAATAATAATAATAATAATGTAAAAAGAAAAGTATTTAGGCTTATTCTAAGCTAAGAACAATTTAATTCTGTAACTTTTACCTTTTATATTTAGAGAGAGAGAGAATGTTGGATTTTATTTCTATTACTCTATTACATATTACTATTTTTTTTCATCAAGCTTATTACATAAAATGTTATATAAACACATTACACTGAATGTATTTAAAGCCTCTTAATAATTTTCATTTGTAATTTCTTTTTAAGGTGTGACGCTGCAGTTAGCTCCGAGCAAAGTTGATGGAGGTAATGTTTTTGTATATTTGTTTTTATTATTATTATTATTATTATTATTATTATTATTATTATTATTACAATATTGTGTTATTACCAGAGCACTATACAGTATTTCGTATTTTATATACACGTTAGTATAGCGTCAATCTTTAAAATGCTTTTACATATACTGTATCATCATCATCGGCGGTTCCTAGTTCACTGCAGGAAAAAGGCCTCAGGCATGTCCTTTCACTTGCTTCTGTTTATGGTCTATCTATGCCAGCCCACACCCGCAAACTTTCTTAGCTCGTCAATCCTCGTCTTCTTTTCCTTCCCCTGCTTCTTTTGCAATCTAGATCTAGGGACCCATTCTGTTATTTTTATGTCCATTCATTATCTGTCATCCGCATTATATGTCCTGCCCATGTCCATTTCTTTATCTTCCATGTATGTTAGAATATCCTCTACTTTAGTTTGCTCTCGTATCCCTGTTGCTCTTTTTCTCTCTCACTGTTATTCCCATCATTATTCTTTCCATAGCTCTTTGAGTTATAACTAGCTTATATTCTAAAGTTTTCAGCAAGGCTCTAAATTTCTAATGCATAAGTTAGAAGTGGTTGGACCATCTGATTAAATACTTTTCTTTTTAGAGAAAGTGGCATTTTACTTTTCATAATCTCATTTTGTTTACCAAATGCTCCTCCATCCTATACTTATCCTTGTTTTAATTTAGGCCTCATGTCCTGGGGAAACACTTACTGTCTCTCCTAGAAGTTCGTTCATGACTCTTACTGTCTTACATTCTGTCCTAAGTACAGTATTTATATTCATTAACAATCTCTAGAAATTTGTTCATGGCTCTTATATAATTGTTGTATCTGCTTTTTCATTGAGCATTATCTTAGATTTACTCATATTCATTTTCAGTCCTATATTTCTGCTTTCTCTAATAAAATCTTCTATCATCTTTTGTGATTCCTCCCATGATTCACTAAACACAACTAAGCAATCTGTAAATCGTAAGTTGTTTAGGTATCCCCTATTAATGTTAATTCTTACAGTTTCCCAATCTAAATTCTTAAGATATTCTTCTAGGCATTCTGTGAATAACGTAGGAGAGGTGAGGTATCCCTCTCTAACTCCTTTCTCAATCGGAATTTTCTCACTATCTTTATGTAGTTTTAGGATTGATATGCTTCCTGTATAGATGTCTTCAAGTGGTCTAACATAAGATTCATCTATTCCTTGTCTTTGAAGGGCTTTCATTACTGCTGAGGTTTTGACAAAATTAAAAGCTTTCTCATAGTCTATAAATGCCACACATAGTGATTTGTCATTGTTAATTTTTCCACGAAGTGGCTAATTACATGGATATGGTCAGTCTTTGAATACCCACTTCTAAAGCCTGCCTGTTCTCTTGGTTGATTAAAGTCTACCTGTCTTTCTATTCTGCCCAATATGATCTTTGTAAATATTCTATATATTACGGAGATTAAACTTACTGGGGGGGGGGGGGGGGGGGCGTAAATTTTCAAGTCCTATGTGTCTCCTTTTTTGTGAATTAGTATAATAATAGTTTTTCCAAACTTTAGGTATAAAGAATTCTTGCAGACATTTGATGTAAATTTCAGCGAGTTTTACTACAATGAAATCTCTATCCATTAGTAATTCAACTGTTAGGCCATTTTCTCCTGCTGCTTTGCTTTGCCTCTTTTCATGTCTTTTAATGCTTTCGTTACTTCTACTGTTACGTTTGGTACCAGCTCAGGTGTTTCCTTATATCTACAGGCAAAGTTATTTCTTGTATCACTATTGTATAGAAATCCTTCCCGTCTCTATTGTTGATAATATTTCCATTTTCATCCTTTAAAGCAAACATCTGTTAGTGCCCTGTTCCAAGTCTTCTTTTCATTAATTTGATGCTTCTTCCTTTCCTTGGTGTTTCCTCAATTTCCGTCTGATTGTGTTTACGAATGTCTTAGGTTTTTAGTTTGTTTATTGTTTTGGATAATTATGCTAATTCTATTGAATTTTACCCTCATTTCCAATGTTTTCCTTATTAGGTTTTCGTTGATTTCTGATAGTTTTCCTCGATTTTGTTAAGGAATATTTCAACCTATCTTTTATGCTGCAACCTTACTATCCTTGTGAGCTAAGAATTGGGGCTGGGTTTGGGGAGCCTCTAGGTCTACCTGCTGAGTCAATAGCCATTGCCTGGCCCTCCATGGTCCTAGTATTGATAGAGAGGGAGATTGGGCGCCGATCATATTTATATACTATATGGTCAGTTCTATGGCACTGTTGTGCTTGCTAGGGTAATGTCACTGTACCTTGCCTCTGTCATTCATGACAAGCCTTCAAACCTTTAAACAGAAATCATGAAACAAGTGAGCTGGTACCAAGAGTAACAGTAGAAGTAAAGAAAGCATCAAGAGGCATGAAAAGAGACAAAGCAGTAGGGGAAGATGGCCTAACAATTGTTATAATAATAGATAGAGGAGATTTCATAGTAAAACTGGCTGAACTTTTCATAAAATGTCTGCAAGAATGCTCTACATCTACAATTTGGAAAAAAAAATATCGTTTTATTAATTCACAAAAAGGGAGACATAAAGGACCTGAAAAATTACCGCCCTATAAGTTTATTTTCCGTAACATTTAAAATACTTACAAAGATCATATCAGGCTGAATAGAAAGACAGCTAGATTTTCATCAACCAAGAGAGCAAGCAGGCTTCAGAAGTGGGTATTCAACAACTGACAATGTAATTAACCAGCTAATGTAAAATTTAACAGAGTAATACAAACGAACATGTTTGGCATTTATAGACTATTGGAAAGCTTTTGATTCTGTCAAAACTTCAGTGGCAATGAAAGCCCTTCAAATGACAAGGAATAGATTAATCTTATATTAGAACACTTGACGATATCTATACAAGAAGTACAGCAATCCTAAAACTACACAATATTAGAAAGGGAGATCTCACCTCTCATAAGTTATTCACAACGTGCCTAGAAGTTGTTAAGAATTTAGATTGGGAATATGTAGGAATTATTAGTAATGGGGAATACCTTAACAAGTAAGGCAAGATTTCTAGATGACATAGTTACGTTTATTGAATCATGGGAGAAATTGCAAAAGATGATAGAAGACTTAAATAGGACTTGTAGGACTTATAATTGATATGAGTAAAACTAACATAATGTTCAAGGAAAAGGCAGACAACAAATAAATGTTATAGACGAGCCTCTAGAGATTGTTAATGAATATACGTACCTTCGACAGACATTAAGTGTTTCCCCAGGACATGAGACTGAAATTAAGAGAATGGGATGGGATGGAGAGCATTTGGTAAAGAAAAGCAGATTATGGAAATTAAAATGCCACTTTTGCTGAAAAGAATAATATTCAATCAGCGTGGCCCTATCAGTATTCAGTTATGCATCAGAAACTTGGATTCTTAGTAAAGCCTTAAAACGGAAGCTAGTGACGACTCCAAGAGCTATGAAAAGTATAATGATGGGAATAACACTAAGAGACAGAAAAATAGCAACATGGATACGAGAGTAAATTAAAGTAGAGGATATTCTAACAACATGTAAGAAAAAGGAATGGACATGGGCAGGACATATAATGAGAATGACAGATAATAGATGGACATTAAGAATAACAGAATGGGTCCCTAGAAATTGTAAAAGAAGCAAGGAAAGGAAGAGAAGACGTTGTATTAACGAACTAGGAAAATTGAAGACAAACTGGTATAGAAAGACTATAAACAGATGCGATTCGATTTATATATATATATATATATATATATATATATATATATATATATATATATATATATATATATATACATACATACACATATATATACACATATGTATACTGTATATATATATATATACATGTATATATAAACTATATACTGTATATATATGCATATATATACATATACAGTATATACTGTATATACACATATATACTGTATAATTATATATTCACACATACAGTATATATATATATATATATATATATATATATATATATATATATATATATATATATATATATATATATATATATATATAATGTGTGCATATATATATACATGTATATATGTATATATATATATATATATATATATATATATATATATAAATTTCTGTATATGTATGTATATTTGCTCGTATTCGTCTACGTGTAATATAAAGGTTTTTCAATTGGTTATCTTAGACTAATTGAAAATAGGTTATTTACAACGTGTGCTTCTTCTGCATTTCTTACGCTAAGAAATTAGAGTATTACTGAATTTGAGTAATTTTATTTTTGTATGTCGTGTAATTTCCTCTTATCTCTTTTTATCAATATAGGTGTTAGTTTTTATAAAAGGCGGATTAATTTTTTTCATAAAATACATCAAAATACATTCTCTCGTGCGTTTTCTAACTTGAGATTTTGCACATGTATATTTTATTATTCTTTTCAATTATTATAGAAAAAACTCCAGCATATTATTCTTGATCTTTTTTAATCTTAAACCTTATAAAAGCGCTTTTTCGTAAGTTGAGATTGATTTATTATTTTTATTTGTATTAATTTGATTGATGTCGGTAATTTCTCGAAAGGCTTCTTTAATATTCGCTATAAGGTATCTGTATACCTAGAAGGAAACTTCCATCTTTATAAGGATAAGTAACTAGTATGTAAACTACTCATTCAAATAAAATTAGTGTGTTCAGCACGGATATATATATATATATATATATATATATATATATATATATATATATATATATATATATATATATATATATATGTATATATATATATGCAGTATATATATATATATATGTATATATATATATATATATGTATATATATATGTATGTATATTATATATATATTATATATATATATATATTATATATATATATATATATATATATATATATATATATATATATATATATATATATAAATATATACATATATAAATATATAAAATATTTATATATATATACATATATATATATTTATATATAGATATATATATGTATATATATATATATATATATATTTATATATATATATATATATATATATATATATACATATATATACATATTTATATACACTATATATATACATATATATATATATATATATATATATATATATATATATATATATATATATATATATATATATATATATATATTCAGATATTGAAATAACATAATTTCTTTTCAATCCTTTCTATATGAATTGTAAATTTTCTAAATTTTACGAGTCTGGCAATTATAAATCAATCACTAGCATCAAATTAAAAAAAAAAAAAAAAGTTACCTTTAAAGCATGCATAAAATTTCAGTTATAGGGAAAGTTTTAAAGAAAATTTCAATAATATACTAACGCATAAACGATATAAAAACGATGAACTATAAGTTTCACAATTCTATAAAAGAGAAGAATGTAATTTATATCATCTTGATAATGTAGATATTTGGAAAAAGGGGCATAATGTTTTTAATTAAAAGTAAAGAATTAAATAATCATTTTGTGGTCTTACGATATTTTGGTTACGTTTAAATTCATCCTCGGAAAGTGAATTCTTGCTATTATTATTATTATTATTATTATTATTATTATTATTATTAACGTTCAGCGCACCCAAAACACATTTAAAGTTTTTAAAGGCCGATCATGAATGGCAGGGGCAAGGAACAGTGACATTGCCCTTTCAAGGAGGACAATGCCCTAGAGACTGACCACATATACGTATGACTAGCGCCCAAGCCCCCTCTCCACCCAAGCTAGGACAAAGGAGAGCCAGGCAATGGCTTCTGATGACTCAGCAGATAGACCTATAGGCTCCACCAAACCGCTCATCCTAAGCTCACAAAGATGGTGAGGTTGCAGCGACCAAAGAAACTAACGAGTTGGAGCGGGACTCGAACCCCAGTCTGGCGTTCACCAGTCAGCGACGTTATTACATCGTCCACCACAAACTTATATTTCGAACGTAATAATGGAACAAAGTGTTACATTGAGACTTGATGTAGTGAAACGCGATGAAATTAACCGTAGAAATAAATGTTAACACTTGAATCTTATTTGAATAATTTCAATTGAAAGTTATTTAATTGTCTGAAATGTATACACGGTTCTACAATATTCAATCAACCTGCATTACCAGTCATATTCTTATTATTTCCATAGTTGGGAAAGCAAGATGCTATAAACCCAAGGGCTCCAACAGGGAAAAATAGCCTAATGAGGAAAGGGAATAAATAAATAAGTAAACATGGAGAAATCTAAAAGTTAGGAAACTCTACCTTCATAGATGCAAAGAAAAAATCTGTGCTGCCGTTCCTAGCTTTATACGCTTTCCTTCCGAGTGCGTGGAGTAGGGAATTTCGGGATGAGAAGAGCGTGATGTGGGATGAAGGGACGGGTGAGTTCTACTGACTGGGAACCCGTCACCATTCTGGCCTTTATACCCTCCTCACCACCCACCAGGGTTGAAACCTTTAAGGAAATTACCTCAGTTTGAGGTAATTTCCATGGTTTCAAGGTAGTTATGAGGTAATTTAGATTTTAATAGCTTATAATTTAAGGAAATTGGAAAACTTTTAAGGTAATCTAAGGTAAAAAGCAGCAACATTTAAGGTAATGGCAACATGGCACATGCTTGAGTTTAAACCCTGCCACCCACACACACTCGCGCGCTTTCCCCCAAGCTATTGCGCTCGGTTTTGAACACCTACGCTAGTCCACTAGCCTACACACGTCTTTGTGTTTCTAGTAGTGCATTTTAAGTTTGAAGGTGGCAGGTAGAGCGTAAGTTCTTAATTGGGAGGGATTTATGTTGCTAGATTTCACTTGAAAGATCTTTTATTTTTATACCTTTTGAAAAGAAGAAGTTTCATGGTTTTAACTCCCTGTGTATTTTCTTGGAGAGCTTGCGGTAGTAAACAAGAGTAGCTTAGTTAAAATAGAAAAAGACATTTATCTAATGTGTGTATATATATATATATATATATATATATATATATATATACATACATATATATATATATATATATATATATATATATATATATATATATATATATATATATATCAACACATCATAAATTATAACAAACCAAAATCCCTAATATCGCAAGAGGGTCTGCTCCTCTCTTTTATTCATCTCCTGTACTTCTCTTTCTCCCTTTTTCCTTAATCTTTCCCATCCCGAGTACCTGCCTTCGAGCTATAAAATGGATTGTATCCAGGGGTACTCTTCCTTCCGCCATATTCCCCACTTCCCTAATCTTATCCTTATTATTATACACACACACACACACACATGTATACATATATATATATATATATATATATATATATATATATATAGAGAGAGAGAGAGAGAGAGAGAGAGAGAGAGAGAGAGAGAGAGAGAGAGATCTAATCTCTCTCTCTCTCTCTCTCTCTCTCTCTCTCTCTCTCTCTCTCTCTCTCTCTCTCTCTCTCTCTATATATCTATATATATATATATATATATATATATATATATATATATATATATATATATATTGCATTATATTAACCCATTCTTATAGATAAACATAGAGATAAATTTTATACATATTCACATTGATGATGGTATGTCAGACATCGCTATATATCGCATATATAATCTGTATTTTCAAATTTCGGTCTCTTATCCAAGCATATTAAGAATTCGATATCAAAACTTGTTCTTAGAAGTTTTAACAAAAACATATTCACATTCCCTGAAATAAACATAAAATGAATATGATTTGCCCAAGCTATTTAAAGGTTTCCATCCCGAGCCATGTTTAAGCTGATGTTTCAGTTCTAGGCAGTGGTGACGTGTTCGCCTAGCATTCGCATGGCAGCAGATCGATCCCAGCCCGGGACCGTGAGTTTAAGCTGTTTACTGGGAAAGATACTGCTGTGGTTGGGCACCAAAGTGGATTTGGTGTAACTTGAAAAAAAGTATGTATACGGTAGACCAGAAAACACTAATTGAGTTTACCCTGCATTTATTGAATAAAATATTGTTACTACCTTTTCCTGAATGATTGATAATAATACATAAAAAAGAGAGCCCCAAGTAAATGATAAGTTTCAATAAGAAAGACATCACACTAACATCTAACATCATTCATTTAGTTGTGCAGGTTTTAAATAATATGCAAAATAATTTCCTTAAACCCTTGAATCCAAGTATCATGTCCACGATGTCCACAAGAAATCCACCGGTGAGTTTCCTGTTGGAGTCATCTGGTCTTTGTCTCCGGAGAAATGTAAACCTCTGAAATTTTAATTATTCTCTCGACCCTGACACCACAAAGATTCGTGGAAGGATCTCTCACAAGTCTCCATGATTTCCATTTTGATGGCTTCGTCCTTATTTCAGAAAGTCGGCTTTCAGATTTTTACGTCGTTTCTAAGTTCATGTCGTTGCGCAAGTCTTATTTCTACTTTTTTTTTTCTTCTTTATGGCCGTCTTGATTGATTCTTTTTTCTCTCGCGACTTTTATACTTTGCATCAATGTTCATTTTCGAATTATCTTTACCATTAGCTGTTCATGACAACAGTTCTGCACTCTACATTTTTTCTTTATCTTACTTGGAATTTTTTCCACAGATTCAAGTAATGTTTATGAATCTGGTGTTGTGCATCTAAACAACATGCATATATATATATATATATATATATATATATATATATATATATATATATATATAAATATATATATATATATATATATATATATATATATATATATATATATATATATATGTAGAGAGAGAGAGAGAGAGAGAGAGAGAGAGAGAGAGAGAGAGAGAGAGAGAGAGAGAGAGAGAGAGAGAGAGATCTTGTTATTCTACTTTTATTCATTTATCGTAAATAAATGTCTATTAAAGTGTAATTGCGTCTTATTTCGCCCCACAATTAGCACAATAAAAATAGCCAGAGTTCTCTTGCTTATTTGCCTTAGTAAACCTCATATTATTGTAAACTTACAAACATTGAATATAGTTGATACTTATTGTTCCAACAACATATACAAACTGTGAGACTTTTGTATATCCAGTGGATACTTATGTTAGTTCCTCCAATATATGCAAACCTTGAGTCCCCTTTTCTACTAGTATGACTCTTCCCTGCAGCCCGTTGAGATACTACCACTAGAGAGGTATTGGATCCTTTGACTGGCCAGACAGTAATGCATTGGATCCCCCTCTCTGGTCACGGCTTATTTTTTTCTTTGCCTACACTTACACAGAATAGTCTGGCCTATTCTTTACAAATTCTCGTCTTTCCTCATACACCTGACAACAATGAGATACTTAACCTTTCTTCAACCAAGGGGTTAATTACTGTACTGCAATTTGTTCAGTGTACTTTCCTCTTGGTAAGGGTAGAAGAGACTCTTTAGCTATGGTAAGCAGCTCTTCTAGGAGAAGGACACTCCAAAATTAAACCATTGTTCTCTAGTCTTGGGTAGTGCCATAGCCTCTGTACCATGGTCTTCCACTGTCTTGAGTTAGAGTTCTCTTGCTTGAGGGTACACTCGGGCACACTATTCTATCCTATTTTTTTTCTTCTTCTTGTTGTTTTTTGAAATGGTGTGTTGGGCAGGCTTAATAGAAGGGCCATTGATGCCTGGTGGTTTATCAAGAGGTTGTCTTTTCCTTTTTCTGATTCTTTTTCTTCTCAAAACCATCCTTACTGTCCTCCCTTCAGTTGAAGTGGCTATTCTGGAAGGTATTTAGCCTTGCATGGTGTATCGGCTCCTCCATGTTGACCAGTTTTTTCGACTTTTTACTATAGTCTATGAGTATCATCAATCACTTTATTTATAATTCTGTACATATTGTTTTTGTTATAATTCTTGTTAATCTAGTTTATAAGTATGATGTCTCTTTTTTATTTCTATGAATTCTTATGCTGTCTGGAGACATTGAGCGAAATCTGGGACCAGTACGTCCTAGATTTCATCAATGTCGTCTTCTGTATTGCAATATTCGTGGTCTTCATGCAAATATCCAAGACCTTACAGTTGCGTCCAGACAGTATGATATTCTTTTGTGCTCAGAAACTTTGGTTTCTAATATGAGGCACTCATCTGAGCTCCTTATAACTGGTTTTAAGAAGCCAATAATGTTGAAACGTGATGCCATCCCTAGGGCCATGGAAATGGCGGTGTATATTAGGACCGAGTACCTTGCTTCTCATAAGTCCTGCTATCAATATGGAAGTCATGAGATTAAGGTAATAAAAGTTTGTGGCAGGCATAACAACTTTTATTTGTGTCCGATATACCGGAATCCAGACATGGATGATTCTATCTTCGATTGTCCTCTTACCATTATGGCTAAGATACAAGAAGATGATAGAAAGGCTTCTTTTGTTTTTGTTGGTGATTTTAATGCTCACCATAGGGAGTGGTTAAGTTCTATCTCTCCTACCGATCGCCATGACTTAAGAGCTTTAGACTTTGCCTCTGAATCAGGCTGTTAGCAAATCATAAATGAAGCTACTCAGAGGTCCGGTAATTGCTTGGACCTCGTATACACCGACTCCCCTGGCGTTATAACTAGTATGGTTGGTTCTCCAGTCGGGACATCTGATCATGCCTTGATTTCATTAGTAGTGAAGACTGAGCAGCCTGTCCCTGATATATCATACTCTTGTAAAATTTATATGAAATCACAAGCAGACTGGAATGGGATTTTGCATGATCTTTTGTGCTTGAATTGGTCACAATTATATAGTAGTGTAGATCCTGTTGTCCCTTTGAATGAGAATCTAGTCAACATAATTGATAGGCGTATCCTTTTTCGTATGCTAAGGTACCTAATGAAGGACAAACCGTGGTTCAATGATGATTGTAGACGTGCTTATTTGGAGAAGCAGGAGGCCTATCACCTTTGGAAGGGTAACAGATCAGATTTGACTTGGAAGAACTATACTCAGCTTAGAGCTTCTGCTCAGAGAGTTTATGCCTCAACTGGAAAGGAATACAATTAAACCATAAAAGAAACCCTTTCTGGTACAACTCAGGAACATAAATGGTGGTCTACCCTTAAATCTGCACTCTTTGTTGTAGATGCAACAGTTCCTCCTTTACTTAAACCAGATGGCTCAGTCACTCACTGTCCAAAGGAAAAGGCAACCCTTTTGGCTGATGTTTTTGACAGTAAACAGAGTAATGAAAAACTTGGACTTCCCCATTCATGTTTTCCTGAGGCTAAACTAACTAGTTTAGCTTTTCGATCTCGTGAGATTAAAGCTCTGTTGATGGACCTTGATGCTTATGGAGGTGTAGACCCAAATGGTATTTTTCCTTTGTTTTTTATAAAGACAGCAGATGTCTTAGCTCCAAAGTTATCTGTTATTTTGCGCAAGTTAGCAAGAAGAAGAGGTTTTAGCACTTGTTGGAGAATTGGTAATGTTACTACTCTATGTAAATGTGTTTGTGGTAGCTCAAGTCCCACTGATTACCGCCCAATTTCCATAATTCCCATATTATCTAAAATTTTTGAACGTCTTCTGACAAAACGTCTTAATAGGTTTTCTGAAGGTAATCACCTACTCCCTAGTTTGCAATTTTGTTTTCGTAAAGGCCTTGGAGCATGTGATGCCCTTTTTACAATCTCCAATACTGTACAGAAATCCTTTGATTGTGGTCAGGAAGTTTGTATGATTGGCCTTGATTTTAGTGCTGCCTTTGACCGTGTTAATCATGAGGCCCTTGTTTTCAAACTGAAACAGTTGGGAGTGGGTGGGTCGTTTCTTTGCATTATTATTGATTTTTTAAGTAATAGATCTCAAAGAGTTGTTGTTGATGGGCACCATAGTGAGTATAGGAATGTGATATCCGGTGTTCCACAGGGTAGTGTTCTAGGCCCATTACTTTTCATACTATATACACATGACATGTGGTTTGGCCTAGAAAACAAGCTTGTTCATATGCAGATGATGCTACTCTCTTTGCATCAATTCCTCCCCCTGAATGTAGATCTGGGTTTGGTGAATCCCTTAATAGAGATCTAGCTAAAATTAGTGCATGGTGCAAATTATGGGGAATGAAGTTGAATCCTAACAAAACTCAAAGTATGATTGTAAGTAGGTCAAGGACGGTGGCTTCTCAGCATCCGGATCTCTGTATTGACAATGTTTCTTTAAATTTGTATGACTCTTTTAAAATTTTAGGTGTGATTCTCGACAGGGAATTTACTCTTGAAACACATTAGGTCTGTGTCTTCTTCAATTGCACAAAAAATTGACTTATTGAGAAAGCCATAAGATTTTCGGTGATCAATCTATTCTGAAGAAGTGTTTTAATTCTTTCATTCTACCTTGTTTTGAGTATTGTTCTCCTGTCTGGTGTTCAGCTGCTGATTCTGATCTTAATTTGTTGGACAGAAACTTACGGTCTATTAAATTTCTTATTCCTGATCTAGATATTAATCTAAGGCACCGTCGTTCAATTAGTTCATTATGCATGTTGCATAAGATTTTCCATAACTCTGACCATCCTTTACATTCAGATCTTCCTGGACAATTCCATCCTGTTCGTAATACTAGGCAGGTAGTTAATTCTAATAGTCAAGCCTTCTCCATCCTGAGGCTCAATACTACACAGTATTCTAGAAGTTTTATTGCAGCTGTGACCAAGTTGTGGAATGATCTTCCTAATCGGGTAGTTGAATCAGTAGAACTTCAAAAATTCAAAGTTGGAGCAAATGTTTTCATGTTGACCAGGCTGACATGAGTCTTTTTATTGTTTATATATGACATATCTGTTTTTGACGTTGTTAATAGTTCATATCGGACATATCTGTTTTGATGCTGTTACTATTTTTAGAATTATATATTGTTAATTTATTCTCATCATTTATTTATTTCCTTATTTCCTTTCTCACTGGACTATTTTTCCCTGTTGGATCCCTTGGGCTTATAGCTACTTGCTTTTCTAACTAGGGTTGTAGCTTGGCTAGTAATAATAATAATAATAATAATTATATATATATATATATATATATATATATATATATATATATATATATATATATATATATATATATATATATATAAATTGTGATCTACCCTTAAATCTGCATTCTTTGGTGTACATGCAACAGTTCCTCCTTTACTTAAACCAGATGGCTCAGTCACTTACTGTCCAAAGGAAAAGGCAACCATTTTACCTGATGTTTTTGACAGTAAACAGAGTAATGAAAAACTTGAACTTCCCCATTCCTGTTTTCCTGAGGCTAAACTAACTAGTTTAGCTTTTCGATCTCGTGAAATAAGCTCTGTTCATGGACTTTGAAGCTTATGGAGGTGTAGACTCAAATGGTATTTTTCTTTGTTTTTTTATAAAGACTGCAGATTTCTTACCTCAAAAATTATCTGTTATTTTGCGCAAGTTGGCATGAAGAGGAGCTTTTAGCACTAGTTGGAGCATTGGTAATGTTACTCCTCTATGTAAATGTGTTTGTGGTAGCTCAAGTCCAACTGATTACCGCCCAATTTCCATAACTCCCATATTATCTAAAGTTTTTGAACATCTTCTGACAAAACGTCTTAATAGGTTTGCTGAAGGTAATCACCTACTCCTTAGTTTGCAATTTTGTTTTCGTAAAGGCCTTGTTGCATGTGATGCCCTTCCTACAATCTCCAATACTGTACAGAAATCCTTTGATTATGGTCAGGAGGTTTGTATGATTGGCCTTGATTTTAGTGCTGCCTTTGACCGTGTTAATCATGAGGCCCTTGTTTTCAAACTGAAATAGTTGGGAGTGGGTGGGTCGTTTCTTAGAATTATTATTGATTTTTTAAGTAATAGATCTCAAAGAGTTGTTGATGGGCACCATAGTGAGTGTAGGAATGTGATAGCTGGTGTTCCACAGGGTAGTGTTCTTGGCCCATTACTTTTCATACTATATACACATGACGTGAATGGCCTAGAAAACAAGCTTGTTGCATATGCAGATGATGCTACTCTCTTTGCATCAATTCCATCCCCTTAATGCAGATCTGGGGTACCTAAATCCCTTAATAGAGATCTAGCTAAAATTAGCGCATGGTGTAAATTATGGGGTATGAAGTTGAATCCTAACAAAACTCAAAGTATGACTGTAAGTAGGTTAAGGTCAGTGGCTCCTCAGCATCTGGATCTCAGTATTGATGATGTTTTTTTTAACTTTGTATGACTCTTTTATAATTGTAGGTGTGATTCTCCACAGAAAATTTACTTTTGAGAAAGACATTAGATCTGTTTCTTCTTGAATTGCAAAAAAAAAAAAAAAAAAAAATGGCTTATTGATAAAGTCTTTCAAGATTTTCGAAGATCAATCTATTCTGAAGAAGTGTTTTAATTCTTTCATTCTGCCTTGTTTTGGGTATTGTTCTCCGGTCTGGTCTTCAGCTGCTGATTCTCATCTCATCTTAATTTGTTGGACAGAAACTTACGGTCTATTAAATTTCTTATTCCTGATCTAGATATTAATTTTGGCACCGCCGTTCAGTTAGTTCATTATGCATGTTGCATAAGATGTTTCATAATTCTGACCATCCTTTACATTCAGATCTTCCTGGACAATTCCATCCTGTTCGTAATACTAGGCAGGTAGTTAATTCTAATAGTCAAGCCTTCTCCATCCTGAGGCTCAATACTACACAGTATTCTAGAAGTTTTATTCCAGTTGTGACCAAGTTGTGGAATGATCTTCCTAATCGGGCAGTTGAATCAGTAGAACTTTGAAAGTTCAAAGTTGCAGCAAATGTTCTTATGTTGAACAGGCTGACATAAGTCTTTTTATTGTTTATATATGACATATCCGTTTTGACGTTGTTACTGTTTGTAGAATGTTTTATTGTTAATTTGTTCTCATCATTTATTTATGTCTTTTTTCCTTTTCTCACTGGGCTATTTTTCCCTGTTTGAACCCTTGAGCTTATAGCATCTTGCTTTTACAACTAGGGCTGTAGCTTGGCTAATAATAATAATAATAATAGTATATATATATATATATATATATATATATATATATGTGTGTGTGTGTATATAAATATATATAATATATATATATATATATATATATATATATATATATATATATATATATATATATAAATTTATATATATGTGTGTGGGGGGGAGTAGCCATAACAATCACGACCGATGACAGACTAAGCATAAAATATGTATCAAGTCACAAAAGGAAAAATATAGATAATTAATTAGCCCTTTTATTCTATCATATAAACATTGAACCCTTGTAATTATACAGAGCGTTGGGTTTCCAATGGGATTGACTTCTTATTGTCCTCAAATAGGATTTGTTCAGGATACTAGATTAATGAAGGGTTAATGGAGACCAAACTGTGAATGCAGTCTTGGTGTTATTTTCAGGAGTAAATATACTGTTAGGTTGAGAGTACCATTGTTAAATCTAGTATTGGCAAAGAAAATACTTTTTAGCTTCACACGAGTCATCTCCTAATCCGTGACAGCTTTTGCTTAAGTGCATGTACCCGCAAACTTCATTACTACCACGAGATGGTTGGTCCGCGTGGTAGAGATCTAGGTCAACCTTTTCACCTGAAGAAAGCCACGTCTCATTGTAGATTCCCACGTGAAAGTATTCATCGTAACCATCACCTGCAATTAAAAAGCAGAGAGGAGCAAACTTCTTTAAGACACACATGAACACACACACACACACACACACACACACACATATATATATATATATATATATATATATATATATATATATATATATATATATATATATATATATATATATATATTCATATTCCTGTCACGCTGAGCGGCAATCTCTTGTAGTTAGGAAAGGGGGCGAGGTCAGTAAGGGGTCAATATGTCTGGATGTACGTGTGTGTGTGTGTGTGTGTGCATGCTTGTGCATATGTATCTAAATACACTTTTTGACGGGTTGGATACGCTAGTACACACACACATATATGTATATATATATATATATATATATATATATATATATATATATATATGTATATAGATGTATATATACAGTATATAATATATATATATATATATATATATATATATATATATATATATATATATATATATATATATATATAAATTTCTGTGCTTCATGCATTGACTCACCACCTGACTCAATTTAACATGTATCCAGGTGACAAAATAGTGCAATTTAAACCTTATGCAAGGGGGAAATTCTCTTATAATGCTAGGTTTTCACTATGTTCCCGGCGGCCCCGACAGTCCCGTTTTCTCGAAACGTAGCGCAATGTGTATTTTACGCCATTTTTTCCTCCATATTCAAGGTTTGTTACGGCATTCTAAGTTTTCTTGCGATCTACCACGGTGTCCGCGACATGCCGTAGGAAGAGGGGGAGGGACTTCCCCCGGAGGCTCACAGGCGCACTATGGTTTGGCCAGCGGTCTACCACGAATGTAAACACGTTCCTCCCAGGCCTGTCACGTTCAAATAAGGTCTTTCACGTCCAGATAGGATACCTAATGTTTTTGCCGTTCTGATCAGGGTCAGACACATATTTACCGTTTTGCCAAGTCTTTCAACGGACGAAACGTGGACGTCGGGCAGCTTTGGAGCACGTTTGTGGTCACGGTATACAAACAAGGGCCTCCCAAGGAACATCAATAATTTCATCTAACCTTTGACGAGACAACGTCATGGATTCCAACGATGACGATTTTGTTTTTTTCCTGTTTGCTCAGTTTATATATACAATCTCTTTGTCAAATCGGAGGCCAGAGAGGGAGAGCTAGACAGTGGCTGGTGAGAAGGAGAATGAGAAGGCAACGATCGACGTGGGTGCGCGATTGGTTGTCAGAAGATAGGCGGGCTGAGACTGGGCCATTACTCAAGATTTCTCGTAAGAGAACTTCGCACTGAAGAGGTTTCTTCATTCCAGAACTCTTTGAGATTGCCTCCAGAGATATTTAAGACATATTCAATAGAGCTTCGAGAACTTTTGGTTACTGATGTAGTAGCCATATTTATATCTTTTTTTATGGCATTTAATCCATAAGGATTTATTATTTTGCTGAGGAACGGTATTTTGTGAAGCAAATTAAATCGCTATATGCTGTAAATGCAGTATATTTTATTTCGCCGAGAATTTTCTGTGATTGACAGGTTTGGTTATTTAGAATCACCAGAGGGTTCTCGCCTATGCTGCCCCATTTCAGTCTAGTTTTCTTTGACAGTTTATCATAAAGCCAGATGGTCACGTTAAATTTTTTGCCATAAAAATGATTCAGTCTCCTCCAAGAAAGCTTCAACTTTTTACGAATTGTTTATTTAGATTTCTGGTGCTTAATTTGTTATTTTTTGTATAATAGGTTTTTATATGGCTGGAATTTAATAGGTAAAAATTGTGACGTCAGTAAAGTTATAGTTATATTTTATTGATTAATAAAACACTTAGGCTTTTCTTTAATCAAGGAAACTAATTTCCAGATTAGTATAAATAAATACAATTAATTACCTGTCATCATTTTATTATCATTACTATTCATAACGAGCATACGTTCTTTCAAAAGAAACGGAATGACCATAAAAAAACAGAAAATAAAAAATTGAGAAATCTAGGTGGATATAGTTAATAACAAAAAGATCCTATATATATGCTTCCCGTTACGCTACGGAACGCCTCCAAGTTTTGAAATGGCTAACTACGTACTGCTACGTTATGTTACGTTTTGTTGCGTTTACCCCGTTTTACTACGGTCTACTAAGTTTTCGATCTGCGCCGGGACTGCCGGGGCAAATTTTTTGACAGTTTAAAATTTTGAGCCGGCATCCACGGCAGTCAGGGCCTGTCACGTTTGCCAATCCCGTTCCACAGAGTTGTACACATCTCGTACAAAAAAGCACTCAAAAGAATAAAAAATCACAAGCAAAGGAACACGCGGGTAAACACCAAAGATGCTATGAAAGGAGTGACGTAGTTGGCGTGAGTGGAGATAGTGGTAGTAGCAATCAGTAGTGGATATAGAGCGGCACCTCGTAGTAACGGGGATATTTGAAGAGGAGATATCTAAATGGCACGAGACCTCTGGTAGTGGTTTTCACGCCCCAGTTACTATATACCGACACCTATTTAGGTGAGCGAGCTGGGTTCATCCCTGGCATTCCTATGCAACTTTTTTCTCTGGTAATACATAGCAGTTATATACCTTAGAAATGATGCTAAAGGAGCATTTCACTGGGCAGCACAGGTCTCTCGCCCAGAAATAAATTTTTCCTTCGTCAAAATCCCTTTTCGCGTCCATCCCCTTTTTTTCACGGTGGCCCGAAACGGGATTGCCGGGACCGCCGGGAACATAATGAAAACCTAGCATTAAGGACAGCATTATGCCAATGGTTAGGTCGGTAAGTTATGAAAGCTTTGATTAAGAGGCAAAGAATAAATACTATATATTTTCTAACAACCAAAGAAAACTCACCTGGCCACTCTGGGACTTCTGTTTTAATAAAAGCTCAGCAAAATTGTGTTGAAACAGCAATCAATTAATCAAACAATTTAAAAGAAAGTGTGAGTAGAGTTGACCACATCTTATGTTGTCATTTCATAAGTCCAAAAAGCTTTTTTTTTTTCTAAAGAACACAGTCTTATATAAGCAAATTAGTTAGAGGATTAGAAAAAAAGTTTTTGAATAACTCACGCTTGAATTTTTTACATTATTATTTATTTCAATTAGAAGATTATTCAAAATTATGACTGAAAAAGGAAAAAATCCAAAAATTTTATTTTTCCATAGAGAGAGAGAGAGAGAGAGAGAGAGAGAGAGAGAGAGAGAGAGAGAGAGAGAGAGAGAGAGAGAGAGAGAGAGAGAGAATATTGATATGAATTACTACTAATGTACTAGGTATTACAATATACTTTCATTTATTTGATGTCATCATACATGACTTAAACATAGATATTTGAAGCATTTTCTAACTATTTTTAGTGTTAATGTGTTTGTACTGTATGAGATAGTTAGTAGACGAGTCCAAAGGAAGGTTTTTCTTCCTTTTTAAACCAGAATGAATCTGCTGATAGTGCAGAGTTTGCAAGAGAAACTTATTGCTCCCCTCAAGCATCAGTCTCACAACATCGCCGCTAGATTCACATTTAAACACATGTGGAGTGATATGACATCAGCGGATACCATTCACCTGTAATGGCTGGCACAAGGCGTCCAAGGAATATTAGCTATGGCATTTCAAATGCATGTCAAATACATAAACAAACCTCCTAAATTGTCCAAGAGAGACAGGAAGTGGTTCTTTTTGAGGCCTTCAATGAGACGCCCTCCGTTGGCAAGGCAAGAGTTGCGAGCACCTTCCCAAGTCGTCTTCTCTTTCGCTAGAGATACCCAACCCAGGTCTGCCATATTGACTAATTTTGAGGATTGACAAATTCGTTCTGAAAATAATGGATTGTCAATATCTACAATCTCTCTCTCTCTCTCTCTCTCTCTCTCTCTCTCTCTCTCTCTCTCTCTCTCTCTCTCTCTCTCTCTCTCTCTCTCTCTCTATATATATATATATATATATATATGATATATACAGTATATATATATATATATATATATATATATTTATATATATATACGTATTCATATATATTTATATATATATATATATATATATATATATATGTATATATATATTTATATATATATGTATTCATATATACATATATATATATATACATATATATATATATATATATATATATATATATATATATATATATATATATATATATATATATATATATATATATACTGTGTATTAAAGCAGATTTGAGTATAGTATAAAAGCATATGAGACCGAAGTAATCTAATAAGGCACTTATCCATCTTACCGTAGTCAAAACTGGCTTTTGCGTCCTTAGCTTTATATGCTGAAAGTAGAGAAGAAGAAACTGCTGATAACTAAAAGATGAATAACTTCAGGAGTAAACAGTGAGATAAATCATTAGAAAACATTCATTGAAATTTTACTCAATCCTTACTATTAAAGGGGACAACTCTTCAAACTAAAATTGAGGTAAATTATAGTGGGATATTCAGAGTAAGACAAACATTCAAACTCATATATTTTCAGGGGAAGGGTCCGTGCTGGCACAAAGCTCTTTTCTTCTAATCCAACCTAATATCAAACATACTCTTGGGGCATGAAATAACTTATTTTATATATAATGTGTGTGTATATGTTTATATAACATACATAAATGTAACGACTAGTTTCCCTTCCTTATATGAATGATTTTCGATGCAGAAATAGTAATTCCGTGTCCACTACCACATCCTGCCTTCGAGGTTTGAAGTCATGGTTTGAAACCTTTGTGTAGATGACATATTCACATATATAAGAAAAAGAAGAAGATTCCCCAACGGTGGGTGTGTTGGGCCCCACGTTAAGAATTGCTACTTCTTTAACGCCCTTCTTCCACACATCAATTCTATTCATTTTCGTTTTAGAATTTCTGATCCGTCACAAATAGGCTTCCACTAGAGGAAATAAGGCTCACCAAGTAGTGACCAACTAGAATGATTGTTGTTTGGTCACTTTTCGGATACATGTTGTGTACAAAGATTTATGTTGAACTAGATTTGCTCTGACTAGTCTTGCATGTTCTTTATACGTTCTCAGCATACTTGAGAAAAATGAAGATCTGCATCCGTGGTTGGATACCTAATGATACTGTTATTATTATTATTATTATTATTATTATTACTTGCAAGGCTACAATCCTAGTTGAAAAAGCAGGATGCTATAAGCCCCGGAGCTCCAACAGGGAAAATAGCCCAGTGAGGAAAGGAAACTTAAGGAAAAATAAAATATTTCAAGAAGAGTAACATTAAAATAAATATCTTCTATGTAAACTATAAAAACTTCAACTAAACAAAAGGAAGAGAAACAATATAGAATATTGTGCCCGAGTGTACCCTCAAGCAAGAGAACTCTAACCCAAGACAGTGGAAAACCGTGATACAGAGGCTATGGCACGACCCTAGACTAGAGAACAATAGTTTGATTATGGAGTTTCCTTCTCCTAGAAAAGCTGCTTACCATAGCTGAAGAGTCTCTTCAACCCTACCAAGAGGAAAGTGGCCACTGAACAATTACAATGCAGTAGTTGACCACTTGGGTTAGAAGAATTGTTTGCTAATCTCAATGTTGTCAGGTGTATGACAGAGGAGAATATGTAATAAATAGGCCAGCCTATTCGGTGTGTGTGTGTGTAGATAAAGGGAAAATGAACCGTAACCAGAGAGAAGGATCAAATGTAGTACTGTCTGGCCAGTCAAAGGACCCCCATAACTCACTGGCTGTAGTATCTCTACGAGTGGCTTCCTCTTCATTAGCCACTTTGCTCATTCATTTAAGATAGCAAAGACTATCTAGCCAGCGTAAAATTCGTATATCATAGTGGGATCGAACCTTAGTCTCCCCAAATGAAAGGCAAGATCGCCATCAATCATGCCACTAGAGGCCCTAAAAGAAGTCGGAATCTACGTGCTAACTACATATCAGGATTTACTTGGTGAGACAATAGTTTCATAAGAGCGAGTTTTTTTCTAATTTCCTGACCCACCTAATTGATTTACATCCATATTAACTCATTAGGGATAATTCGAATTAAAAGCTTTCAAGCAGGTCATCTTGTGGGCCAGGAAGTTGGGCAAAACTCGTTGGTCTGAGAGTGTGATCACACAAGATAAATCCTGAAATCCTGACAGCACTCAGATTCAGAATTCTTTTAGAGAGTCTGGTGGCATGGTTGATAGCGACCTTTGCTTTTCATTTGAAGAGATAAAGGTTCGATCCCAATCGAAGGTAGAAATTCATTTGTATTGGACCACGATATTCTGTGGATTTTTCCATTTAGAAAAGGTGGAAATTGTACTGACCAAACTTTCATTTTAAGACATGTGGTACAGCAATGTGTAGAATATAGAAATCCACTTTTGATGGCATTTGTGGACTATGAAAAAGCCTTTGATAGTGTGCACCTGCTAATTTTGTGGAGAGTCCTGCGTTATTATGGAAATCCTCTGAAAGATGTAAATTTGATTAAGTCTGTTCATGAGCATAGCAAGTGCAAAGTTAATATTAATGGAGTTCTGTCAAACGAATTAATTCTCAGTGAACAGTGGAGTACTCCAAGGGAATGTATTGTCGTCTATGATGTATATCCTCCTCATGGATTTTGAAATGCATAGAACAGTTGGGGATGGTGGAGAAGAATTGGAGTGGATTGGTAACAGGAAATTAGCTGACCTAGAGTATGCCAATGAAGCTGTCCTTGTTAGCAGAACGCTACAAGACTTGCAAACTGCTAGAATACGTAATTCTTGAACAACTAGTCAGTCACTCAGAAGAAATGGAAGCTTTGCCAGACAACCAATTTGCTTAGAGAAAATTATACCTTACGGAGACATCCATCTGTTCTGTTGTAAATGATATGCTGGAAATAATGGATAAAAATAAATATGGTATTTTAATATTACTCGATCTTAGTGTTGCTTTTGATACAATTGTACATGAACTGCTACTGAATGTGCTACGGTCAATCAGTGTTGAAGATTGAGCTTTCGAATACCCGAAAGACTACTTGGTTGGCAGAAAGTACTGTGCGCAAATCGGAAACTCATATTCATCTTATGAACCTTTAAGCGGATGTGTACCTCAGGGCAGTGTACTTGGCTCAATCTTATTCGCCCTCTATACTATTGATCTATCGAAAATACTTCAAAGGCATGGTGTGAAGTTCAAACTATTTGTGGATGATACACAATTTTACTTCTCCATAAAAAAATATCTACGACACTACTGAAACTCTAAATCAAATATTTGATAGTGTTAGAGAATGGATGACAATTAAACAACTAAAACTGAATTAAAACAAAACTGAATGGTGGGTAAGAGAAACAGCGTGAGTAGCTTGGGTGATATTCAAATGAACATAAATGATGACTCAGTGCCGATATCTAGTAAAGTTCGGGACCTAGGCGTATCTCTTGACTGTAACTTGCCTCTCAATGCCCAAATAAATAATGTAGTAAAAACTGTTGGTTATCATCTCACAAACATTGCTTTTATAAAAAAATTACCTAGATGAATGTTCCATAAAGAAACATATGATAAAATGTGCAATTACCAGGATTGACTACTAAAACTGCATCAATTATAATTTACCAAAAGTGCAACTCAAGAAATTAAAAAACATAATAAACAGAGGAGCAAGGCTGATAAAAGGTGTCCCACCCAGAGAAAGAATCACTCTTATACTAATTGATTTACTACTTGAGAAATTACAAAACATAATAAAAAGAGGAGCAAGACGGATAAAAGGTGTCCCACCTAGAGAAAGAATCACTCCTATACTAATTGATTTATACTTGAGAAATTACAAACATAATAAACAGAGTAGCAAGACGGATAAAAGGTGTCCCACATAGAGAAAGAATCACTCTTATACTAATTGATTTACTACTTGAGAAATTACAAAACATAATAAACAGAGGAGCAAGACGGATAAAAGGTGTCCCACCTAGAGAAAGAATCACTCCTGTACTAATTGATTTACTATTTGAGAAATTACAAAACATAATAAACAGAGGAGCAAGACGGATAAAAGGTGTCCCACCTAGGAAAAAAATCACTCTTATACTAATTGATTTACTACTTGAGAAATTACAAAACATAATAAACAGAGGAGCAAGACGGATAAAAGATGTCCCACCTAGAGAAAGAATCACTCCAATACTAATTTATTTACCACTTGAGAAATTACAAAACATAATAAACAGAGGAGCAAGACGGATAAAAGGTGTCCCACCTAGAGAAAGAATCACTCCAATACTAATTTATTTACATCTTGAGAAATTACAAAACATAATAAACAGAGGAGCAAGACGGATAAAAGGTGTCCCACTTAGAGAAAGAATCACTCTTATACTACTTGATTTACTATTTGAGAAATTACAAAACATAATAAACAGAGGAGCAAGACAGATAAAAGGGGTTCCACCTAGAGAAAGAATCACTCTTATACTAATTGATTTACTACTTGAGAAATTAGAAAACATAATAAACAGAGGAGCAAGACGGATAAAAGGTGTCCCACCTAGAGAAAGAATCACTCCAATACTAATTTATTTACTACTTGAGAAATTAGAAAACATAATAAACAGAGGAGCAAGACAGATGAAAGGTGTCCCACCTAGAGAAAGAATCACTCCAATACTAATTTATTTACCACTTGAGAAATTACAAAACATAATAAACAGAGGAGCAAGACGGATAAAAGGTGTCCCACCTAGAGAAAGAATCACTCCTGTACTAATTGATTTACTACTTGAGAAATTAGAAAACATAATAAACAGAGGAGCAAGACGGATAAAAGGTGTCCCACCTAGAGAAAGAATCACTCCAATACTAATTGATTTACTACTTGAGAAATTAGAAAACATAATAAACAGAGGAGCAAGACGGATAAAAGATGTCCCACCTAGAGAAAGAATCACTCCTGTACTAATTGATTTACTACTTGAGAAATAACAAAACATAATAAACAGAGGAGCAAGACAGATAAAAGGTGTCCCACCTAGAGAAAGAATCACTCCAATACTAATTGATTTACTACTTGAGAAATTACAAAACATAATAAACAGAGGAGCAAGACGGATAAAAGATGTCCTACTTAGAGAAAGAATCACTCCTGTACTAATTTATTTACTACTTGAGAAATTACAAAACATAATGAACAGAGGAGCAAGACGGATAAAAGATGTCCCACCTAGAGAAAGAATCACTCTTATACTAATTGATTTACTACTTGAGAAATTACAAAACATAATAAACAGAGGAGCAAGACGGATAAAAGGTGTCCCACCTAGAGAAAGAATCACTCCAATACTAATTGATTTACTACTTGAGAAATTACAAAACATAATAAACAGAGGAGCAAGACGGATAAAAGGTGTCCCACCTAGAGATAGAGTCAATCCAATACTAATTGATTTACTACTTGAGAAATTGCAAAACATAATAAACAGAGGAGCAAGACGGATTAAAGGTGTCCCACCTAGAGAAAGAATCACTCTTATACTAATTGATTTACTATTTGAGAAATTACAAAACATAATAAACAGAGGAGCAAGACGGATAAAAGATGTCCCACCTAGAGAAAGAATCACTCCAATACTAATTTATTTACTACTTGAGAAATTACAAAACATAATAAACAGAGGAGCAAGACGGATAAAAGATGTCCCACCTAGAGAAAGAATCACTCCTGTACTAATTGATTTACCACTTGAGAAATTACAAAACATAATAAACAGAGGAGCAAGACGGATTAAAGGTGTCCCACCTAAAGAAAGAATCACTCTTATACTAATTGATTTACTATTTGAGAAATTGAAAAACATGATAAACAGAGGAGCAAGACGGATAAAAGGTGTCCCACCTAGAGAAAGAATCACTCCAATACTAATTTATTTACTACTTGAGAAATTACAAAACATAATAAACAGAGGAGCAAGACGGATAAAAGATGTCCCACCTAGAGAAAGAATCACTCCTGTACTAATTGATTTACTACTTGAGAAATTACAAAACATAATAAACAGAGGAGCAAGACGGATAAAAGGTGTCCCACCTAGAGATAGAGTCACTCCAATACTAATTGATTTACTACTTGAGAAATTACAAAACATGATAAACAGAGGAGCAAGACGGATTAAAGGTGTCCCACCTAGAGTAAGAATCACTCTTATACTAATTGATTTACTATTTGAGAAATTACAAAACATAATAAACAGAGGAGCAAGACGGATAAAAGGTGTCCCACCTAGAGAAAGAATCACTCCAATACTAATTTATTTACTACTTGAGAAATTACAAAACATAATAAACAGAGGAGCAAGACGGATAAAAGGTGTCCCACCTAGAGGAAGAATCACTCCAATACTAATTTATTTACTACTTGAGAAATTACAAAACATAATAAACAGAGGAGCAAGACGGATAAAAGGTGTCCCACCTAGAGAAAGAATCACTCCAATACTAATTTATTCACTATTTGAGAAATTACAAAACATAATAAACAGAGGAGCAAGACGGATAAAAGATGTCCCACCTAGAGAAAGAATCACGCCAATACTAATTTATTTACTATTTGATAAATTACAAAACATAATAAACAGAGGAGCAGGACGGATAAAAGGTGTCCCACCTAGAGAAAGAATCACTGCAATACTAATTTCTTTACTACTTGAGAAATTACAAAACATAATAAACAGAGGAGCAAGACGGATAAAAGGTGTCCCACCTAGAGAAAGAATCACTCCAGTACTAATTTATTTACTACTTGAGAAATTACAAAACATAATAAACAGAGGAGCAAGACGGATAAAAGATGTCCCACCTAGAGAAAGAATCACTCCTGTACTAATTGATTTACTACTTGAGAAATTACAAAACATAATAAACAGAGGAGCAAGACGGATAAAAGGTGTCCCACCTAGAGAAAGAATCACTCCTGTACTAATTGATTTACTACTTGAGAAATTACAAAACATAATAAACAGAGGAGCAAGACGGATAAAAGGTGTCCCACCTAGAGAAAGAATCACTCCAATACTAATTGATTTACTACTTGAGAAATTACAAAACATAATAAACAGAGGAGCAAGACGGATAAAAGATGTCCCACTTAGAGAAAGAATCACTCCTGTACTAATTGATTTACTACTTGAGAAATTACAAAACATAATGAACAGAGGAGCAAGACGGATAAAAGGTGTCCCACCTAGAGAAAGAATCACTCCAATACTAATTTGTTTACTACTTGAGAAATTACAAAACATAATAACAGAGGAGCAAGACGGATAAAAGGTGTCCCACCTAGAGGAAGAATCACTCCAATACTAATTTATTTACTACTTGAGAAATTACAAAACATAATAAACAGAGGAGCAAGACGGCTAAAAGATGTCCCACCTAGAGAAAGAATCACTCCAATACTAATTTATTTACTATTTGAGAAAATACAAAACATAATAAACAGGGGAGCAAGACGGATAAAAGGTGTCCCACCTAGAGAAAGAATCACTCCAATGCTAATTTATTTACTATTTGAGAAATTACAAAACATAATAAACAGAGGAGCAAGACGGATAAAAGGTGTCCCACCTAGAGAAAGAATCACTCCAATACTAATTGATTTACTACTTGAGAAATTACAAAACATAATAAACAGAGGAGCAAGACGGATAAAAGGTGTCCCACTTAGAGAAAGAATCACTCATACTAATTGATTTACTACTTGAGAAATTACAAAACATAATAAACAGAGGAGCAAGACGGATAAAAGGTGTCCCACCTAGAGAAAGAATCACTCCAATACTAATTTATTTACTACTTGAGAAATTACAAAACATAATAAACAGAGGAGCAAGACCGATAAAAGATGTCCCACCTAGAGAAAGAATCACTCCTGTACTAATTGATTTACTACTTGAGAAATTACAAAACATAATAAACAGAGGAGCAAGACAGATAAAAGGTGTTCCACCTAGAGAAAGAATCACTCCAATACTAATTTATTTACTACTTGAGAAATTACAAAACATAATAAACAGAGGAGCAAGACCGATAAAAGATGTCCCACCTAGAGAAAGAATCACTCCTGTACTAATTGATTTACTACTTGAGAAATTACAAAACATAATAAACAGAGGAGCAAGACAGATAAAAGGTGTCCCACCTAGAGAAAGAATCACTCCAATACTAATTTATTTACTACTTGAGAAATTACAAAACATAATAAACAGAGGAGCAAGACCGATAAAAGATGTCCCACCTAGAGAAAGAATCACTCCTGTACTAATTGATTTACTACTTGAGAAATTACAAAACATAATAAACAGAGGAGCAAGACGGATAAAAGGTGTCCCACCTAGAGAAAGAATCATTCCAATACTAATTTCTTTACTATTTGAGAAATTACAAAACATAATAAACAGAGGAGCAAGACGGATAAAAGGTGTCCCACCTAGAGAAAGAATCACTCCAATACTAATTTATTTACTACTTGAGAAATTACAAAACATAATAAACAGAGGAGCAAGACAGATAAAAGGTGTCCCACCTAGAGAAAGAATCACTCCAATGCTAATTTATTTACCACTTGAGAAATTACAAAACATAATAAACAGAGGAGCAAGACGGATAAAAGGTGTCCCACCTAGAGAAAGAATCACTCCAATACTAATTGATTTACTACTTGAGAAATTACAAAACATAATAAACAGAGGAGCAAGACGGATAAAAGATGTCCCACTTAGAGAAAGAATCACTCCTGTACTAATTGATTTACTACTTGAGAAATTACAAAACATAATGAACAGAGGAGCAAGACGGATAAAAGGTGTCCCACCTAGAGAAAGAATCACTCCAATACTAATTTATTTACTACTTGAGAAATTACAAAACATAATAACAGAGGAGCAAGACGGATAAAAGGTGTCCCACCTAGAGGAAGAATCACTCCAATACTAATTTATTTACTACTTGAGAAATTACAAAACATAATAAACAGAGGAGCAAGACGGATAAAAGGTGTCCCACCTAGAGAAAGAATCACTCTTATACTAATTGATTTACTACTTGAGAAATTACAAAACATAATAAACAGAGAAATTACAAAACATAATAAACAGAGGAGCAAGACGGATAAAAGGTGTCCCACCTAGAGAAAGAATCACTCTTATACTAATTTATTTACTACTTGAGAAATTACAAAACATAATAACAGAGGAGCAAGACGGATAAAAGGTGTCCCACCTAGAGGAAGAATCACTCCAATACTAATTTATTTACTACTTGAGAAATTACAAAACATAATAAACAGAGGAGCAAGACGGCTAAAAGATGTCCCACCTAGAGAAAGAATCACGCCAATACTAATTTATTTATTATTTGAGAAATTACAAAACATAATAAACAGAGGAGCAAGACGGATAAAAGGTGTCCCACCTAGAGAAAGAATCACTCCAATACTAAATTATTTACTATTTGAGAAATTACAAAACATAATAAACAGAGGAGCAAGACGGATAAAAGGTGTCCCACCTAAAGAAAGAATCACTCCAATTCTAATTTATTTACTACTTGAGAAATTACAAAACATAATAAACAGAGGAGCAAGACGGATAAAAGGTGTCCCACTTAGAGAAAGAATCACTCTTATACTAATTGATTTACTACTTGAGAAATTACAAAACATAATAAACAGAGGAGCAAGACGGATAAAAGGTGTCCCACCTAGAGAAAGAATCACTCCAATACTAATTTATTTACTACTTGAGAAATTACAAAACATAATAAACAGAGGAGCAAGACCGATAAAAGATGTCCCACCTAGAGAAAGAATCACTCCTGTACTAATTGATTTACTACTTGAGAAATTACAAAACATAATAAACAGAGGAGCAAGACAGATAAAAGGTGTTCCACCTAGAGAAAGAATCACTCCAATACTAATTTATTTACCACTTGAGAAATTACAAAACATAATAAACAGAGGAGCAAGACGGATAAAAGGTGTCCCACCTAGAGAAAGAATCACTCTTATACTAATTGATTTACTATTTGAGAAATTACAAAACATAATAAACAGAGGAGCAAGACGGATAAAAGGTGTCCCACCTAGAGAAAGAATCACTCTTATACTAATCGATTTACTACTTGAGAAATTACAAAACATAATAAACAGAGGAGCAAGACAGATAAAAGGTGTCCCACCTAGAGAAAGAATCACTCCAATGCTAATTTATTTACCACTTGAGAAATTACAAAACATAATAAACAGAGGAGCAAGACGGATAAAAGGTGTCCCACCTAGAGAAAGAATCACTCTTATACTAATTGATTTACTATTTGATAAATTACAAAACATAATAAACAGAGGAGCAAGACGGATAAAAGGTGTCCCACCTAGAGAAAGAATCACTCTTATACTAATTGATTTACTACTTGAGAAATTACAAAACATAATAAACAGAGAAATTACAAAACATAATAAACAGAGGAGCAAGACGGATAAAAGGTGTCCCACCTAGAGAAAGAATCACTCTTATACTAATTGATTTACTACTTGAGAAATTACAAAACATAATAAACAGAGGAGCAAGACGGATAAAAGGTGTCCCACCTAGAGATAGAGTCACTCCAATACTAATTGATTTACTACTTGAGAAATTACAAAACATAATAAACAGAGGAGCAAGACGGATAAAAGATGTCCCACCTAGAGAAAGAATCACTCCAATACTAATTTATTTACATCTTGAGAAATTACAAAACATAATAAACAGAGGAGCAAGACGGATAAAAGGTGTCCCACCTAAAGAAAGAATCACTCCCGTACTAATTGATTTACTACTTGAGAAATTACAAAACATAATAAACAGAGGAGCAAGACGGATAAAAGGTGTCCCACCTAGAGAAAGAATCACTCCAATACTAATTTATTTACATCTTGAGAAATTACAAAACATAATAAACAGAGGAGCAAGACGGATAAAAGGTGTCCCACCTAAAGAAAGAATCACTCCTGTACTAATTGATTTACTACTTGAGAAATTACAAAACATAATAAACAGAGGAGCAAGACGGATAAAAGGTGTCCCACCTAGAGAAAGAATCACTCCAATACTAATTTATTTACATCTTGAGAAATTACAAAACATAATAAACAGAGGAGCAAGACGGATAAAAGGTGTCCCACCTAGAGAAAGAATCACTCCAATACTAATTTATTTACATCTTGAGAAATTACAAAACATAATAAACAGAGGAGCAAGACGGATAAAAGGTGTCCCACCTAGAGAAAGAATCACTCCAATACTAATTTATTTACATCTTGAGAAATTACAAAACATAATAAACAGAGGAGCAAGACGGATAAAAGGTGTCCCACCTAGAGAAAGAATCACTCCAATACTAATTTATTTACATCTTGAGAAATTACAAAACATAATAAACAGAGGAGCAAGACGGATAAAAGGTGTCCCACCCAAAGAAAGAATCACTCTTATACTAATTGATTTACTACTTGAGAAATTACAAAACATAATAAACAGAGGAGCAAGACGGATAAAAAGTGTCCCACCTAGAGAAAGAATCACTCCAATACAAATTGATTTACTACTTGAGAAATTACAAAACATAATAAACAAAGGAGCAAGACGGATAAAAGGTGTCCCACCTAGTGAAAGAATCACTCCAATACTAATTGATTTACTACTTGAGAAATTACAAAACATAATAAACAGAGGAGCAAGACGGATAAAAGGTGTCCCACCTAAAGAAAGAATCACTCCTGTACTAATTGATTTACTACTTGAGAAATTACAAAACATAATAAAAAGAGGAGCAAGACAGATAAAAGGTGTCCCACCTAGAGAAAGAATCACTCATGCACTAATTGATTAAAACGGCAATTGAATTTAAGATATATACAAGTTATCAGAATCGATCCTCCAAAATATATAAGAGAATTGCTACATATTGTGCAGCCAACAAACCGTGTTGACATAAGAATAGTTGCAGAAGGTTTCAAACTATTGGAACCTAGATATATGTCTACTGTAGGATCTAGAGCCTTTAAATATGCGGCCCCAAAACTATACAATAAGCTCTCACAAGACATCCGAATAATTGAAGATATTAGGGCTTTCAAGAGGAAACTGAAGACGTTCTTATTCTATGAGTGCTTCGTTAGTGATAATTCAACAGATAAAACGTTTGTGGAAGTCCTGTAGAGATTAGGGTTCCCCTGCTGTACAAGACAGAAAAGCAGTAACCCTCAAAATAAGTACCAGAAAACATGAAATATCACAGGACGTTGGGCTCAACATATATAGAAGAAAGACAGAGAAAATGAGAACGGAATATGTAATGGAAGATGAAATATCATTGGAAAGAGAAAGGGGTAATGAGGAGAATTATTTAAATATTTAGAAACTATGATCTCTAATACGGGATCTTTAGAATTTGAGTTTAATAAAAAAAAACTTTTAAAAAATCAGACAAGTTTAGGTTAAGTAGAATTTGGAAATCAAATCGCCTGAAATTACATATAAAAATCAGGCTATATGTCAGTTTCCTGAGATCGGTGCTACTGTATGGACGTGAGTCTTGGTATGACAATGAAACCATATCCAACAGATTTTGTAGGTTTGAGAACAAAGACCTCAGAAAGATATTGGGAGTTTAAAGGCAGGACAGGATTAGAAATGAAACTATAAGAGAGATTACTCGAGTGCCATATGTGGATGAAATCCTAATGAGGGGTAGATGGAGATGGTTTGGGCATGCTCTTCGCACTACCCAAGAGAGATTAGTTCACCAAACGTTCAGCTGGGCTCTGCAAGGCACTAGAAGAGTTGGAAGATCCAGGTCTACATGGCTGAAGATTATAGAACGTGAAGTAGGAGATGATGAATGGAGAAATATTTGTTTAAAAGCTCAATATAAGGACGACTGGTGAAATGAAATTGAGGCCCTTTGCGTCAATAGGCGTAGGAGGAGATGATGATGATGATATATATATATATATATATATATGTATATGTATATATATACATATATTGTATGTATATATTATATATATATATATATATATATATATATATATATATATATATATATATATATATATATGAATAAAATAACCCACAATGTATGAAAAATGAAATTTATTTAGCTTTCGAAGGGACCATCTCCCTTTCTCTTCAGAATACAAATGATTACAAATTTTTGAAAAAGAGGTACAGAAAGGTTCGTAGAGTTAAAAGACCCGTTACAGTCTTAGCGATCATTAACAGCATTTCACGGTGGTTTGTTTACATCTTTTAACAATTCCTTAACAATAGTTACATTGTTTTTTACAATATTATTTAAAAACTGGTCCAATTTAAAATTACTTTGATATATATTTAAATTATTAGAATTCTGAATTAAAACAGCTTCAATCGTTTCCGTCTGTGTATCAGGCATTGATATCAATTTGTCCATATTCTTAAAATCTACTGGACTGTAACGGGCTTTTTAACTCTACGAACCTTTCTGTACCTCTTTTTCAAAAATTTGTAACCATTTGTATTCTGAAGAGGAAGGGAGATGTTCCCTTCGAAAGCTAAATAAATTTCCTTTTTCATACATTGTGGGTTATTTTATTTATAAATACACGGAAAATTGTGTATTTTAATGTATATATGTATATATATATTTATATATATATATATATATATATATATATATATATATATATATATATATATATATTTATATATATATATATATATATATATATATATATATATACTGTATATATATATATATATATATATATATATATATATTATATACTGTATATATATATATATATATATATATATATATATATATAATATATATATATATATATAATATATATATATATATAATATATATATATTTATATATATATATATATATATATTTATATATATACAGTATATATATATATACTGTATATATATATATATATATATATATATATATATATTATACTGTATATATATAAATATATATATATATATATACGTATATATATAAATATAAATATATACATGGGTATATATAATATGATCATTTACTATAGAACTATTAAAGCAAGCAGGTAAAATGGCCAGTGATAATCTACTCACCGCAAAGTGAAATGTCAAAAGCTTCTTTGATATAGTCTTTTGTTGCATATTCTGAAAATATAGATAATCATATAATGATCATAATGATATAGCAGGAAATTGTATATATGCAATTGTATAAGTCTTATAATTAACACACACACAAATATGCATATATACAAAAAGCTGGTCTAGTATAAGAGCAAATATTTGAATGTATTTCATTTGTTTATCTACTAGATGTATAGCCAGCTCGTAAGGTGAGTTCCACTTATGTAGGTTAAAGTAAATGTATGTAAATTAAATAACACTTTCGTCATTCATTTAATTTTACCGTTCATTCAATTCAGTATATGTAAATTTACGTTATTTTTATAAAATTAATTTTTTCTTTCATATATTTTGTTATAAAGTCTTATGTAATCTCGTTTAGGTATACTGTGTGACCCATATGAGGTATGAACACGAGGGCTTACGTAATTTTTATGTTTCCACGTGGTTAGAAAGTGTATGAACCTTCTTGAAATAGATTTACTCTTTTTTTTTTATTGTTTCGAGGAGGGAGGTGGGCGGAATTAGCCGAGAGAACGTTGCCTTGCAAGCAAGGTTTGTTCCCCTCCTAAATTATTTTGTTGGCATCTTACGCCACTACACCAGGCCCCCAAGCTATGAAAATGATCTACTAGAATTATTTAGAAGTATTAAGTCAATATATATATATGCCCGTAGGGATGCATAAGCAGCAGTAGAGATCCAGCCTATCCCTTTAAAAGAGCCAACGCCTTCTCTCCTCTCAAGTGCATGAAGTGTGTGACCTCTCAAACATGAATAAGGTTTTGATCCAACGTAAATTGTGTAAAGTATTGTTCAAATGTTGAGGAAATTTTCGGTGTTGAAATCAAGTGTAGTGTGGTAATGTAAGTACTTGTTTAACATAAATTTTTGTAACTGGTCCTGTGAGTTTAGTTTAAACAGTGAAGTGTATTTATTTTAGTTAGCTGTTCGGTAACCTCATGTGACCAAAAAGAAGTATAACAGTTACACTTAGGTAAATTACATTTAGTGTTTAATCATTAGAGTGTTAAAGTGTTAACTATTTTCATTAATTATCAAAATTAAATTTTTATAAAATTAATTTCCAGAGAAACAAGTGATTGTATAATTTTTGTCAGTCTTTCTATTGCCTTAGTCTAAGGTTTTGTTCAGATTTATTATTTCGACTAATTTAGTTTTGGTGTTAATTCTTTTTATATTATTGTTGTAACTTTTAATTCAATACATTTATTTTAGTAAAGTGTGTATTAGTTAGATCACCAATTTTTCCTAATAGTGTTTGCTTATAATCCCTGACTAGGAACTGAAGTAAGAGGTTGTTTTTAAATAGTTCTTATAAAATGATTACCCAGTTTTGTTCTGAGAGTAGTTAAAGAGATCTTTGGATATTCAGTGTTCATATATATTGCTGTCGGAGAGTTATGTAATATTCTCAGAGCTCGGGTATTATTCAAGTGTAACAGATTCATGTTAAGATAAACAGGTTAGTTTGGAGCTCAGGAGTTTATGTAATTCGCCAGTCGTAATAATATATATATATATATATATATATATATATATATATATATATATATATATATATATATATATATATATATATACTGTATATATATACATGATAATTTACTATAGAACATTTAAAGCCAGCAGGTAAAAAGGATAGTGATAATCTACTCACCGTTAAGTGCAGTGTTAAGAGCTTTGATATCGTCTTTAGTTGCATAATCTGAAAATATAGATAATCATATAATGACATAATAGGAAGTTGTATATATTCAATAGTATATGCTTTGTGATTCAAATAAACAAACAGACACACACACACACACACATATATATATATATATATATATATATGTATATATATATGTATATATATATATATATATATATATATATATATATATATACACATGTATACATATATATTCATATATATGCATATGTGTTTTGTATATTCAAGTAAGCAACAAATAACCTTTTATCGTCGAATTCACTTTACCATTGGATATCAGACCTTATTGGGAAATTTCGCTAATGATAGATATTTCTGCCCGGCCAAGGATTCGAAGCTATGACCGATTGACATAAGAGTAAACATTAGACATTGAGCTCACTCCTTAAAAGGATCAATACCTATCTTTACTTACCTATCAGTTGTAATGGAGTTGTAGATAAGAAGCGAATATCGATTCTGAATACAAATCCTGGATTTAAGATGATAAAATATAGATGAGTTGGAATAAATTCTTGTCTCTCTTAACTCTTATTTCTATTGGTCTTGGGTTTGAAACTTTAGCTGGGTAGAAATATTCTCCATTAAAGGAACTTCCTTGTAGGGCCTGCGACACAATGGCAGAGTGAATTCGATACTTAACGGGATTTGTGGATTTTTTGAAAAAAAAAAAAATCCAAAATCATGAATATAGGTGATAAAATTATATGTATATATGATCAGGTGAACAGTTCATCTATAATGGAAAGGGAAACTGACCCTGGACCTTGATGGGATTGTGAAGTGAATAGAAACAACTTCCATTTAATATGGTGAACATTTCATCTATAATGGAAAGGAAAATTGACCCTAAACCTTAAGGGGATTGTGAAGTGAATAGAAACAGCTTCCATTTGATCAGGTGAACATTTCTTCTATAATGTAAATGGAAACTGAGCCTAAATCTTAATGGGATTGTGAAGTGAATAGAAACAGCTTCCATTTGATCAGGTGAACATTTCTTCTATAATGTTGAGGGAAACTGACCCTAATCGTTAAGGGATTGTGAAGTGAATAGAAACAGCTTCCATTTGATCAGGTGAACATTTCGTCTATAATGTAAAGGGAACCTGACCCTAAACCTTAAAGGGATTGTGAAGTGAATAGAAACAGCTTCCATTTGATCAGGTGAACATTTCGTCTATAATGTAAAGAGAACCTGACCCTTAACCTTAAAGGGATTGTGAAGTGAATAGAAACAGCTTCCATTTGATATGGTGAACATTTCATCTATAATGTAAAGAGAAACTGACCCTTAACCTTAAAGGGATTGTGAAGTGAATAGAAACAGCTTCCATTTGATATGGTGAACATTTCATCTATAATGTAAAGAGAAACTGACCCTTAACCTTAAAGGGATTGTGAAGTGAATAGAAACAGCTTCCATTTGATATGGTGAACATTTCATCTATAATGTAAAGGGAAACTGACCCTAAACCTTAAAGGGATTATGAAATGAATAGAAACAGCTTCCATTTGATATGGTGAACATTTCGTCTATAATGGAAAGGAAAACTGACCCTAAACCTTAAAGGGATTGTGAAGTGAATAGAAACAGCTTCCATTTGATCAGGTGAACATTTCATTTATAATGGAAAGGAAAATTGACCCTAAACCTTAAAGGGATTGTGAAGTGAATAGAAACAGCTTCCATTTGATCAGGTGAACATTTTGTCTATAAAGTAAAGGGAAACCGACCCTAAACCTTGAAGGGATTATGAAGTGAATAGAAACAGCTTCCATTTGATCAGGTGAACATTTCATCTATAATGGAAAGGAAAACTGACCCTAAACCTTAAAGGGATTGTGAAGTGAATAGAAACAACTGCCATTTGATATGGTGAACATTTCATCTATAATGGAAAGGAAAACTGACCCTAAACCTTAAAGGGATTGTGAAGTGAATAGAAACAGCTTCCATTTGATATGGTGAACATTTCATCTATAATGGAAAGGAAAAGTGACCTTAAACCTTAAAGGGATTATGAATTGAATAGAAACAACTTCCATTTGATCAGGTGAACATTTCATCTATAATGGAAAGGAAAAGTGACCCTAAACCTTAAAGGGATTGTGAAGTGAATAGAAACAGCTTCCATTTGATATGGTGAACATTTCATTTATAATGGAAAGGAAAATTGACCCTAAACCTTAAAAGGATTGTGAAGTGAATAGAAACAGCTTCCATTTGATCAGGAGAACATTTCATCTATAATGGAAAGGAAAACTGACCCTAAACCTTATAGGGATTATGAAGTGAATAGAAACAGCTTCCATTTGATCAGGTGAACATTTCATCTATAATGGAAAGGAAAACTGACCTTAAACCTTAAAGGGATTGTGAAGTGAATAGAAACAGCATCCATTTGATCAGGAGAACATTTCATTTATAATGGAAAGGAAAATTGACCCTAAACCTTAAAGGGATTGTGAAGTGAATAGAAACAGCTTCCATTTGATCAGGTGAACATTTCATTTATAATGGAAAGGAAAATTGACCCTAAACCTTAAAGGGATTGTGAAGTGAATAGAAATAGCTTCCATTTGATCAGGAGAACATTTCATCTATAATTGAAAGGAAAACTGACCCTAAACCTTATAGGGATTGTGAAGTGAATAGAAACAGCTTCCATTTGATTAGGTGAACATTTCATCTATAATGTAAAGGAAAAATGACCCTAAACCTTAAAGGGATTGTAAGTGAATAGAAACAGCTTCCATTTGATATGGCGAACATTTCATCTATAAAGGAAAGGAAAAATGACCCTAAACCTTAAAGCGATTATGAAGTGAATAGAAACAGCTTCCATTTGATCAGGTGAACATTTCATCTATAATGGAAAGGAAAATTGACCATAAACCTTAAAGGGATTGTGAAGTGAATAGAAGCAGCTTCCTTTTGATATGGTGAACATTTCATCTATAACAGAAAGGGAAAATGACCCTAAACCTTATAGGGATTATGAAGTGAATAGAAACAGCTTCCATTTGATCAGAAGAACATTTCATCTATAATGGGAAGGAAAACTGACCCTAAACCTTAAAGGGATTGTGAAGTGAATAGAAACAGGTTCCATTTGATCAGGAGAACATTTCATCTATAATGGAAAGGAAAACTGACCCTAAACCTTAAAGGGATTATGAAGTGAATAGAAACAGCTTCCATTTGATCAGGTGACCATTTCATCTATAATGGAAAGGAAAATTGACCCTAAACCTTATAGGGATTATGAAGTGAATAGAAACAGCTTCCATTTGATCAGGTGAACATTTCATCTATAATGGAAAGGAAAATTGACCTTAAACCTTATAGGGATTATGAAGTGAATAGAAACAGCTTCCATTTGATATGTTGAACATTTCATCTATAAAGGAAAGGAAAAATGACCCTAAACCTCAAAGGGATTTTGAAGTGAATAGAAACAGCTTCCAATTGATATGGTAAACATTTCATCTATAAAGGAAAGGAAAAATAACCCTAAACCTTATAGGGATTATGAAGTGAATAGAAACAACTTCCATTTGATCAGGTGAACATTTCATCTATAATGGAAAGGAAAACTGACCCTAAACCTTATAGGGATTATGAAGTGAATAGAAAAAGCTTCCATTTGATCAGGTGAACATTTCATTTATAATGGAAAGGAAAATTGACCCTAAACCTTATAGGGATTGTGAAGTGAATAGAAACAGCTTCCATTTGATATGGTGAACATTTCATCTATAAAGGAAAGGAAAAATGACCCTAAACCTTAAAGGAATTATGAAGTGAATAGAAACAGCTTCCATTTGATCAGGTGAACATTTCATCTATAATGGAAAGGAAAATTAACCATAAACCTTAAAGGGATTGTGAAGTGAATAGAAACAGCTTCCTTTTGATATGGTGAACATTTCATCTATAACGGAAAGGGAAAATGACCCTAAACCTTAAAGGGATTATGAAGTGAATAGAAACAGCTTCCATTTGATCAGGTGAACATTTCATCTATAATGGAAAGGAAAACTGACCCTAAACCTTATAGGGATTATGAAGTGAAAAAAAAACTTCCATTTGATCAGGTGAACATTTCATCTATAATGGAAAGGAAAAATTACCCTAAACCTTAAAGAGATTATGAAGTGAATAGAAACAGCTTCCATTTGATCAGGTGAACATTTCATCTATAATGGAAAGGTAAACTGACCCTAAACTTTATAGGGATTATTAAGTGAATAGAAACAACTTCTATTTGATCAGGTGAACATTTCATCTTTAATGGAAAGGAAAAATTACCCTAAACCTTAAAGGGATTGTGAAGTGAATAGAAACAACTTCCATTTGATCAGGTAAACATTTCATCTATAATGGAAAGGAAAAATGACCCTAAACCTTATAGGGATTATTAAGTGAATAGAAACAACTTCCATTTGATCAGGTGAACATTTCTTCTTTAATGGAAAGGAAAAATGACCCTAAACCTTAATGGGATTGTGAAGTGAATAGAAACAGCTTCCATTTGATATGGTAAACATTTCATCTACAATGGAAAGGAAAACTGACCCTAAACCTTAAAGGGATTGTGAAGTGAATAGAAACAACTTCCATTTGATATTGTGAACATTTCATCTATAATGGAAAGGAAAATTGACCCTAAACCTTAAAAGGATTGTGAAGTGAATAGAAGCAGCTTCCTTTTGATATGGTGAACATTTCATCTATAACGGAAAGGGAAAATGACCCTGAACCTTATAGGGATTATGAAGTGAATAGAAACAGCTTCCATTTGATCAGGAGAACATTTCATCTATAATGGAAAGGAAAACTGACCCTAAACCTTAAAGGGATTGTGAAGTGAATAGAAACAGCTTCCATTTGATCAGGTGAACATTTCATTTATAATGGAAAGGAAAATTGACCCTAAACCTTAAAGAGATTGTGAAGTGAATAGGAACAGCTTCCATTTGATTAGGTGAACATTTCATCTATAATGTAAAGGAAAAATTACCCTAAACCTTAAAGGGATTGTAAGTGAATAGTAACAGCTTCCATTTGATCAGGAGAACATTTAATCTATAATGGAAAGGAAAACTGACCCTAAACCTTATAGGGATTATGAAGTGAATAGAAACAGCTTCCATTTGATCAGGTGACCATTTCATCTATAATGGAAAGGAAAATTGACCCTAAACCTTATAGGGATTATGAAGTGAATAGAAACAGCTTCCATTTGATCAGGTGAACATTTCATCTATAATGGAAAGGAAAATTGACCCTAAACCTTAAAGGGATTATGAAGTGAATAGAAACAGCTTGCATTTGATATGGTGAACATTTCATCTATAAAGGGAAGGAAAAATGACCCTAAACCTTAAAGGGATTGTGAAATGAATAGAAACAGCTTCCAATTCATATGGTAAACATTTCATCTATGACGGAAAGGAAAAATTACCCTAAACCTTATAGGGATTATGAAGTGAATAGAAACAACTTCCATTTGATCAGGTGAACATTTCATCTATAATGGAAAGGAAAATTGACCCTAAACCTTATAGGGATTATAAAGTGAATAGAAACAGCTTCCATTTGATATGGTGAACATTTCATCTATAAAGGAAAGGAAAAATTACCCTAAACCTTAAAGGAATTATGAAGTGAATAGAAACAGCTTCCATTTGATCAGGTGAACATTTCATCTATAATGGAAAGGAAAATTGACCATAAACTTTAAAGGGATTGTGAAGTGAATAGAAACAGCTTCCTTTTGATATGGTGAACATTTCATCTATAATGGAAAGGAAAATTGACCCTAAACCTTAATAGGGATTATGAAGTGAATAGAAACAGCTTCCATTTGATCAGGTGAACATTTCATCTATAATGGAAAGGAAAACTGACCCTAAACCTTAAAGGGATTATGAAGTGAATAGAAACAGCTTCATTTGATATGGTGAACATTTCATCTATAATGGAAAGGAAAAATGACCCTAAACCTTAAAGGGATTGTGAAGTGAATAGAAACAGCTTCCATTTGATCAGGTGAACATTTCATCTATAATGGAAAGGAAAAATTGACCCTAAACCTTATAGGGATTATGAAGTGAATAGAAACAACTTCCATTTGATCAGGTGAACATTTCATCTATAATGGAAAGGAAAATGACCCTAAACCTTATAGGGATTATGAAGTGAATAGAAACAGCTTCCATTTGATATGGTGAACATTTCATCTAAATGGAAAGGAAAACTGACCCTAAACCTTAAAGGGATTGTGAAGTGAATAGAAACAGCTTCCATTTGATAGGTGAACATTTCATCTATAATGGAAAGGAAAATTGACCCTAAACCTTAAAGGGATTGTGAAGTGAATAGAAACAGCTTCCTTTTGATATGGTGAACATTTCATCTATAACGGAAAGGGAAAATGACCCTAAACCTTAATAGGGATTATGAAGTGAATAGAAACAGCTTCCATTTGATCAGGTGAACATTTCATCTATAATGGAAAGGAAAATTGACCCTAAACCTTAAAGGGATTGTGAAGTGAATAGAAACAGCTTCCATTTGATCAGGTGAACATTTCATCTATAATGGAAAGGAAAATTGACCCTAAACCTTAAAGGGATTGTGAAGTGAATAGAAACAGCTTCCATTTGATCAGGTGAACATTTCATCTATAATGGAAAGGAAAATTGACCCTAAACCTTAAAGGGATTATGTAAGTGAATAGAAACAGCTTCCATTTGATCAGGTGAACATTTCATCTATAATGGAAAGGAAAATGACCCTAAACCTTAAAGGGATTGTGAAGTGAATAGAAACAGCTTCCATTTGATCAGGTGAACATTTCATCTATAATGGAAAGGAAAATTGACCCTAAACCTTAATAGGGATTATGAAGTGAATAGAAACAGCTTCCATTTGATCAGGTGAACATTTCATCTATAATGGAAAGGAAAATTGACCCTAAACCTTAAGGGATTGTGAAGTGAATAGAAACAGCTTCCATTTGATAGGTGAACATTTCATCTATAATGGAAAGGAAAAATGACCCTAAACCTTAAAGGGATTGTGAAGTGAATAGAAACAGCTTCCATTTGATAGGTAAACATTTCATCTATAATGGAAAGGAAAAATGACCCTAAACCTTAAAGGGATTATGAAGTGAATAGAAACAGCTTCCATTTGATCAGGTGAACATTTCATCTATAATGGAAAGGAAAATTGACCCTAAACCTTAATAGGGATTATGAAGTGAATAGAAACAGCTTCCATTTGATATGGTGAACATTTCATCTATAAAGGAAAGGAAAATTGACCCTAAACCTTAAAGGGATTATGAAGTGAATAGAAACAGCTTCCATTTGATCAGGTGAACATTTCATCTATAATGGAAAGGAAAATTGACCCTAAACCTTAAAGGGATTGTGAAGTGAATAGAAACAGCTTCCATTTGATAGGTGAACATTTCATCTATAATGGAAAGGAAAATGACCCTAAACCTTAATAGGGATTATGAAGTGAATAGAAACAGCTTCCATTTGATCAGGAGAACATTTCATCTATAATGGAAAGGAAAACTGACCCTAAACCTTAAAGGGATTATGAAGTGAATAGAAACAGCTTCCATTTGATCAGGTGAACATTTCATCTATAATGGAAAGGAAAATTGACCCTAAACCTTAAAGGGATTATGAAGTGAATAGAAACAGCTTCCATTTGATCAGGTGAACATTTCATCTATAATGGAAAGGAAAATTGACCCTAAACCTTATAGGGATTATGAAGTGAATAGAAACAGCTTCCATTTGATATGGTGAACATTTCATCTATAAATGGAAAGGAAAAATGACCCTAAACCTCAAAGGGATTATGAAGTGAATAGAAACAGCTTCCAATTGATATGGTAAACATTTCATCTATAAAGGAAAGGAAAAATTACCCTAAACCTTATAGGGATTATGAAGTGAATAGAAACAACTTCCATTTGATCAGGTGAACATTTCATCTATAATGGAAAGGAAAACTGACCCTAAACCTTATAGGGATTATGAAGTGAATAGAAAAAGCTTCCATTTGATCAGGTGAACATTTCATCTATAATGGAAAGGAAAATTGACCCTAAACCTTATAGGGATTATGAAGTGAATAGAAACAGCTTCCATTTGATATGGTGAACATTTCATCTATAAGGAAAGGAAAAATGACCCTAAACCTTAAAGGGATTATGAAGTGAATAGAAACAGCTTCCATTTGATCAGGTGAACATTTCATCTATAATGGAAAGGAAAATTGACCCTAAACCTTAAAGGGATTGTGAAGTGAATAGAAACAGCTTCCATTTGATATGGTGAACATTTCATCTATAACGGAAAGGAAAATGACCCTAAACCTTAAAGGGATTATGAAGTGAATAGAAACAGCTTCCATTTGATCAGGTGAACATTTCATCTATAATGGAAAGGAAAACTGACCCTAAACCTTATAGGGATTATGAAGTGAATAGAAACAGCTTCCATTTGATCAGGTGAACATTTCATCTATAATGGAAAGGAAAAATTGACCCTAAACCTTAAAGGGATTATGAAGTGAATAGAAACAGCTTCCATTTGATCAGGTGAACATTTCATCTATAATGGAAAGGAAAACTGACCCTAAACCTTAAAGGGATTATTAAGTGAATAGAAACAACTTCCATTTGATCAGGTGAACATTTCATCTATAATGGAAAGGAAAAATTGACCCTAAACCTTAAAGGGATTGTGAAGTGAATAGAAACAGCTTCCATTTGATATGGTGAACATTTCATCTATAATGGAAAGGAAAAATGACCCTAAACCTTATAGGGATTATTGAAGTGAATAGAAACAACTTCCATTTGATCAGGTGAACATTTCATCTATAATGGAAAGGAAAAATGACCCTAAACCTTAATAGGGATTATGAAGTGAATAGAAACAGCTTCCATTTGATATGGTGAACATTTCATCTATAATGGAAAGGAAAAACTGACCCTAAACCTTAAAGGGATTATGAAGTGAATAGAAACAACTTCCATTTGATAGGTGAACATTTCATCTATAATGGAAAGGAAAATTGACCCTAAACCTTAAAGGGATTATGAAGTGAATAGAAACAGCTTCCATTTGATATGGTGAACATTTCATCTATAACGGAAAGGAAAATGACCCTAAACCTTAATAGGGATTATGAAGTGAATAGAAACAGCTTCCATTTGATCAGGTGAACATTTCATCTATAATGGAAAGGAAAACTGACCCTAAACCTTAAAGGGATTGTGAAGTGAATAGAAACAGCTTCCATTTGATCAGGTGAACATTTCATCTATAATGGAAAGGAAAATTGACCCTAAACCTTAAAGGGATTGTGAAGTGAATAGAAACAGCTTCCATTTGATAGGTGAACATTTCATCTATAATGGAAAGGAAAATGACCCTAAACCTTAAAGGGATTATGAAGTGAATAGAAACAACTTCCATTTGATAGGTGAACATTTCATCTATAATGGAAAGGAAAACTGACCCTAAACCTTATAGGGATTATGAAGTGAATAGAAACACTTCCATTTGATCAGGTGAACATTTCATCTATAATGGAAAGGAAAAATTGACCCTAAACCTTATAGGGATTATGAAGTGAATAGAAACAGCTTCCATTTGATCAGGTGAACATTTCATCTATAATGGAAAGGAAAATTGACCCTAAACCTTAAAGGGATTATGAAGTGAATAGAAACAGCTTCCATTTGATATGGTGAACATTTCATCTATAATGGAAAGGAAAAATGACCCTAAACCTTAAAGGGATTATGAAGTGAATAGAAACAGCTTCCATTTGATATGGTGAACATTTCATCTATAATGGAAAGGAAAAATGACCCTAAACCTTATAGGGATTATGAAGTGAATAGAAACAGCTTCCATTTGATCAGGTGAACATTTCATCTATAATGGAAAGGAAAATTGACCCTAAACCTTATAGGGATTATGAAGTGAATAGAAACAGCTTCCATTTGATAGGTGAACATTTCATCTATAAGGAAAGGAAAAATTACCCTAAACCTTAAAGGGATTATGAAGTGAATAGAAACAGCTTCCATTTGATCAGGTGAACATTTCATCTATAATGGAAAGGAAAACTGACCCTAAACCTTATAGGGATTATGAAGTGAATAGAAACAGCTTCCATTTGATATGGTGAACATTTCATCTATAAGGAAAGGAAAAATGACCCTAAACCTTAAAGGGATTATGAAGTGAATAGAAACAGCTTCCATTTGATCAGGTGAACATTTCATCTATAATGGAAAGGAAAACTGACCCTAAACCTTAAAGGGATTGTGAAGTGAATAGAAACAACTTCCATTTGATATGGTGAACATTTCATCTATAATGGAAAGGAAAAATTGACCCTAAACCTTAAAGGGATTATGAAGTGAATAGAAACAGCTTCCATTTGATCAGGTGAACATTTCATCTATAATGGAAAGGAAAAATGACCCTAAACCTTAAAGGGATTGTGAAGTGAATAGAAACAACTTCCATTTGATATGGTGAACATTTCATCTATAATGGAAAGGAAAATTGACCCTAAACCTTATAGGGATTGTGAAGTGAATAGAAACAGCTTCCATTTGATCAGGTGAACATTTCATCTATAATGGAAAGGAAAAATTGACCCTAAACCTTAAAGGGATTGTGAAGTGAATAGAAACAGCTTCCATTTGATATGGTGAACATTTCATCTATAATGGAAAGGAAAAATGACCCTAAACCTTAAAGGGATTGTGAAGTGAATAGAAACAGCTTCCATTTGATATGGTGAACATTTCATCTATAAGGAAAGGAAAAATGACCCTAAACCTTAAAGGGATTATGAAGTGAATAGAAACAGCTTCCATTTGATCAGGTGAACATTTCATCTATAATGGAAAGGAAAATGACCCTAAACCTTAAAGGGATTATGAAGTGAATAGAAACAAGCTTCCATTTGATAGGTGAACATTTCATCTATAATGGAAAGGAAAATTGACCCTAAACCTTATAGGGATTATGAAGTGAATAGAAACAACTTCCATTTGATCAGGTGAACATTTCATCTATAATGGAAAGGAAAAATTGACCCTAAACCTTAAAGGGATTGTGAAGTGAATAGAAACAACTTCCATTTGATCAGGTGAACATTTCATCTATAATGGAAAGGAAAACTGACCCTAAACCTTATAGGGATGTAAGTGAATAGAAACAACTTCCATTTGATATGGTGAACATTTCATCTATAAGGAAAGGAAAAATGACCCTAAACCTTATAGGGATTATGAAGTGAATAGAAACAGCTTCCATTTGATCAGGTGAACATTTCATCTATAATGGAAAGGAAAACTGACCCTAAACCTTAAAGGGATTGTGAAGTGAATAGAAACAGCTTCCATTTGATATGGTGAACATTTCATCTATAATGGAAAGGAAAAATGACCCTAAACCTTATAGGGATTATGAAGTGAATAGAAACAGCTTCCATTTGATATGGTGAACATTTCATCTATAATGGAAAGGAAAAATGACCCTAAACCTTAAAGGGATTATGAAGTGAATAGAAACAACTTCCATTTGATCAGGTGAACATTTCATCTATAATGGAAAGGAAAATTGACCCTAAACCTTATAGGGATTATGAAGTGAATAGAAACAGCTTCCATTTGATATGGTGAACATTTCATCTATAATGGAAAGGAAAAATTGACCCTAAACCTTAAAGGGATTATGAAGTGAATAGAAACAGCTTCCATTTGATCAGGTGAACATTTCATCTATAATGGAAAGGAAAAATTGACCCTAAACCTTAAAGGGATTATGAAGTGAATAGAAACAACTTCCATTTGATATGGTGAACATTTCATCTATAATGGAAAGGAAATGACCCTAAACCTTAATAGGGATTATGAAGTGAATAGAAACAACTTCCATTTGATCAGGTGAACATTTCATCTATAATGGAAAGGAAAAATGACCCTAAACCTTAAAGGGATTGTGAAGTGAATAGAAACAGCTTCCATTTGATATGGTGAACATTTCATCTATAATGGAAAGGAAAACTGACCCTAAACCTTAAAGGGATTATGAAGTGAATAGAAACAACTTCCATTTGATCAGGTGAACATTTCATCTATAATGGAAAGGAAAAATGACCCTAAACCTTAATGGGATTGTGAAGTGAATAGAAACAACTTCCATTTGATATGGTGAACATTTCATCTATAAAGGAAAGGAAAACTGACCCTAAACCTTAAAGGGATTGTGAAGTGAATAGAAACAACTTCCATTTGATCAGGTGAACATTTCATCTATAATGGAAAGGAAAAATGACCCTAAACCTTATAGGGATTGTGAAGTGAATAGAAACAACTTCCATTTGATATGGTGAACATTTCATCTATAATGGAAAGGAAAACTGACCCTAAACCTTAAAGGGATTATGAAGTGAATAGAAACAGCTTCCATTTGATCAGGTGAACATTTCATCTATAATGGAAAGGAAAATGACCCTAAACCTTAAAGGGATTATGAAGTGAATAGAAACAGCTTCCATTTGATATGGTGAACATTTCATCTATAAAGGAAAGGAAAAATGACCCTAAACCTTAAAGGGATTATGAAGTGAATAGAAACAGCTTCCATTTGATCAGGTGAACATTTCATCTATAATGGAAAGGAAAATTGACCCTAAACCTTAAAGGGATTATGAAGTGAATAGAAACAGCTTCCATTTGATAGGTGAACATTTCATCTATAATGGAAAGGAAAATGACCCTAAACCTTAAAGGGATTATGAAGTGAATAGAAACAGCTTCCATTTGATCAGGTGAACATTTCATCTATAATGGAAAGGAAAATGACCCTAAACCTTAAAGGGATTGTGAAGTGAATAGAAACAACTTCCATTTGATATGGTGAACATTTCATCTATAATGGAAAGGAAAACTGACCCTAAACCTTAAGGGATTTGAAGTGAATAGAAACAGCTTCCATTTGATCAGGTGAACATTTCATCTATAATGGAAAGGAAAACTGACCCTAAACCTTAAAGGGATTATGAAGTGAATAGAAACAGCTTCCATTTGATCAGGTGAACATTTCATCTATAATGGAAAGGAAAATGACCCTAAACCTTAAAGGGATTATGAAGTGAATAGAAACAGCTTCCATTTGATATGGTGAACATTTCATCTATAAAGGAAAGGAAAAATGACCCTAAACCTTAATGGATTATGAAGTGAATAGAAACAGCTTCCATTTGATCAGGTGAACATTTCATCTATAATGGAAAGGAAAATTGACCCTAAACCTTAAAGGGATTATGAAGTGAATAGAAACAGCTTCCATTTGATATGGTGAACATTTCATCTATAATGGAAAGGAAAAATGACCCTAAACCTTATAGGGATTATGAAGTGAATAGAAACAGCTTCCATTTGATATGGTGAACATTTCATCTATAATGGAAAGGAAAAATGACCCTAAACCTTAAAGGGATTATGAAGTGAATAGAAACAGCTTCCATTTGATCAGGTGAACATTTCATCTATAATGGAAAGGAAAATTGACCCTAAACCTTAGGGATTATGAAGTGAATAGAAACAGCTTCCATTTGATATGGTGAACATTTCATCTATAATGGAAAGGAAAAATGACCCTAAACCTTAAAGGGATTATGAAGTGAATAGAAACAGCTTCCATTTGATCAGGTGAACATTTCATCTATAATGGAAAGGAAAATTGACCCTAAACCTTAAAGGGATTATGAAGTGAATAGAAACAAGCTTCCATTTGATCAGGTGAACATTTCATCTATAATGGAAAGGAAAAATGACCCTAAACCTAATAGGGATTGTGAAGTGAATAGAAACAACTTCCATTTGATCAGGTGAACATTTCATCTATAATGGAAAGGAAAATGACCCTAAACCTTATAGGGATTGTGAAGTGAATAGAAACAACTTCCATTTGATATGGTGAACATTTCATCTATAATGGAAAAAAACTGACCCTAAACCTTATAAGGGATTATGAAGTGAATAGAAACAACTTCCATTTGATAGGTGAACATTTCATCTATAATGGAAAGGAAAACTGACCCTAAACCTTAAAGGGATTGAAGTGAATAGAAACAGCTTCCATTTGATATGGTGAACATTTCATCTATAATGGAAAGGAAAATTGACCCTAAACCTTAAAGGGATTATGAAGTGAATAGAAACAGCTTCCATTTGATCAGGTGAACATTTCATCTATAAAGGAAAGGAAAAATGACCCTAAACCTTAAAGGGATTATGAAGTGAATAGAAACAGCTTCCATTTGATAGGTGAACATTTCATCTATAATGGAAAGGAAAAATTGACCCTAAACCTTAAAGGGATTATGAAGTGAATAGAAACAGCTTCCATTTGATAGGTGAACATTTCATCTATAATGGAAAGGAAAAATGACCCTAAACCTTAAAGGGATTATGAAGTGAATAGAAACAGCTTCCATTTGATCAGGTGAACATTTCATCTATAATGGAAAGGAAAAATGACCCTAAACCTTAAAGGGATTGTGAAGTGAATAGAAACAGCTTCCATTTGATATGGTGAACATTTCATCTATAATGGAAAGGAAAACTGACCCTAAACCTTAAATTATTGAAGTGAATAGAAACAGCTTCCATTTGATCAGGTGAACATTTCATCTATAATGGAAAGGAAAATGACCCTAAACCTTAAAGGGATTATGAAGTGAATAGAAACAGCTTCCATTTGATCAGGTGAACATTTCATCTATAATGGAAAGGAAAATTGACCCTAAACCTTAAAGGGATTATGAAGTGAATAGAAACAGCTTCCATTTGATCAGGTGAACATTTCATCTATAATGGAAAGGAAAAATGACCCTAAACCTTAATGGGATTGTGAAGTGAATAGAAACAGCTTCCATTTGATCAGGTGAACATTTCATCTATAATGGAAAGGAAAATGACCCTAAACCTTAAAGGGATTATGGAAGTGAATAGAAAACTTCCATTTGATATGGTGAACATTTCATCTATAATGGAAAGGAAAAATGACCCTAAACCTTATAGGGATTATGAAGTGAATAGAAACAACTTCCATTTGATCAGGTGAACATTTCATCTATAATGGAAAGGAAAAATGACCCTAAACCTTAAAGGGATTTGGAAGTGAATAGAAACAACTTCCATTTGATATGGTGAACATTTCATCTATAATGGAAAGGAAATGACCCTAAACCTTAAAGGGATTATTGAAGTGAATAGAAACAACTTCCATTTGATCAGGTGAACATTTCATCTATAATGGAAAGGAAAAATGACCCTAAACCTTAAAGGGATTGTGAAGTGAATAGAAACAGCTTCCATTTGATAGGTGAACATTTCATCTATAATGGAAAGGAAAACTGACCCTAAACCTTAAAGGGATTATGAAGTGAATAGAAACAGCTTCCATTTGATCAGGTGAACATTTCATCTATAATGGAAAGGAAAAATGACCCTAAACCTTAAAGGGATTGTGAAGTGAATAGAAAAACTTCCATTTGATCAGGTGAACATTTCATCTATAATGGAAAGGAAAAATGACCCTAAACCTTAAAGGGATTGTGAAGTGAATAGAAACACTTCCATTTGATATGGTGAACATTTCATCTATAATGGAAAGGAAAACTGACCCTAAACCTTAAAGGGATTATGAAGTGAATAGAAACAACTTCCATTTGATCAGGTGAACATTTCATCTATAATGGAAAGGAAAATGACCCTAAACCTTAAAGGGATTGTGAAGTGAATAGAAACAGCTTCCATTTGATATGGTGAACATTTCATCTATAATGGAAAGGAAAATGACCCTAAACCTTAAAGGGATTATGAAGTGAATAGAAACAGCTTCCATTTGATATGGTGAACATTTCATCTATAATGGAAAGGAAAATGACCCTAAACCTTAAAGGGATTGTGAAGTGAATAGAAACAGCTTCCATTTGATCAGGTGAACATTTCATCTATAATGGAAAGGAAAATTGACCCTAAACCTTAAAGGGATTGTGAAGTGAATAGAAACAGCTTCCATTTGATATGGTGAACATTTCATCTATAAGGAAAGGAAAAATGACCCTAAACCTTAAAGGGATTATGAAGTGAATAGAAACAGCTTCCATTTGATCAGGTGAACATTTCATCTATAATGGAAAGGAAAAATTGACCCTAAACCTTAAAGGGATTATGAAGTGAATAGAAACAACTTCCATTTGATATGGTGAACATTTCATCTATAATGGAAAGGAAAAATGACCCTAAACCTTAAAGGGATTATGAAGTGAATAGAAACAACTTCCATTTGATCAGGTGAACATTTCATCTATAATGGAAAGGAAAATGACCCTAAACCTTAAAGGGATTATGAAGTGAATAGAAACAGCTTCCATTTGATCAGGTGAACATTTCATCTATAATGGAAAGGAAAATTGACCCTAAACCTTAAAGGGATTATGAAGTGAATAGAAACAGCTTCCATTTGATCAGGTGAACATTTCATCTATAATGGAAAGGAAAATGACCCTAAACCTTAAAGGGATTGTGAAGTGAATAGAAACAACTTCCATTTGATATGGTGAACATTTCATCTATAATGGAAAGGAAAAATTGACCCTAAACCTTAAAGGGATTATGAAGTGAATAGAAACAGCTTCCATTTGATCAGGTGAACATTTCATCTATAATGGAAAGGAAAACTGACCCTAAACCTTAAAGGGATTATGAAGTGAATAGAAACAACTTCCATTTGATCAGGTGAACATTTCATCTATAATGGAAAGGAAAATTGACCCTAAACCTTAAAGGGATTGTGAAGTGAATAGAAACAGCTTCCATTTGATATGGTGAACATTTCATCTATAATGGAAAGGAAAACTGACCCTAAACCTTATAGGGATTATGAAGTGAATAGAAACAGCTTCCATTTGATCAGGTGAACATTTCATCTATAATGGAAAGGAAAATGACCCTAAACCTTAAAGGGATTGTGAAGTGAATAGAAACAGCTTCCATTTGATCAGGTGAACATTTCATCTATAATGGAAAGGAAAAATTGACCCTAAACCTTAAAGGGATTATGAAGTGAATAGAAACAGCTTCCATTTGATCAGGTGAACATTTCATCTATAATGGAAAGGAAAATTGACCCTAAACCTTAAAGGGATTATGAAGTGAATAGAAACAACTTCCATTTGATAGGTGAACATTTCATCTATAATGGAAAGGAAAAACTGACCCTAAACCTTAAAGGGATTGTGAAGTGAATAGAAACAACTTCCATTTGATATGGTGAACATTTCATCTATAATGGAAAGGAAAACTGACCCTAAACCTTATAGGGATTGTGAAGTGAATAGAAAACTTCCATTTGATCAGGTGAACATTTCATCTATAATGGAAAGGAAAATGACCCTAAACCTTAAAGGGATTGTGAAGTGAATAGAAACAGCTTCCATTTGATATGGTGAACATTTCATCTATAATGGAAAGGGAAACTGACCCTAAACCTTAAAGGGATTATGAAGTGAATAGAAACAGCTTCCATTTGATATGGTGAACATTTCATCTATAATGGAAAGGAAAATGACCCTAAACCTTAAAGGGATTATGAAGTGAATAGAAACACTTCCATTTGATCAGGTGAACATTTCATCTATAATGGAAAGGAAAATGACCCTAAACCTTAAAGGGATTGTGAAGTGAATAGAAACAGCTTCCATTTGATATGGTGAACATTTCATCTATAATGGAAAGGAAAAATGACCCTAAACCTTAAAGGGATTGTGAAGTGAATAGAAACAGCTTCCATTTGATCAGGTGAACATTTCATCTATAATGGAAAGGAAAATGACCCTAAACCTTAAAGGGATTATGAAGTGAATAGAAACAGCTTCCATTTGATATGGTGAACATTTCATCTATAATGGAAAGGAAAACTGACCCTAAACCTTAAAGGGATTATGAAGTGAATAGAAACAGCTTCCATTTGATCAGGAGAACATTTCATCTATAATGGAAAGGAAAATGACCCTAAACCTTAAAGGGATTGTGAAGTGAATAGAAACAGCTTCCATTTGATCAGGTGAACATTTCATCTATAATGGAAAGGAAAATTGACCCTAAACCTTAAAGGGATTGTGAAGTGAATAGAAACAGCTTCCATTTGATCAGGTGAACATTTCATCTATAATGGAAAGGAAAACTGACCCTAAACCTTAAGGGATTGTGAAGTGAATAGAAACAGCTTCCATTTGATAGGTGAACATTTCATCTATAATGAAAGGAAAATGACCCTAAACCTTAAAGGGATTGTAAGTGAATAGAAACAGCTTCCATTTGATATGGTGAACATTTCATCTATAATGGAAAGGAAAAATGACCCTAAACCTTAAAGGGATTATGAAGTGAATAGAAACAGCTTCCATTTGATCAGGTGAACATTTCATCTATAATGGAAAGGAAAATTGACCCTAAACCTTAAAGGGATTGTGAAGTGAATAGAAACAGCTTCCATTTGATATGGTGAACATTTCATCTATAATGGAAAGGAAAATGACCCTAAACCTTAAAGGGATTATGAAGTGAATAGAAACAGCTTCCATTTGATCAGGTGAACATTTCATCTATAATGGAAAGGAAAATGACCCTAAACCTTAAAGGGATTGTGAAGTGAATAGAAACAGCTTCCATTTGATCAGGTGAACATTTCATTATAATGGAAAGGAAAATTGACCCTAAACCTTAAAGGGATTGTGAAGTGAATAGAAACAGCTTCCATTTGATCAGGTGAACATTTCATCTATAATGGAAAGGAAAACTGACCCTAAACCTTAAAGGGATTATGAAGTGAATAGAAACAGCTTCCATTTGATCAGGTGAACATTTCATCTATAATGGAAAGGAAAATTGACCCTAAACCTTATAGGGATTATGAAGTGAATAGAAACAGCTTCCATTTGATCAGGTGAACATTTCATCTATAATGGAAAGGAAAATTGACCCTAAACCTTATAGGGATTATGAAGTGAATAGAAACAGCTTCCATTTGATCAGGTGAACATTTCATCTATAATGGAAAGGAAAAATGACCCTAAACCTTAAAGGGATTGTGAAGTGAATAGAAACAGCTTCCATTTGATATGGTGAACATTTCATCTATAAAGGAAAGGAAAAATGACCCTAAACCTTAATAGGGATTATGAAGTGAATAGAAACAGCTTCCATTTGATCAGGTGAACATTTCATCTATAATGGAAAGGAAAACTGACCCTAAACCTTATAGGGATTATGAAGTGAATAGAAAAAGCTTCCATTTGATCAGGTGAACATTTCATCTATAATGGAAAGGAAAATTGACCCTAAACCTTAAGGGATTGTGAAGTGAATAGAAACAGCTTCCATTTGATATGGTGAACATTTCATCTATAATGGAAAGGAAAAATGACCCTAAACCTTAAAGGGATTATGAAGTGAATAGAAACAGCTTCCATTTGATCAGGTGAACATTTCATCTATAATGGAAAGGAAAATTGACCCTAAACCTTAAAGGGATTGTGAAGTGAATAGAAACAGCTTCCATTTGATATGGTGAACATTTCATCTATAATGGAAAGGGAAAATGACCCTAAACCTTAAAGGGATTATGAAGTGAATAGAAACAGCTTCCATTTGATCAGGTGAACATTTCATCTATAATGGAAAGGAAAAATGACCCTAAACCTTAAAGGGATTGTGAAGTGAATAGAAACAGCTTCCATTTGATCAGGTGAACATTTCATCTATAATGGAAAGGAAAATTGACCCTAAACCTTAAAGGGATTATGAAGTGAATAGAAACAGCTTCCATTTGATCAGGTGAACATTTCATCTATAATGGAAAGGAAAAACTGACCCTAAACCTTATAGGGATTATTGAAGTGAATAGAAACAACTTCATTTGATCAGGTGAACATTTCATCTATAATGGAAAGGAAAAATGACCCTAAACCTTAAAGGGATTGTGAAGTGAATAGAAACACTTCCATTTGATCAGGTGAACATTTCATCTATAATGGAAAGGAAAAATGACCCTAAACCTTATAGGGATTATTAAGTGAATAGAAACAACTTCCATTTGATCAGGTGAACATTTCATCTTTAATGGAAAGGAAAAATGACCCTAAACCTTAAAGGGATTGTGAAGTGAATAGAAACAGCTTCCATTTGATATGGTGAACATTTCATCTATAATGGAAAGGAAAACTGACCCTAAACCTTAAAGGGATTGTGAAGTGAATAGAAACAACTTCCATTTGATAGGTGAACATTTCATCTATAATGGAAAGGAAAATTGACCCTAAACCTTAAAGGGATTGTGAAGTGAATAGAAACAGCTTCCATTTGATATGGTGAACATTTCATCTATAATGGAAAGGGAAAATGACCCTAAACCTTAAAGGGATTGTGAAGTGAATAGAAACAGCTTCCATTTGATATGGTGAACATTTCATCTATAATGGAAAGGAAAACTGACCCTAAACCTTAAAGGGATTATGAAGTGAATAGAAACAGCTTCCATTTGATCAGGTGAACATTTCATCTATAATGGAAAGGAAAATTGACCCTAAACCTTAAAGGGATTGTGAAGTGAATAGAAACAGCTTCCATTTGATAGGTGAACATTTCATCTATAATGGAAAGGAAAAATGACCCTAAACCTTAAAGGGATTGTGAAGTGAATAGAAACAGCTTCCATTTGATCAGGAGAACATTTCATCTATAATGGAAAGGAAAACTGACCCTAAACCTTATAGGGATTATGAAGTGAATAGAAACAGCTTCCATTTGATCAGGTGAACATTTCATCTATAATGGAAAGGAAAATTGACCCTAAACCTTAAAGGGATTATGAAGTGAATAGAAACAGCTTCCATTTGATCAGGTGAACATTTCATCTATAATGGAAAGGAAAATTGACCCTAAACCTTAAAGGGATTGTGAAGTGAATAGAAACAGCTTCCATTTGATATGGTGAACATTTCATCTATAATGGAAAGGAAAATTGACCCTAAACCTTAAAGGGATTGTGAAGTGAATAGAAACAGCTTCCATTTGATATGGTAAACATTTCATCTATAAGGAAAGGAAAATTGACCCTAAACCTTATAGGGATTATGAAGTGAATAGAAACAGCTTCCATTTGATCAGGTGAACATTTCATCTATAAGGAAAGGAAAATTGACCCTAAACCTTAAAGGGATTATGAAGTGAATAGAAACAGCTTCCATTTGATATGGTGAACATTTCATCTATAAAGGAAAGGAAAAATGACCCTAAACCTTAAAGGGATTATGAAGTGAATAGAAACAGCTTCCATTTGATCAGGTGAACATTTCATCTATAATGGAAAGGAAAATTGACCCTAAACCTTAAAGGGATTATGAAGTGAATAGAAACAGCTTCCATTTGATATGGTGAACATTTCATCTATAAAGGAAAGGAAAATGACCCTAAACCTTAAAGGGATTATGAAGTGAATAGAAACAGCTTCCATTTGATCAGGTGAACATTTCATCTATAATGGAAAGGAAAATTGACCCTAAACCTTAAAGGGATTGTGAAGTGAATAGAAACAGCTTCCATTTGATCAGGTGAACATTTCATCTATAATGGAAAGGAAAATTGACCCTAAACCTTAAAGGGATTATGAAGTGAATAGAAACAGCTTCCATTTGATCAGGTGAACATTTCATCTATAATGGAAAGGAAAACTGACCCTAAACCTTAAAGGGATTGTGAAGTGAATAGAAACAGCTTCCATTTGATCAGGTGAACATTTCATCTATAATGGAAAGGAAAATTGACCCTAAACCTTAAGGGATTGTGAAGTGAATAGAAACAGCTTCCATTTGATCAGGTGAACATTTCATCTATAATGGAAAGGAAAATTGACCCTAAACCTTATAGGGATTATGAAGTGAATAGAAACAGCTTCCATTTGATATGGTGAACATTTCATCTATAAAGGAAAGGAAAAATGACCCTAAACCTCAAAGGGATTGTGAAGTGAATAGAAACAGCTTCCAATTGATATGGTAAACATTTCATCTATAAAGGAAAGGAAAAATACCCTAAACCTTATAGGGATTATGAAGTGAATAGAAACAACTTCCATTTGATCAGGTGAACATTTCATCTATAATGGAAAGGAAAACTGACCCTAAACCTTATAGGGATTATGAAGTGAATAGAAAAAGCTTCCATTTGATCAGGTGAACATTTCATCTATAATGGAAAGGAAAATTGACCCTAAACCTTATAGGGATTGTGAAGTGAATAGAAACAGCTTCCATTTGATATGGTGAACATTTCATCTATAAAGGAAAGGAAAAATGACCCTAAACCTTAAAGGAATTATGAAGTGAATAGAAACAGCTTCCATTTGATCAGGTGAACATTTCATCTATAATGGAAAGGAAAATTGACCCTAAACCTTAAAGGGATTGTGAAGTGAATAGAAACAGCTTCCTTTGATATGGTGAACATTTCATCTATAACGGAAAGGAAAATGACCCTAAACCTTAAAGGGATTATGAAGTGAATAGAAACAGCTTCCATTTGATCAGGTGAACATTTCATCTATAATGGAAAGGAAAATGACCCTAAACCTTAAAGGGATTATTGAAGTGAATAGAAACAGCTTCCATTTGATATGGTGAACATTTCATCTATAATGGAAAGGAAAAACTGACCCTAAACCTTATAGGGATTATGAAGTGAATAGAAACAGCTTCCATTTGATCAGGTGAACATTTCATCTTAATGGAAAGGAAAAATTGACCCTAAACCTTATAGGGATTATGAAGTGAATAGAAACAACTTCCATTTGATCAGGTGAACATTTCATCTATAATGGAAAGGAAAAATTGACCCTAAACCTTAAAGGGATTATGAAGTGAATAGAAACAGCTTCCATTTGATATGGTGAACATTTCATCTATAATGGAAAGGAAAAATGACCCTAAACCTTATAGGGATTATGAAGTGAATAGAAACAACTTCCATTTGATCAGGTGAACATTTCATCTATAATGGAAAGGAAAAATTGACCCTGAACCTTAAGGGATTATGAAGTGAATAGAAACAGCTTCCATTTGATATGGTGAACATTTCATCTATAATGGAAAGGAAAACTGACCCTAAACCTTAAAGGGATTATGAAGTGAATAGAAACAACTTCCATTTGATAGGTGAACATTTCATCTATAATGGAAAGGAAAATTGACCCTAAACCTTAAAGGGATTATGAAGTGAATAGAAACACTTCCATTTGATATGGTGAACATTTCATCTATAATGGAAAGGGAAAATGACCCTAAACCTTATAGGGATTATTAAGTGAATAGAAACAACTTCCATTTGATCAGGTGAACATTTCTTCTATAATGGAAAGGAAAAATGACCCTAAACCTTAAAGGGATTGTGAAGTGAATAGAAACAGCTTCCATTTGATATGGTGAACATTTCATATAATGGAAAGGAAAACTGACCCTAAACCTTAAAGGGATTGTGAAGTGAATAGAAACAACTTCCATTTGATAGGTGAACATTTCATCTATAATGGAAAGGAAAAATTGACCCTAAACCTTAAAGGGATTGTGAAGTGAATAGAAACAGCTTCCATTTGATCAGGTGAACATTTCATCTATAATGGAAAGGAAAAACTGACCCTAAACCTTAAAGGGATTATGAAGTGAATAGAAACAGCTTCCATTTGATATGGTGAACATTTCATCTATAATGGAAAGGAAAATGACCCTAAACCTTATAGGGATTATGAAGTGAATAGAAACAGCTTCCATTTGATATGGTGAACATTTCATCTATAAGGAAAGGAAAAATTACCCTAAACCTTAAAGGGATTATGAAGTGAATAGAAACAGCTTCCATTTGATCAGGTGAACATTTCATCTATAATGGAAAGGAAAAATGACCCTAAACCTTATAGGGATTGTGAAGTGAATAGAAACAGCTTCCATTTGATATGGTGAACATTTCATCTATGAAGGAAAGGAAAAATGACCCTAAACCTTAAAGGGATTATGAAGTGAATAGAAACAGCTTCCATTTGATCAGGTGAACATTTCATCTATAATGGAAAGGAAAATTGACCCTAAACCTTAAAGGGATTATGAAGTGAATAGAAACAACTTCCATTTGATAGGTGAACATTTCATCTATAATGGAAAGGAAAACTGACCCTAAACCTTATAGGGATTTGAAGTGAATAGAAACAACTTCATTTGATATGGTGAACATTTCATCTATAATGGAAAGGAAAATTGACCCTAAACCTTATAGGGATTGTGAAGTGAATAGAAACAGCTTCCATTTGATCAGGTGAACATTTCATCTATAATGGAAAGGAAACTGACCCTAAACCTTAAAGGGATTGTGAAGTGAATAGAAACAACTTCCATTTGATATGGTGAACATTTCATCTATAATGGAAAGGAAAATTGACCTAAACCTTAATAGGGATTATGAAGTGAATAGAAACAGCTTCCATTTGATCAGGTGAACATTTCATCTATAATGGAAAGGAAAATGACCCTAAACCTTATAGGGATTATGAAGTGAATAGAAACAGCTTCCATTTGATATGGTGAACATTTCATCTATAATGGAAAGGAAAACTGACCCTAAACCTTATAGGGATTATGAAGTGAATAGAAACAGCTTCCATTTGATATGGTGAACATTTCATCTATAATGGAAAGGAAAAATTACCCTAAACCTTAAAGGGATTATGAAGTGAATAGAAACAGCTTCCATTTGATCAGGTGAACATTTCATCTATAATGGAAAGGAAAAATGACCCTAAACCTTAAGGGATTATGAAGTGAATAGAAACATTCCATTTGATATGGTGAACATTTCATCTATAATGGAAAGGAAAAATGACCCTAAACCTTAAAGGGATTATGAAGTGAATAGAAACAGCTTCCATTTGATCAGGTGAACATTTCATCTATAATGGAAAGGAAAAATTACCCTAAACCTTAAAGGGATTTGAAGTGAATAGAAACAACTTCCATTTGATAGGTGAACATTTCATCTATAATGGAAAGGAAAATTGACCCTAAACCTTAAAGGGATTATGAAGTGAATAGAAACAACTTCCATTTGATCAGGTGAACATTTCATCTATAATGGAAAGGAAAATGACCCTAAACCTTATAGGGATTGTGAAGTGAATAGAAACAATTCCATTTGATATGGTGAACATTTCATCTATAATGGAAAGGAAAATGACCCTAAACCTTAAAGATATTATGAAGTGAATAGAAACAACTTCCATTTGATCAGGTGAACATTTCATCTATAATGGAAAGGAAAAATAACCCTAAACCTTAAAGGGATTGTGAAGTGAATAGAAACAACTTCCATTTATATGGTGAACATTTCATCTATAATGGAAAGGAAAATTGACCCTAAACCTTAAAGGGATTATGAAGATAATAGAAACAACTTCCATTTGATAGGTGAACATTTCATCTATAATGGAAAGGAAAAATGACCCTAAACCTTAAAGGGTTGTGAAGTGAATAGAAACAGCTTCCATTTGATATGGTGAACATTTCATCTATAATGGAAAGGAAAATGACCCTAAACCTTAAAGGGATTTTGAAGTGAATAGAAACAGCTTCCATTTGATATGGTGAACATTTCATCTATAATGGAAAGGGAAACTGACCCTAAACCTTATAGGGATTATGAAGTGAAAAGAAACAACTTTCCATTTGATCAGGTGAACATTTCATCTATAATGGAAAGGAAAATTGACCCTAAACCTAAAGGGATTGTGAAGTGAATAGAAACAACTTCCATTTGATCAGGTGAACATTTCATCTAAAATGGAAAGGAAAATTGACCCTAAACCTTAAAGGGATCGTAAGTGAATAGAAACAACTTCCATTTGATCAGGTGAACATTTCATCTATAATGGAAAGGAAAAATGACCCTAAACCTTAAAGCGATTATGAAGTGAATAGAAACAGCTTCCATTTGATCAGGTGACATTTCATCTATAATGGAAAGGAAAACTGACCCTAAACCTTAAAGGGATTGTGAAGTGAATAGAAACAGCTTCCATTTGATATGGTGAACATTTCATCTATAAAGGAAAGGAAAAATGACCCTAAACCTTATAGGGATTATGAAGTGAATAGAAACAGCTTCCATTTGATATGGTGAACATTTCATCTATAAAGGAAAGGAAAAATGACCCTAAACCTTAAAGGGATTATGAAGTGAATAGAAACAGCTTCCATTTGATCAGGTGAACATTTCATCTATAATGGAAAGGAAAATTGCCCTTAAACCTTATAGGGATTATGAAGTGAATAGAAACAGCTTCCATTTGATATGGTGAACATTTCATCTATAAAGGAAAGGAAAAATGACCCTTAAACCTTAAAGGGTTTATGAAGTGAATAGAAACAGCTTCCATTTGATCAGGTGAACATTTCATCTATAATGGAAAGGAAAATTGACCCTAAACCTTAAAGGGATTATTAGGTGAATAAAAACAACTTCCATTTGATGAGGTGAACATTTCATCTATAATGGAAAGGAAGACTGACCCTAAACCTTATAGGGATTATTAAGTGAATAGAAACAACTTCCATTTGATCAGGTGAACATTTCTTCTTTAATGGAAAGGAAAAATGACCCTAAACCTTAATGGGATTGTGAAGTGAATAGAAACAGCTTCCATTTTATATGGTAAACATTTCATCTATAATGGAAAGGAAAACTGACCCTAAACCTTAAAGGGATTATGAAGTGAATAGAAACAACTTCCATTTGATCAGGTGAACATTTCTTCTTTAATGGAAAGGAAAAATGACCCTAAACCTTAATGGGATTGTGAAGTGAATAGAAACAACTTCCATTTGATATGGTAAACATTTCATCTAAAAGGAAAGGAAAACTGACCCTAAACCTTAATGGGATTGTGAAGTGAATAAAAACAACTTCCATTTGATCAGGTGAACATTTCATCTATAATGGAAAGGATAACTGACCCTAAACCCGATAGGGATTGTGAAGTGAATAGAAACAGCTTCCATTTGATATGGTGAACATTTCATCTATAATGGAAAGGAAAAATGACCTTAAACCTTAAAGGGTTTATGAAGTGAATAGAAACAGCTTCATTTGATCAGGTGAACATTTCATCTATAATGGAAAGGAAAACTGACCCTAAACCTTAAAGGGATTGGGAAGTGAATAGAAACAGCTTCCATTTGATATGGTGAACATTTCATCTATAAAGGAAAGGAAAAATGACCCTAAACCTTAAAGGGATTATGAAGCTAATAGAAACAGCTTCCATTTGATATGGTGAACATTTTATCTATAATGGAAAGGAAAATTGACCCTAAACCTTAAAGGGATTATGAAGTGAATAGAAACAGCTTCCATTTGATCAGGTGAACATTTCATCTATAATGGAAAGGAAAATTGACCAAAACCTCAAAGGGATTATGAAATGAATAGAAACAACTTCCATTTGATAGGTGAACATTTCATCTATAATGGAAAGGAAAAATGACCCTAAACCTTAAAGCGATTGTAAAGTGAATAGAAACAAATTCCATTTGATATGGTGAACATTTCATCTATAATGGAAAGGAAAATTGACCCTAAACCTTAAAGGGATTGTGAAGTGAATAGAAACAGCTTCCATTTGATCAGGTGACCATTTCATCTATAATGGAAAGGAAAATTGACCCTAAACCTTAAAGGGATTATGAAGTGTATAGAAACAGCTTCCATTTGATCAGGTGACCATTTCATCTATAATGGAAAGGAAAATTGACCCTAAACCTTAAAGGGATTTTAAGTGAATAGAAACAGCTTCCATTTGATATGGTGAACATTTCATCTATAAAGGAAAGGAAAAATGACCCTTAAACCTTAATGCGACTATGAAGTGTATAGAAACAGCTTCCATTTGATCAGGTGACCATTTCATCTATAATTGAAAGGAAAATTGACCCTAAACCTTAAAAGGATTATGAAGTGAATAGAAACAGCTTCCATTTGATATGGTGAACATTTCATCTATAAAGGAAAGGAAAAATGACCCTAAACCTTATAGGGATTATGAAGTGAATAGAAACAAATTCCATTTGATATGGTGAACATTTCATCTATAATGGAAAGGAAAAATGACCCTAAACCTTAAAGGGATTATGAAGTGAATAGAAACAGCTTCCATTTGATCAGGTGAACATTTCATCTATAATGGAAAGGAAAATTGACCCTAAACCTTATTGGGATTATGAAGTGAATAGAAACAGCTTCCATTTCATATGGTGAACATTTCATCTAGAATAGAAAGGAAAAATGACCCTAAACCTTAAAGGGATTATGAAGTGAATAGAAACAGCTTCCATTTGATCAGGTGAACATTTCATCTATAATGGAAAGGAAAATTGACCCTAAACTTTAAAGGGATTATGAAGGGAATAAAAACAAGTTCCATTTGATGAGGTGAACATTTCATCTATAATGGAAAGGAAGACTGACCCTAAACCCTATAGGGATTGTGAAGTGAATAGAAACAACTTCCATTTGATATGGTGAACATTTCATCTATAATGGAAAGGAAAACTGACCCTAAACCTTATAGGGATTGTGAAGTGAATAAGAAACAACTTCCATTTGATCAGGTGAACATTTCATCTATAATGGAAAGGAAATTGACCCTAAACCCTATAGGGATTGTGAAGTGAATAGAAACAACTTCCATTTGATATGGTGAACATTTCATCTATAATGGAAAGGAAAACTGACCCTAAACCTTAAAGGGATTATGAAGTGAATAGAAACAGCTTCCATTTGATCAGGTGAACATTTCATCTATAATGGAAAGGAAAACTGACCCTAAACCTTAAAGGGATTGAAGTGAATAGAAACAGCTTCCATTTGATCAGGTGAACATTTCATCTATAAAGGAAAGGAAAATGACCCTAAACCTTAAGGGATTATGAAGTGAATAGAAACAAAGCTTCCATTTGATATGGTGAACATTTCATCTATAATGGAAAGGAAAAATGACCCTAAACCTTAAAGGGATTATGAAGTGAATAGAAACAGCTTCCATTTGATCAGGTGAACATTTCATCTATAATGGAAAGGAAAATGACCCTAAACCTTATGGGATTATGAAGTGAATAGAAACAGCTTCCATTTGATCAGGTGAACATTTCATCTATAATGGAAAGGAAAAATGACCCTAAACCTTAAAGGGATTATGAAGTGAATAGAAACAGCTTCCATTTGATCAGGTGAACATTTCATCTATAATGGAAAGGAAAACTGACCCTAAACCTTAAAGGGATTGAAGTGAATAGAAACAGCTTCCATTTGATCAGGTGAACATTTCATCTATAATGGAAAGGAAAAATGACCCTAAACCTTAAAGGGATTATGAAGTGAATAGAAACAGCTTCCATTTGATCAGGTGAACATTTCATCTATAATGGAAAGGAAAATTGACCCTAAACCTAAAGGGATTATGAATGAATAGAAACAACTTCCATTTGATCAGGTGAACATTTCATCTATAATGGAAAAAAACTGACCCTAAACCTTAAGTATTATGAAGTGAATAGAAACAGCTTCCATTTGATCAGGTAAACATTTCATCTATAATGGAAAGGAAAACTGACCCTAAACCTTAAAGGGATTGGAAGTGAATAGAAACAGCTTCCATTTGATATGGTGAACATTTCATCTATAATGGAAAGGAAAAATGACCCTAAACCTTAAAGGGATTATGAAGTGAATAGAAACAGCTTCCATTTGATCAGGTGAAAATTTCATCTATAATGGAAAGGAAAATTGACCCTAAACCTTAAAGGGATTATGAAGTGAATAGAAACAACTTCCATTTGATAGGTGAACATTTCATCTATAATGGAAAGGAAAAATGACCCTAAACCTTAAAGGGATTGTGAAGTGAATAGAAACAGCTTCCATTTGATATGGTGAACATTTCATCTATAATGGAAAGGAAAAATGACCCTAAACCTTAAAGGGATTATGAAGTGAATAGAAACAGCTTCCATTTGATCAGGTGAACATTTCATCTATAATGTAAAGAAAAACTGACCCTAAACCTTATAGGGATTATGAAGTGAATAGAAACAACTTCCATTTGATCAGGTGAACATTTCATCTATAAAGGAAAGGAAAACTGACCCTAAACCTTATAGGGATTATGAAGTGAATAGAAACAGCTTCCATTTGATCAGTTGAACTTTTCATCTATAATGGAAAGGGAAACTGACCCTAAACCTTATAGGGATTATTAAAGTGAATAGAAACAACTTCCATTTGATCAGGTGAACATTTCATCTATAATGGAAAGGAAAAATGACCCTAAACCTTAAAGGGATTGTGAAGTGAATAGAAACAGCTTCCATTTGATCAGTGAACATTTCATCTATAATGTAAAGGAAAAATGACCCTAAACCTTAAAGGGATTGTGAGTGAATAGAAACAACTTCCATTTGATATGGTGAACATTTCATCTATAATGGAAAGGAAAAGACCCTAAACCTTATAGAAATTATTGAAGTGAATAGAAACAGCTTCCATTTGATCAGGTGAACATTTCATCTATAATGGAAAGGAAAACTGACCCTAAACCTTAGGGATTGTGAAGTGATTAGAAACAGCTTCCATTTGATATGGTGAACATTTCATCTAAATGGAAAGGAAAAATGACCCTAAACCTTAAAGGGATTGTGAAGTGAATAGAAACAGCTTCCATTTGATCAGGTGAACATTTCATCTATAATGGAAAGGAAAAATGACCCTAAACCTTAAAGGGATTATGGAGTGAATAGAAAAAACTTCCATTTGATATGGTGAACATTTCATCTATAATGGAAAGGGAAACTCACCCTAAACCTTATAGGGATTATTAAGTGAATAGAAACAACTTCCATTTGATCAGGTGAACATTTCATCTATAATGGAAAGGAAAAATGACCCTAAACCTTAAAGGGATTGTGAAGTGAATAGAAACAGCTTCCATTTGATCAGGTGAACATTTCATCTATAATGGAAAGGAAAAATGACCCTAAACCTTAAAGGGATTATGAAGTGAATAGAAAACTTCCATTTGATATGGTGAACATTTCATCTATAATGGAAAGGAAACTGACCCTAAACCTTATAGGGATTATGAAGTGAATAGAAACAACTTCCATTTGATCAGGTGAACATTTCATCTATAATGGAAAGGAAAAATGACCCTAAACCTTAAAGGGATTTTGGAAGTGAATAGAAACAACTTCCATTTGATATGGTGAACATTTCATCTATAATGGGAAAGGAAACTCACCCTAAACCTTTTAAAGGGATTATTAAGTGAATAGAAACAACTTCCATTTGATCAGGTGAACATTTCATCTATAATGGAAAGGAAAAATGACCCTAAACCTTAAAGGGATTGTGAAGTGAATAGAAACAGCTTCCATTTGATATGGTGAACATTTCATCTATAATAGAAAGGAAAACTGACCCTAAACCTTAAAGGGATTATGAAGTGAATAGAAACAGCTTCCATTTGATCAGGTGAACATTTCATCTATAATGGAAAGGAAAAATTACCCTAAACCTTAAAGGGATTATGAAGTGAATAGAAAAAACTTCCATTTGATATGGTGAACATTTCATCTGTAATGGAAAGGAAAAATGACCCTAAACCTTAAAGGGATTGTGAAGTGAATAGAAACAGCTTCCATTTGATATGGTGAACATTTCATCTGTAATGGAAAGGAAAACTGACCCTAAACCTTAAAGGGATTGTGAAGTGAATAGAAACAGCTTCCATTTGATATGGTGAACATTTCATCTATAATGGAAAGGAAAATTGACCCTAAACCTTAAATGGATTATGAAGTGAATAGAAACAGCTTCCATTTGATATGGTGAACATTTCTTCTATAATGGAAAGGAAAACTGACCCTAAACCTTAAAGGGATTGTGAAGTGAATAGAAACAGCTTCCATTTGATCAGGTGAACATTTCATCTATAATGGAAAGGAAAATTGACCCTAAACCTTAAAGGGATTGTGAAGTGAATAGAAACAGCTTCCATTTGATATGGTGAACATTTCATCTATAAAGGAAAGGAAAAATTGACCCTAAACCTTAAAGGGATTATGAAGTGAATAGAAACAGCTTCCATTTGATCAGGTGAACATTTCATCTATAAAGGAAAGGAAAAATTACCCTAAACCTTAAAGGGATTATGAAGTGAATAGTAACAACTTCCATTTGATATGGTGAACATTTCATCTATAAAGTAAAGGAAAAATGACCATAAACCTTAAAGGGATTATGAAGTGAATAGTAACAACTTCCATTTGATCAGGTGAACATTTCATCTATAATGGAAAGGAAAATTGACACTAAACCTTAAAGGGATTATGAAGTGAATAGAAACAGCTTCCATTTGATCAGGTGAACATTTCATCTATAATGGAAAGGAAAATTGACCATAAACCTTAAAGGGTTTATGAAGTGAATAGAAACAGCTTCCATTTGATCAGGTGAACATTTCATCTATAATGGAAAAGAAAATTGACCCTAAACCTTAAAGGGATTGTGAAGTGAATAGAAACAGCTTCCATTTGATATGGTGAACATTTCATCTATAAAAGAAAGGAAAAATTACCCTAAACCTTAAAGGGATTATGCAGTGAATAGAAACAGCTTCCATTTGATCAGGTGAACATTTCATCTATAATGGAACGGAAAACTGACCCTAAACCTTAAAGGGATTATGAAGTGAATAGTACCAACTCCCATTTGATCAGGTGAACATTTCATCTATAATGGAAAGGAAAATTGACCCTAAACCTTAAAGGGATTGTGAAGTGAATAGAAACAGCTTCCATTTGATATGGTGAACATTTCATCTATAATGGAAAGGAAAACTGACCCTAAACCTTATAGGGATTATGAAGTGAATAGTAACAACTTCCATTTGATATGGTGAACATTTCATCTATAATGGAAAGGAAAAATGACCCTAAACCTTAAAGGGATTGTGAAGTGAATAGAAACAACTTTCCATTGATCAGGTGAATATTTCATCTATAATGGAAAGGAAAAATTACCCTAAACCTTAAAGGGATTATGAAGTGAATAGAAACAACTTCTATTTGATATGGTGAACATTTTATCTACAATGGAAAGGAAAACTGACCCTAAACCTTAAAGGGATTGTGAAGTGAATAGAAACAACTTCCATTTGATATGGTGAACATTTCATCTATAATGGAAAGGAAAACTGACCCTAAACCTTATAGGGATTGTGAAGTGAATAGAAAAAACTTCCATTTGATATGGTGAACATTTCATCTTCAATGGAAAGGAAAACTGACCCTAAACCTTATAGGGTTGTGAAGTGAATAGAAACAGCTTCCATTTGATATGGTGAACATTTCATCTGTAATGGAAAGG
>NC_090746.1:5445073-5492573 GCF_036898095.1 Palaemon carinicauda
CAATAGATATTATTTTAAACAAATTATTTCTAGAACCTAATGCCACTTTCAATTCTTTTAATCGCACGTCTTTTAAGAAACTTTTAGAGTTGGCGGTGCTGGACACCGCTTTTGTTTTTAATGGCAAGTTGTATAAACAAGTGGATGGAATGGCTATGGGTTCCCCTCTGGGACCCACTTTTGCTAACATTTTTATGTGCTCCCTGGAGGAGACCATGCTCGAAAATTGCCCTTTGAGGTACCATCCACTGTTTTATGTCAGATATGTTGATGACACCTTCGCTTTATTCAGAAATGAATTCTGTGCTGACTCCTTCGTGGATTTTGCTAATTCACAGCACAATAATATAAAGTTCACAATAGAAAAGGAGGAAGGAAATAAATTAAATTTTTTAGATGTGTTAGTTTCTAGAGAGAGAGAAGGTTTTAATACCACGGTTTTTAGAAAAAAAAACTTTTACTGGATTAGGTTCGAATTTTTATAGCTCTTGTTTTTACAATTTTAAATTAAACTCTATTTTTACTCTTCTCCACAGAGCATTCCTTCTTACTTCTAGTTGGGAATATTTTCATACTGAAGTGGTTTAATTATGTGATTATTTAAGAAAAACTGTTTCCCGACTAAATTATTTTTTAAGCATCTCAACAAATTTTTAAATGATAAATTAGCTCAGACTCCAAAAATAACAACAGTACCTAAGCTCAAATTTTACGCGAGATTTCTTTTTATGCATGATGATTCCTTTAGAAAGAGGTTTACAAAAATCATACAACAACATTTTCCAGCTGTTGTAGTAAACTTAATTCCCAAGAATCCTCTCACAGTTGGCTCGGTTTTTCGCTTTAAGGATCGATTGAGTCCTTTGATGTCCTCTGGTGTAGTGTATTGATATATTTGCCCAAAGTGTAACTCTGGGACCTACGTAGGATCTACCAAGAGGTTGTTGAAGGTCAGAATTGACTCTCATAGAGGTGTTAGTTTTCGAACAGGTTGCAGAATATCCAACCCAGAACATTCAAATATTCGCAATCATACTAAAATTTGCAAAATAAACATAGACAATAAAGATTTTAGCATTATAGGACAGGTATCTAATTACCATGACTTGCCTATTCTGGAGTCAATTTTTATTAAAACACTGGTTCCGTCGTTAAACGCCCTAACTTCCTCCACTCAATTGTACTTGTCATAGATTTCTTTATTTTGTTCTGTAATTGTTGATGCCATTCAGTTTTTATATGCGCTTCTGCGAGGTTGGTTCCACTTCTGTTTTATGTATATTTTTACTTGAATTTTTAGTTTTTTACTAATTTTTACTTTTTATATTTTTTTATATTTGTATATTTCTTATTACTGTTTCTTAATGTTATATATGTACTTCTTATTTGTAGCCCTGGAAGATGTGATAATGACGATCACGAAACGTCGGGATATATAATAAATGGAATTTTAGAACTGCCTATTTCCCTGTCCACTTTGAAAAATGCAAATTACTGGCTGCCGCCACCTTCTCTGATAGACACATATATATAAATACATATATATATATATATATATATATATATATATATATATATATATATATGTGTGTGTGTGTGCTTGTGTGTGTATATATATACTATATATATTTACACATATATATAAATACAGTATATATATAATATATATATATAAATGTATATATATAATAAATGTATATGTATATACACTGTGTACACACACACATATATATATATATATATATATATATACACATATATATATATATATATATATATATATATATATATATATATATATATATGTGTGTGTGTGTGTGTGTGTGTGTGTGTATGTATATATACAGAGAGAGAGAGAGAGAGAGAGAGAGAGAGAGAGAGAATCACTATTGATAACAAATAATGACATTCAACTGATTGCTTCAACATTATTCGAATATTGAACATAACATAAACATAACAATATAAATATAATATAACATTAACATAACACAACATAGCTAAAATATGACATAACGTTGGTTTCCTGTAGACAGATGTGTTACAGATGTGTTAAACCCAGTACCATATTTGGTACTGGGTTTAACACATCTGTCTACAGGAAACCAACGTTCACAGGCTTATGCACTAAATTCTCCTCTTTTATTCCTATACAATATAAGAGAAATCTTATCTGTACTCTCATTTATAGAGCGTATAACCTTTGCTCTAATTACCTCAACATTCATAAGGAACTGATGTATATTAAAAAATTACCTTACAACAATGGATTCCCGTATAATTTTACTGATACTTATATAGGGAAAACACTAAGTAAACTCACGCTACCACCATGTGAAAAGAAACTAATTGCTCCTCCGAAAAATATCTTCTTTTCTATTCCATATCTGGAGTCCCACAGTTTCAAAATACGAAATCATTGCTGTAGAATTGTGCGTGAATTTTATCCTCAGGAATCATTGAAGAACGTGTTTTCCCCCTCAAATGCTGTGAGCAAAATTTTCAAATTTAAAGACCGAGTCTCAGATGATCTTTGTTCGGGTGTCATATACAAATATAAGTGTGATCGCTGTAATACATCATATATTGGAAAAAGTGAAAGACATTACCGTGCAAGATTGTCTGAGCACTTCGGTCGTTCACCTAGAACGGGTAATTATATGGCAAAATCACCCCATTCAGCCATCAGACCCCATTCCCTAAGTGAGGACCACCCAATGTCCAAGGGGAATTTTTCCATCTTAGCCACTTCGCAGAGTAACCTCGACCTAGTAATAATGGAGGCAATATTCTAACACAAACTGAAACCAAACCTGGGCCGGGCAACGTATGAATTAAATTGTGTTCAATTTTATTTCATGTGAGTTTATAGCGCTGGCGCTTTGATCTTTTATTGTGTATTGAGATTGATTTTATAGTTTTATGTTATTTTCTTATTTTATTCTATATATTTTTTGTATGTTCATTTCAAATTTTCTGTTTTAAATATTCATCATACGATGTTTTAACTTATAAAATGTATCCTAATTTAGGCTCTGATGATGGAAATAGATTTTCCGAAAGCTCAGCAATAAACATGTATATCATAACCCAGGTACTATTATTCATATTGAAACTCCGCCTTCCACAGAATAAATCAATAGCTGATATATATATATATATATATATATATATATATATATATATATATATATATATATATAATATATATATTTATATAAATATATATACACATATTTGCACACACATATATATATGTATATATATGCTATACATATATATATATATATATATATATATATATATATATATATATATATATACATATATATATATATATATATATATATATATATATATATATATATATATATATATATATATATATATATATATATATATATATATATACACTGTACCTTTGTTTTTGCATGGACATATTATCGAAACCTGAATTCAATCTGCCTTTCTTTCGTATCCTTCTTTGCCGAGATATATGAAGGGACGTAATGCAATTTACTTTTCTTGCGTTTTCGAAATTGTTGTCGGTTTTACAAAGTATTATTCGGAGATTCATCCCACGCACACGTGTGGAGCTATATCTATTATGATGGCGGGTGGCTCTATTTTACGGTTGTTTATTTCGTTGTTTGGATTAGTTAATGGAATACCTTTTTACTCTTAATTACTTCTTTTTAATCAATTACATTTAGTGTACGTTACTCAGTCCTGCTAGATTGTTCTTGTAAATTGCGCGTATATATATGTGTGTGTATATATATATATATATATATATATATATATATATATATATATATATATATATATTTATATATATATTGTGTATATATATATATATATATATATATATATATATATATATATAATTTTCTACCTCATACTTGGGATCGAACACTAGCCCCTTCTAATGAAAGGCCAGGTCGAAACCAACCATGCCACGAGAGAACATAAAAGAAATCGGAACCTGACGCTACCTAGCTGTCCGAGGATTTACCTGGCGAGACATCAGTCTCTTACCAGCGAGTTTTACTCGATTTCCCGGCCCACCACGTGACACAATTGGTAGTAATTCATTCAAATTACCCCTAATGAGTCAATATGGATAAATATCAACACAACATCATGTTCAAATAGAAATAAATTTCTACCTCATACTTGGGATCGAACGCTAGCCCCTTCTAATGAAAGGCCAGGTCAAAACCAACCATGCCACGAGAGACCATAAAAGAAATCGGAACCTGATTGTGTTGTGTTGATATTTATCCATATTGACTCATTAGGGGTAATTTGAATGAATTACTACCAATTATGTCACGTGGTGGGCCGGGAAATCTGGTAAAACTCGCTGGTAAGAGACTGATGTCTCGCCAGGTAAATCCTCGAACAGCTAGGTAGCGTCAGGTTTCGATTTCATTTATGGTCTCTCGTGGCATGGTTGGTTTCGACCTGGCCTTTCATTAGAAGGGGCTAGCGTTCGATCCCAAGTATGAGGTAGAAATTTATTTCTATTTGAACACGATGTTGTGTTGATATTTATCCATATATATATATATATATATATATATATATATATATATATATATATATATATATATGTATGTATATGTATATGTATATATACATATATTTATATATACATATATATATATATATATATATATATATATATATATATATATATATTGGTTTGCCAAAAGATAGACAGTGTGTATTGTTTCCAATTTTTTTATATCTAATATGACATGAAGAAATCGTTATTTCTATTACCGAAATTCTTAAACCACTGGACGCTTATTCAGTTCGCAAATCTAATTCAAAACACGACTTTTATTTTTCTAAAATACCATCGCAGATCAAATGTGAGTAAAATCACCTCATTTAAGGTTTAAAGGCCGCCCATGAGTGGCAGACGCAAAGGAAGAGTGACATTGCCCTAGCAAGCAGGACAATGCCCTAGAGACTCAACCCTCTCCATCCAAACTAGGAGCAAGGAGGTTAGCTAGGATTCAGCTGATAGACCTATAAGCTTCTCTAAACCTGTCCCTCCCGTCCTTAGCTCTCAAGGTTGCAGCGATCAAAGAAACTAACGAGTTTGAGGGAAACTCGAACCCCAGTGTGGCGTTCATCAGTCTGAGACGTTACCACATCAGCCACCACAACCCATTAGTTATGACATAAAGCATAACTGTTATTCTAACTGTCACGCAAAGGTTATTACCTGCATTATTCCTATGAAAAGTATTTTGTCGATCTTCGGTATTTGTCCTGATGTTTTAAACAGTAAAACCGTGGAAATTGTAACTCTGGTGATATTGTTAATGTTAGACCTGATGAATACAGAGGAAACTAGCTGGGCACTTAGAAGAGCGAAGACCTCCGCCACGGCAGCTTATTTCTCGACCTTGACCTTGGCCTTTTCCTTTAACATGTATTACTTGGCGTGGGTTTTCATACACTCAAATATGAACCAAGTTTGAAGTCTCTTAGACAACGATGTCCAAATTATGGCTGATTACGTAGATTGGAAATTTAGCTTGACCTTGACCTTGACCTTTGATCTTGATCTTCCAAAATTTAATAATTTCCAGCTATTTACATAGCAGTTAATCCCTGCAAGTTTCATCACTCTACGATTAAAATTGTGGCCAGGAAGGTGTTCACAAACACACAAACAAACACATAAACAGAGGGTAAAATATAACCTCCTTCCAACTTCGCTGGCGAAGGTAAAAAGACAAGAGTAGATTTTCCTTATAAAATTAGAAGATGTAAGAATAAAGAAAAACTGAGTAAGAGGAAACTTAGAATTTTGACAATGAAGAAAATGAAATAAAGACAGAAATATCTGTCTGAAGATTGATAGTTTCCGCAGAATATAAAAAGAATATTGGCTGGTGGAAAAAACCCTCTGAGTTCAGTGGAATAGTGACGATTGAGATGCAATCTTTTTCAGAGAGAGAGAGAGAGAGAGAGAGAGAGAGAGAGAGAGAGAGAGAGAGAGAGAGAGAGAGAGAGAGTTCATATAAGATGGAAGATGAGCAATAATAATGAAACAAATGGCCTTCAATTTGAAATTGGTTTAATATTAAGCGTTGAGAAACTGTGACAGATAGGCTAAACAGACACGGGGCATTGAAACAAAACAATTATATCATATTCAGCTAATCTATCTCATTACCCTTTCTAATATATGTTTTAAATAACTTAAGCAAATAAGATTTTAAAAGTAAAGGAATCACATTTCTACTTCCTCACCTTAGATGACAGAAAATTGTTGGAATAAATAGAAAGACTCTTGATTGTCACTAACAGGGGAGATTTATATATATAGATGCCATATATGATAACAATAAAAGCTATCATGTTACACCAATAATAATGGTAACGTTAGTCAAACTTATTGGTAGTAGGTTGGTAAGGGCACCAGCCACCTGTTGAGATACTACCACTTATTGCCTTATTCTATGTTTGGGTTCCCCCAGGTCCCTCAGTGTGAGTCACCTCGTATATCCACCTGAGAATTGCTTATGCATCTTCCGATGTATTTTGCATCTTCCAGTCTTGGATGGTCTGGGATGACATCTTAGGTGTTTATTGAGCTTATTCTAAAACACATCTACGCTCACTCCTGATATGTTTCTTAGATGAGCTGGCAGCGCATTAAATAGTTGCTGCATTATCGATGCTGGTGCGTAGTGGATTAATGTCCTGAGTGCCTTCCTTAGTTTTCCTGGTATAGTTTTGGGCACTATTAATCTACCTCTGCTTGCTCTTTCTGATATTTTTAGCTCCATGATGTTTTCAGTAATTCCTTCTATTTGCTTCCATGCTTGTATTATCATGTATCGTTCTCTTCTCCTTTCTTGACTGTATAATTTTAAAAATTGCAGTCTTTCCCAGTAGTCAAGGTCCTTAACTTCTATTCTAGCAGTAAAGGACCTTTGTACACTCTTTATTTGTACAATATCCGTTTGGTAGTGTGGGTGCCATATCACATTGCAGTGATAGTGTGCTATCAGTTGGGGTTGTGTACTTTTTCCCGGCACAAAAGTGTGTTGACCTATATTAAATAAATTATTTTTAACCAAATGATTCATTATTTTCTTTTTTATTACCCTCTCATACACTTTCATAATATGTGATGTTAGACTAACTGGTCTATAATTGCTTGCCTCTAGTCTTGATCCACTTTTGAAAATATGGGTTATATATGCTAATTTATGTATAACATATATCTCGCTCATATCTACACTTTGTCTTAGAAGTATTGCAAGCGGCTTCGCGATAGTGTGCAGTTTTTTTTTTAACAAATTCGCTGGAGCTCCATCTGGCCCGGCCGCTGATCCATTTTTAATTTCGCCTATACCCTGCACGATATCTGCTTCATTAATATCTATATCCGTTGGATATTCACTATGTTCTTCTCTCATTTCTGTTTCATTATTCTCATTCGTAATTCTTGGTGTGAATTCTCTCTTATATTTTTCTGCTAATATGTTGCATATTTCCTTTTTTTTTATTCATTAACCACCCTTCCATTCTTAGAGGGCCTATTTCTAATCTCCCTTTATTCATCTTTTTTGCATAGGAGTAAAGTACATTGGGGTTTTTCCTGATATTTTGAAGTGTCCTTTCTTCTAAGTTCCTTTTTTCATTTTCTTTCAATTGTATAACCTTTTTTTTTCTGCATTTTCTATATTACTTTTTTATTTCCATCATTTTCCATACATTTTTTCTTTTGCAAGATTTTTCTTCCACTTTTTAATTTTCTGAAATAAGATCCTTTTGTCTCTTGGTATGCATGTCTGATGTTTATTTATTTTTTTCGGTACATATTTTTCAACAATTTTCTCCAATATTTTGTATAAAATATCCATATTTACCTGTATATTATCACTTACTAATATATTTTACAATCTTTGTTCAATTCTTCATTTATTTCTGACCATCTTATATTCTTACCATAGAAATTATATTTTCCATATCCTTCCCATCGTTTTGTGCTTTGTTTATCTCTGCATTCACTTGTTTTGGAATGGACTATTAATTCTATGACTTTGTGGCCTGAAATTCCCGTGTTATACACTTTTATTTCTCTAACATAATTCACCTCATTCACAAATACTTATTAAATCTAGGACATTGTCCTTTCTTGTTGGAATGTGGTTTATTTGTTACATATTATGTTCTAATAGCATATCTTGAAGCTTTTCAAACTGTCTCTTATCTTCTGCACTATTATTACTCTTTTTTTATATGTATACATACAACCACTTTCTTCTATTGGTTCTTTCCAATCCACGAAAGGAAAGTTAAAATCTCCAGGTAGGAGTATATTCCAGTCTATATGGTTTCTACATATATCTATTTTTCCTACAGTATTATTATGTCAAACTCCTTAGTATTTGGGGGTCTGTAGACTACAATATTCACTAATTTTTCATATTCAAATTCTACCGTAATCAATTCACATTCTGTGTTGCTGTATTTTTCACAAATTTTTCCTTGATTTAGGTCTCTTCCATATCTTGCGGTTCCCCCTTGATTCCTATTTGTTCTGTCTGATCTATATGTTTGGAAACCCTTTATCTGGTCGTCACTGCCAGTCTCTTGGGAATACCATGTTTCACTTATATTTAACATATCTATTTTTTCAATATGGGTTAGTTCTTCTAAGAACTCTATTTTCCATTTAGAGTTACTCGTGACTAAACCCTGTGGATTTGTCACTATTATGGTTTGTGTTTCATCCCCATTATTTAATATTGGTAATAATATGGATTCTCCCATGCTTCCTTCCTGTTCTGATATGATATTCTTTTCTTCATTTCCAGGAATTCTGCCATTAAAGAGTCCATCTTTTCTATTATATTTGCTCTTTCGCCTTCATGTTTATTTTTGTGTGTATACCTGCAATTATCCCCATATCTGCACCAACCCCTGGCATTATAGATGCATTCTTTGTAGTTGGGCTCTAATTGTGCATATTTGGGTTGAAAGGCATCATATTTTGGGGCCTTTTGTGCATAGCGTGGTATATACTTGGCTTGTTTTATGTTTCTTTTTTGTTTCATTTTTGTTTTTATTTTTATTTTCTGTTTGCTGAATTTTCTGATTTTCATTCATGGTTGCAGGATGCATATTTCGACAATTTTTGTTGAATTCGCATCCTTTTCCTCCTTTCAGGTTTTTGCATATTTTTGGATGGAGATCTCTGCATTCGTCTCCATATCCGTCTAAATATGCACATTTAATATATATTTCATAGAGTTATGGTGTCCTTTGACTGGCCAGACTGTAGGCCCACTTCATTGGATCCTTCACTGTGGTTACGGCTCATTTTCCCTTTGCCTACACATACACTGAATAGTCTGGCCTATTTTTTACACATTCTCTCTCCTCAAATACCTTACAACACTAAAATTACCAACCAATTCTTCTTTGCTCAAGGGTTAACTACTGCACTGTCGTTGTTCAGTGGTTACTTTCCTCTTGGTAAGGGTAGAAGAGACTCTTTAGCAGCTCTTCTAGGAGAAGGACACTCTAAAATCAAAGCATTGTTGTCAAGTCTTGGGTAGTGCCATAGCCTCTGTACCAGGGTCTTCCACTGTCTTGTGGTTAGAGTTCTCTTACTTGAGGGTACACTACCCACACTATTCTATCTTATTTCTCTTCCTCTTGTTTTGTTAAAGTTTTTATAGTTTATATATGAAAGATTTTTTAAATTTTGTTAGTTCTTAAAACACTTTCTTTTATTGTTAATTAATTCTCATGCCGTTTATTTCTTTCATTATTTCCTTTCCTCATTGGGTTATTTTCCCTGTTGGAGCCCTTAGGCTTATAGCATCCTGCTTTTCCAACCTGGGGTGTAGCTTAGCAAGTAATGAGGATGATAATAATCGTAATAATGATGATAATAATAATAATAATATTATTATTATTATTATTATTATTATTATTATTATTATTATGAGCCAAGGATGCAGGGTTTGAAAGAGCCTATAGGTGTACCTGCTGAGTCATGAGCAGCCATTGCCTGGTCCTAACTTTGATGGAGAGGGGCTTGGGTCTGATCATATGTATATGGTCAGTCTCTAAGCTGAGTAACACATTGTCCTGCTTGATAGAGCAATGTCACTGTTCCTTGCCTCTGCCATGCATGAGCGGACTTTGAAACCTTTAGAATTTATACCGCCAGCATGTACGACGATACACGTATTGATATCCTATACACGTTTTGTGCCGAATAAGTTTCTTATATGTAACTTTTGTCGCATACGAACAGTTTCCTCCATAAGACAAATCATCTAATTTCCTAATCTCCATTGGCATTAGGACCTGCTTGCCATTTGCAATTCCAGATGTATTTTCATGCCTGAAAAACCACATTTCGCAGTACAATGGTAACATTTTCACATCCCGCCCGGGACCGTGAGCTTAAGTGGTTTACAGGGGGAGCCACTGCTGTGGTTGGGCATCGCAGTGGGGGTTTTGCTTGCCTGGCTGACGTTCTGGTGAGCATCTATTCTGATGAAACTGGAACTGAAACCAGACACTTTTAACTTTTAATCAAACGCAGAAATACAATTTAATCTAAAGTTCCCAACCTAACCTAACTTAGTTTGTTGCGTCCTTTCGTACTGGGGAGGAGCATCGCTTCCTGTAACAACCACCAAGTACGCTTATGATATCGTTTGGATGCGTGAATCCGAAGTTACGATAGAGGTGATTGATGAAAGGGAGAATTTCCCATGCTCAAAATTTGTCTTTTCTGAAAAAAAAAATAGAAGCGTCATTTCTAAATCTTTGAAATACGAAATTTTCTAAGGCAATTCCAAACATGATTTTTTTCCTTTAATCTGCAGTATCAACCACAGTTTCGGGATCTTGACTCATTTTATGATTACAAAACAATATATCAGTAGATTCTTCATGTTTAAAGCAAGTGAAAATGACCGCATTTTCATAATTTTTGCAACTGGGACACAAAACATCCTACCGAAACAATATTATGAAAGAACTGTATATAAATTATGATGATTGCGTCGGTGCTACCATGAAATTAGGTGAATAACCCCCCCCCCCCCAATAAAAAAGAAATAGTGTAGAAGGAACTGACTGACAATTTTGACGATTTACTACTGATGAGAGAAAATGGGAAATTACAAAAGAAAAAAAAAAATATGTGGAAACTGTTTGCGACATAAGTTAGGCTTCAAATAAGAAACTGATTCTGAAAATCAGTGTCGAGAGGTTATGAAGACATGCTCCATAGGATATCCGGACAGTGTTAGTGTTGATATATAACGTGATATGAAATGTGATAATAAAATATTCTGTAAATTCTCTCAGAGAAGATATTCAACTTTGTTGAGATTAATAAAAGCTCTGAGCTGATCTTTCCATACAGTATTCGCCATTTGTTGAATTCTATTCACTGAGCAGATCTTTTGATTATTTTCATCAAAATTATTATTATTATTATTATATTATTATTATTATTATTATTATTATTGTTATTATTATTATAATTATTATTATTATTATTGGTATCATTATTATTACTTGCTAAGGTACTATAAAAAATAACTTTAACAAAACAAGAGGAAGAGAGATAAGATAGAATAGTGTGCCCGAGTGTACCCTCAAGCAAGAGATCTCCAACCCAAGATAGTGGAAGACCATGGAACAGAGGCTATGGTGATATAAGAAATTGAAGTGGCCGAAGATTAGCCAGAATGTTTGAAATTGTCGTATTTACTAAGACATTGATCTGTGCTTGATTATTGCGTGAAGTGCCTTACGCAGGATTTAACAATAAGGCAAAAGATATTATCAAATTCAGAATCCCGCTCCCCAGCAAATTCTTGAAAGCAGTAGACAGTAACAATATCAGGTCCCTATTCTTTGCTAATCTCCAGGGCGGCAAGAGTAAAACAGATCTTATGAGCATAGGCATTTTTGTATAGCTATAGACCTCTTTTATTTAGACCCTTTAGGTAGGGAAAAGTTGGATTTCTGGGAAGATTTTTATCTCCGCCAACAAAGTTGAGAGAAAGTTATGCTTTCGCCCCTGTTTGTCTGCTTGTTTGTGAGGAACTTTCTGGCCACAATTTTACTCATAGAGAAGTGAAACTTTCAGGGATTATGTACTATCATGAGACGTGGAAGTGATTCAATTTTGAAAGTCATAGGTCAAAGGTCAAGGCCAGACAAAAGGTCGACCGAAATAAGCTGCCGCGGCAGAGGTCTGCATACTCGTAGTGCTTTTCTAGTTATGGATGAATTCCCTTGCAACTGTGAACTACGTGTGTTTGAAGACTTTACTATACCTATGCATCGAATGTGTGTGTGGTTTTTTTTTTTTTTTTTTTTTTTTTTTTTCTTTTTTTTACAAATTTTATTCTGTGGGAAAACTCATGGAATAGTTTACGGCAATCTCTTGCTTTGTCAAGACTTATGCAAGCGACATTTTTGAGTGATGAACCATAATAGCGATCTCATACATTATTTCATAATTTTCTCATATTTCAATATAATTAATATTATAGTTATTAACAGTTGTTTACTTTTGCTTTGCAATGGTATTCAGTGTATCGTTTCTTTATAGACAAAATCATTGTTTTTTATCGTAAAACCAGTTTCTCTTCACTTTTCTTTGCTTTTAGAAAGCCACTCTGTTATGCTGGGAGGTCAGAAAAACTCAATCGATTAACCAATCTATGTGCTATGCTGAGTTTCTCTTTGAAAACAAGAGGGATTGCAGGTTTCTTCTTTCAAATTCATGTATTTATCATCAGACAGAGAAATTATTTTATTTATTTACATGTATAGTTCTTACATTCTTCCACCTTTCATAATCTAGGCAATGTTTTTATTAATAAACAATTTAGTCATCAAAACTTGAGACTTTCTAGTTCTCTAAGTGCCTCGATAGTGTGGACCTGACAATAAACGAGCAATACGTGATGTCAAATCTTGAATGCCTTTGAATGCACATGATAAAATCCCTGAGTAGTTCCTGTAGAGAGTAGGGTTTCCCAGTAGTATAGAACCAGGAAAGTAGTTTTTAAAGTAAAGTAAATAAACATGATTTAATGTTTCCAAAAGTTTGCTCTGTCAATATCTATTTTTGGGTTATTAAATAACAGATTCTTTTGTGTGTGTGTGGGGGGGGGGGGGGCGAGGGGTTACCTTGATTATGTGCCAGAATTCTTAATACGTTCTGGGAAAGTGAAATCACACTGGGAAATATCGATTGTCTTCTACGTAATCCTTGTTGGCGGCTCATTTTTATCCATAAATGTCCCCCGGGCATACAGACACTGCCTCTAAGGCTAGTTGCTATATCTATGCGAAATGTTTTAATGTGGTTAGCCCAATTCGTATTGATAGATTTTACATTTACGTACAATCGATATTGTTGATTTGGATGGATGTCTGATGGTCAGCTCAGCTTTACTAATATATATATATATATATATATATATATATATATATATATATATATATAGATATATATGTATATATATACACACACACATATATATATATGTATATATATATATATATATATATATATATATATATATATATATATATATACAGTATATATATCCTAGTCCATAGAATTGAAGGCATTATATGAGATTATAAATGAAAATTATTGGATTGCAAGCACTTTTGAAAATATGTAAGAATGAACGTTGTATATTTTTATTGATTCGTTTCATCTGTGTCCTATTTAAATCAAAACTACTGATATTCGTGAAAGCAAGTGTTATTGTACGGCACATCTATTTTGAATTAGTGGATATTAATGGAGTTTGTAGTGACTTTTCGATACCTACACCTACCTGCTCTTTATTCGTATTCTATTTTGCCTCCTTTACAATTTCTTTTCTGTCATCTTAATAGAATTTCTTGGTTTTCCCCTACTGTCACCTTTATGCTGAATAGCCCCATCGGTCTTAGCGCCGGTGTGACGGTCTGAACGATCCCCCGGTCTCAGAATTCTCCTTGACATTGTATAATGGTTCTTTTCCGCATTAGCTCGCTTCGCTCGCATGAAAATAAAACATCAAGCTCGTATGTACTGGCAAGCGGTAATGTTGAGCTGCGCACGCTAACATTACAGGAAAATAAAACATCAACCTCGTATGTACTGGCAAGCGGTAATGTTGAGCTGCGCACGCTAACATTACAGAAAAATAAAACATCAACCTCGTATGCACTGGCAAAGGGTAATGTTCGCGCATGCGCAGATTATCAAGGAGAATTCTGAGACCGGGGGATCGTCCAGACCAACACACCGGTCCTGCCGGCCCAAATTCATAAATCCAATCTCGCTGCTTTACAGTGAAGGGGATGAAAGATCTCTGGTACTTGGCAGTGTAAAGGTAGTAGGTTGGCCAGAGCACCAACCACCCGTTGAGATACTACCCCCAGAGAGTTAGTGGGTCCTTTGACTGGTCAGATAGTACTACATTGGATCCTTCTCTCTGGTTACGGCTCATTTCCAATATGCCTACACATACACCGAATAGTCTGGCCCAGGGGTGGGGGACCCTTTTTTTTTGGATGAAGGCCATCTTGCAATTCCTCAATGCTCCTTAAGGCCGCATAGAATTTTGTTGGTTATTTTATCCTCCAAGTAATTTATTAGTAATCTAAAGAAAGAGTGACAGGTTTATAAGAACTTAAAGCATTACAATTTCAAATATTTGAATTAAGTACTTCTTATACAAGTAATCAGTAAATGAATTATATTGAAAACCAAATTTTAAAATATTTCATTCAAGTTTGGGTAGTTTTCAAACTACCGTAAGTAAATGAATAATATCGAAAGCATGTCATTTTCAAATTACTTTAGTTAAGGAAGTAGGTTCTTTGTATTGAAGTGATAAATAAGATAATATTAATATTTTGGAAAAGATAGTTTATAAATATCAACAATATAACCTTTTCAAATATTCTATATTGGCAAGTAGGAACTTTTTATTCAATCACATCTCATAGAAATGCAACATCCCAGTAAAAAATTGTATCTGTTTAAACACACTTAGCTGTTTTCATTGAAAAAAAATCAATTATTTGCTTTCTTAAGATGTTCAATAAATCCCTAGTTTTTAGCCATCATAGCTGGAACACCATCAGTGCAAAACTTATAATAAGGAAGTAAAATTTAGTCTTCCTTTGTGACATTGCTTATTGAAGTTGTTAAAATGTCTGTTCCTCTTGTCCTTGCGTTAAGGTTACCTAAGGGAAGCTGTTTTTCATACAATCAAAACTCATCAGTGAAAGCACAAATAAAATATTTTCATGTAAAAAATCTGGAACCTGTTGACTCATCTAAAACTAACATAGATCACAGTGAGATGGACAAAACAGGAACTCTCTCGTCCATCATACGTTAAATCACTCACTCACTGCAACTAGCAGTTTTTCCTTGTAAGCTACAACAGCTGTTGCATCTGACAAGGAAAAACAGCTAGATGTATCAAGTTAGGATTCATTAAATTCAAGAAAAATTGCTTCCATTCTCTGGGAGGCACATCACTGAACGCAACTTTCCAATTGTCTGTGTGTACATATTTGTATGTGTGTACATACAGTAGAATGATTTCAAACACACAATATTCAGTGTCAAAGCAGAAATATACTACACATGCTGTACATATTATATCAAAGGCCGTAGAAGGCCGCACTTGATGGTCCAGAAGGCCATATGCGGCCTTGAGGCCGCAGGTTCCCCATCCCTGCCTAGCCTATTCTTTACAGATTCTCCTTTGTACTCATATACGTGACAACACTGAGAATACCAAACAATTCTTCTTCACCTAAGGGGTTAACTATTGCAATATATTGTTCAGTGGCTACTTTCCTCTTGCTAAGAGTAGAAGAGATACTTTAGATATGGTAAGCAGCTCTTCTAGGAGAAGGACACTCCAAAATCAAACCATTGTTCTATATTCTTGGGTAGTGCCATAGTCTCTTATCATGACTTTCCACTGTCGTCTTGGATTAGAGTTCTTTTGCATGAGGGAACACTCGGGCACACTATTCTATCTTATTTCTTTTCCTCTTGTTTTTTAAGTTTTTGTAGTTTATATATTAATTGTTAATTACTTCTCTTGTAGTTTATTTATTTCTTTATTTCTTGTCCTCACTAGGCTATTTTCCCTGTTGGAGCCCTTGGGCTTACAGCATCCTGCTTTTCCAACTAGGGTTGTAGCTTAGCAAGTAATAATAATAATAATAATAATAATAATAACAATAATAATAATAATAATAATAACAATAATAATAATAATAATAATAATATCATGGCACTTCAACAGAACGTGTCATGGTGGACTCTTATTAGTCATTTGTTGTTCGAGGTTTTTGCCAACCTCCAGCCGATGATAACGACCGAAAGTGTTGTAGCGTCACACTACGATCTCGCGGTTCGATGAGCAAATGGAAAAGAAGTTAAACGAAACAGATCAGCTGATATCATCATGGCACCCAGAATTTCACTACAACAGGATGAACAAAGCAGATTTGTATTACCTCCTGAGGCTTGTTGGACACAAGATTGCCAAGAAAGAGCACGTCCTATTTACAGCCGCCATCATGTGTGTTTACACTGACATCATGCTCGCGGTTTATACGCGCTGCTTCCCGGTCAGTCGTCAAACCAAGATACCAAGCAATAATCTCACGTGCTTTCCATTTTCGGTAGCAACGGCTCGCTGCTGGCGGAAAAAAAAAATCTTTGTGTGATTCCACCTTCAGCTGGCTCTCCATGCAGCGAGGAGAACGCACTAACTATTCTTTTTCTTCTTCTTCTTCTTCATCTTATTATTATTATTATTATTATTACTTGCTATGCTACAACCCTAGTTGGAAAAGCAAGATTCTATAAGCCCAGAGGCTCCAACAGTGAAAATACCCCATTGAGGAAAAGAAACAATGAAAATAAAATATTTTTAGAAGAGTAACATTAAAATGAATATTTCCTATATAAATTATAAAAACTTTAACAAAACAAGAGGAAGAGAAATATGACAGCATAATGTTCCCTAGTGTAGCCTCTAGCAAGAGAATTCTAATCCAAGACAGTGGAAGACCATGGTACAGAGGCTATGGCACTACCCAAGACAAGAGAACAATGGTTTGATTTTGGAATGACCATCTCCTAGAAGAGCTGCTTACCATAGCTAAAGAGACTCTTCTACCCATACCAAGAGGAAAGTAACCACTGAACAATGACAGTGCAGTAGTTAACCCTTTTGGGTGAAAAAGGATTGTTAGGTAATCTCAGTGTTGTCTTGTGTATGAGGACAGAAGAGAATCTGTAAAGAGTAGGCCAGACTATTTAGTGTATGTGTAGGCAAAGGAAAAGTGAACCGTAACCAGAGAGAAGGATCTAATGTAGTACCTTCTGGCCAGTCAAAGGACCCAATAACTATCGGTGTTATCTCTACAGGTGACAATCTCTAACCGTGACACCACTCAAAGTATTATCATATTTCGATTTTTTATTCATAATAGTATAATGAAAACGGAATCATGATTATCATGATATTCATCTGCCAATATTAATTTTTGATTTTGTAATACTGGAGCAAAAGCTTCATAATTGAATTTATGAATATTATGTGATGAATTGTGCAAAATAATTTCATTTAGTGCTGTCACGTCGAAGTGGTCACTTGGGAAAATATAAATATATGAGATAACCCATCGGTTAATGGGTTTCAGTGTGTCTCCAAAGAATAACTTCTATTTTCGTTAACACAAACTATCTAATTTAGATATTCAACAATTGTAAATATCGCTTATAGCTATAGTTACTGATAAATTCAAATAGAACGTTTGTGTTAACACTGGAAAGGCCTTTGTTATGCACTTTTTTATATAAATAATCCATCATTATGTTTATTAATTACTCGTATTATTTCACCTTTAAATCGATCCTTTATTTATATTGTCCATAAACAAAAATTCTCTCTATTTTCTTACTTGACTTTATCTGTCTTATGATTCTTTTAATCCTGCTTTTTTGAATAAGATCTGTTTCCCCACCAACTATCCTTCTATTGATGTTCTTATACAATTTTGATTAAGTTTTGTTTTTCATATTTCCTATATTTTAGTCACATTTTCTTATGGTAAAAAAAATATATTTTTTCTTAATTTCCTTGTGACCATGGTTTTTCTTACAGTAATAATAAAAAAAATGGATTTCCCTGTGCCCATGGTATTCCTATAGGTATTTTCTGTTTTTCAGACGATTTAAAAGGCCTACTTGCAAATCAATTTCTCCTAATAGCAAAAGTTTACCTGTTATACATCTTTTCATTCATGTAACTTCGCCCATTCTTCCTGCCCATCTTACCAATTCGTCCCTCTCCTACTACCACCAATTTGTTTCAGTCTATCATAGCTTTTGTAATTTCTTGATTGATCTCGTATAGAAATCATAAAAACTTCTGATTTTATACATCCACAGTCGTGTTTATTTTTAGACTTGGGTTTTCATTATGCCAGTATGAACGAAATTGTGAATTAAAAGTTTTGAAGTATACATTATTGATATTTTGTAGAAAATAATCTAGATGTAACATTTCATCGAAGGAGCTATACAAAAATAGTTTATAAAACTGAAAAAATAACTTTGTTTCCTTTCCTCACTGGGCTATTTTCCCTGTGGGGCCACTGGACTTATAGCCTCCTGCTTTTCCAACTAGTGTTGTAGCTTAGCAACTAATAATAATAATAATAATAATAATAATAATAATAATAAAAAAAATTTCATATTGCAGTTCAAAAGTAAGCGCTAATCACGTCTTTAGTGGGAATGTCTCATTGCCAATATACTCTCTTGAATATTTACTGAAAGAACGAAGAAGAAAACATACATTTGTTAAGTTATAGGTTTATTTCTCATTTGATAGCAGATATAAAATCATACTTGATATGAGAGAGAGAGAGAGAGAGAGAGAGAGAGAGAGAGAGAGAGAGAGAGAGAGAGAGAGAGAGAGAGAGAGAGAGAGAGAGAGAGAGATGGTGCATATTTTGGTAAATTGCAATAACACATTTTTATATATTTGATTTAAATAATCTTCCTTTATATGAGAGAGAGAGAGAGAGAGAGAGAGAGAGAGAGAGAGAGAGAGAGAGAGAGAGAGAGAGAGAGAGAGCTGGTGCACATATTGGTAAATTGCATTACGGCATTTTTTATATTGTATAAAATAATCTTCCTTCGTGAGAGAGAGAGAGAGAGAGAGAGAGAGAGAGAGAGAGAGAGAGAGAGAGAGAGAGGGAGAGAGAGAGAGAGAGCTGGTGCACATATTGGTAAATTGCATTACGGCATTTTTTATATTGTATAAAATAATCTTCCTTCGTGCGAGAGAGAGAGAGAGAGAGAGAGAGAGAGAGAGAGAGAGAGAGAGAGAGAGAGAGAGAGAGAGAGAGAGAGAGACCATTTGGTAGAGAGGTATTGTGAAATTTGTCAGTTAATTAACGGGTCATCAACGCGTTGTAAAAGCCAATTAAAGTGTTGATGGTGTTGTACACACACGGCATAAAAAGGCAATTAATGAATTAGCATAATATTAAGTCCTTGGAACAAAATTGGAATTGCTTGATAAAAGAGGAAATTAGTCAAATGTAGATCGTAACCCCTAAAACATTATTTTCAGAAGATAAAAAGAAAAATTAAGCTGAAATTAGCAAAGGTTCTACTAATATTTAGGGAATATTTTTTTAGATAAAAATCACGAAAGCTGTCTGAGCACAATCTTTAGCCTTATATAAAACTACATAACGTAGTAAAAGTGACGTCATATGAAAATTTATTAACTTTATTCTAGTTACACTATTTTTTTTAACTCACACACTTAAAAGACATGCTCAAACTTTCTCTTTTACCGACCAGTTAGAATAATGAATAATTCGTTTAATATTACGATCTCTCTCTTGCCCTCTCAATTTCGAAAAATTTGATAGAAAAAAAAATATATGAGTTACATTGTTACGCCTTCTTGACAAATGTTGGTCATTCGTTTTAATGATAATATAATTGATGTAATTACTTAGTACGGTAATTCACCAAAGGCAAAGGAATGCATAAAGAAATAGTTTTTGAAACGATGTATTGTGGACGGCAATAGAACTTTATTTACTCACTAACACACTCATGTATGTATGTATGTATGCATGTATATGTGAGTTTATAGATAGATGTCATAAGCAGGCAACATTGTTGTGTGGATAAAACACTATCCAGCTACCCCATTAGGTAGGGTATTGCATTGTTAGCATAAATAGTAGATTGGCCTGGGCATCAGCCACCCGTTGAGATAATACTGCTAAAGAGTAAAAGGGTCCTTTGACTGGCTAGACAATACTACATGGGTTTGCTCTCTCTGGTTACGGCTCATTTGGCCTTTGCCTACACATACACCGAATAGTCTGGTCTTTTCTTTACACATTCTCTTTTATCCTCATATACTTGATAACACTGAGATTACCGAACAATTCTTCTTCGCTCAAGGGGCTAACTACTGCACTGTAATTGTTCAGTGGCTACTTTCCTCTTGGTAAGGGTAGAAAAGGGTCTTTAGCTATGGTAAGCAGCTCTCCTAGAAGGACGCTCTAAAATTGTTCTTTAGTCTTGGATAGTGCCATAGCCTCTGTACCATGGTCTTCCATTTTCTTGGGTTAGAGTTCTCTTGCTTGAGGGTACACTCGGGTACACTATTCTTTATTGTTTCTCTTCTTTTTTTTTTCAAAAGTTTTTAGTTTATATATGAAAGATCTGATTTAATGTTACTGATCTTGACTTATTTTATTTTAATTGTTCATTACTTCTCTTGTTATAGTTTATTAGTTTCCTTGTTCCCTTTCCTAACATGGCTATTTTTTCCTGTTGGAGCCCTTGGGCTTATAGCATCCTGCTTTTCCAACTAGGGTTGTAGCTTAGCAAGTAATAATAATAAGAATAATAATCCACATCTCATTCACATTTCATATTCTTATTCCATAGTTTCACTATTCGCTACTACATTCATTTTAATTTCTCTAGCCTTCACTTCACTCTATCCATAAGGATGTTGAACAACCTTTATCTAAGATCTAGGTCCATCCCAAATCCGTTTATCTCGTGGCTACACACTAGCAGATACTTCACTTTCATCATAAAAAACTTACGATGTCGTTCAAAAACACATAGTATACACTAGATATTCCACATTGTCACTGTCGATTCTATCATAAGCTATTTTTTTGTTTATTGCATGCCATATACAACTGCTTCCCTTTACTTTCAAACTTTCCACTTAACTTTTTCATGATAAATACTAGATCCATGCATGCCCTAGTTCCTTGTCTATGCCAATGTAGTCCTTCCTGTATCTGAACCGCTGTCACCTGCCTTACTTTCTCAGTGAAATTCTACTTTACACCTCCCCAAAATATTAGGTAATGTTATGCATTTAATTCTGACTGTTATATTATCACCTTTAGGGTTAATTCACACTATCGGTCCGGTCACGCCCCAGTCTCGGTTCGCTCTGGGTTCGGTCTAGGTACTGCGGTGTTCACACCTTTGGTTCGCTCTCAGTCCGATCAATGTCTTGTTAGAATTATAAATATGAGGAAAAAGCATAACTGTATAGGAATATTGTTCAGTGATACCGCCCGTTGAGATACTACTGCTAGAGAGTTATGAGGTCCTTTGACTGGCCAGACAGTATTACATTGGACTCTTCTCTCTGGTTACGGTTCTTTCCTTTTGTCTACACAGACACCGAATAGTCTGGCCTATTCTTTACAGATTCTCCTCTGTCCTCATACACCTGACAACACTGAGATTACCAAACTATTCTTCTTCTCTCAAGGGGTTAACTACTGCACTCTAATTTCAGTGGCTACTTTCCTCTTGGTAAGGGTAGAAGAGACTCTTCAGCTCTGGTAAGCAGTTCTTCTAGGAGAAGGACACTCCAAAATCAAACCATTGTTTTCTAGTCTTGGGTAGTGCCATAGCCTCTGTTCCATGGTATTCCACTGTCTTGGGTTAGAGGTCTCTTGCTTGAGGGTACACTCGGGCACGCTGTTGTATCTAGTTTCTCTTCCTCTTGTTTTGTTATAGTTTTTAAAGATTTATAGGAAATATTCATTTTAATGTTGTTACTATTCTTAAAATATTTTATTTTTCCTTATTTCCTTTCCTCACTGGGCTATTTTCCCTGTTGGGGCCCCTGGGCTTATAGCATCCTGCTTTTCCAACTAAGGTTGTAGCTTAGCATTTGATAATAATAATAATAATAATACTGTTATATATAGGAACAATTAGTCTTCTCACCCATTCCCATTGAGCATTGCTCTGTGTCAGACTCCTAATAAACTATAACCATATTGCAACATCTTAATTGTAATGCCACCAACTCCTGGCTTATTTCCATTTACTGTAATCACCTTTCTTATCTCTTAAAAAGTCAATTGAAAAAAAGAATCAGTTTTACTCTAACCCTCTGAAGTAATACATTACTCGGTTCTGTCTCTGTACAAGGATCCTGCTCTGTCCAATGTTCTAAATTCACTATATTAAAGGTTTAAAGGCTATTCATGAATGGCAAAGGCAAGGGAAAGTGACATTGCCCTAACGAGCAGGAGAATGCCCTAGAGACTGACCATATATACATATGATCAGCGCCCAAGTCCCTTCTCCACTCAAGCTAGGACCAAGGAATGGCTGATGACTCAGCAAATAGACCTATAGGGTCCCCCAAACATCCCATTCTTAGCTCACAAGGATGGTGAGGTTGCATCGACCAGAGGAACGAACGAGTTTGAGCGGGACTCGAACCCCAGTCTGGCGATCACCAGTCATGGACGTTACCACATCAGCCACAACAACTCTGAACTAGGACTGCATCTATGTCTTCCAGCATCTCACCTCATACTTTAATTTGAGATCCATTTTCTCCACCAACTCATCTCTTCGCAGTTATTTACCTTTAAAATGGTTTTTTTTATTCCCTCTGAAGTTTGCATGCACCTTCTGTTCTATCTCCTGTATTCCCTTTTACCCTATCTAGTATGCGTACATCTGCTGTTCTCTTTTATTTTAGAACAACACCTCAAATAATCTCTTTTTTTTTTTGCCTTCACAAAACCTTTTATATTTCCACTTCACCTCTATTTCTAATCTCTCTTGCTACCTTTCTTTACCTACAAAAAACTAGCCTCTTCCTCCAAGACCTCACCAGGATTTAAAACAAAACATCTGGACCTTCTTCAGTCTTTTTAACCCTAACCCAAAATTCAGCTATTTTCACATTATTTGGACCTCGTACTACCTTCTATAACTTACTTGTAATTATAATTAATTGTATATATATATACATATATATATATACAGTATATATATATATTTATATATATATATAAATTTATATGTGTGTGTGTATGTGTATGTGTGAGTGAATATATTTCACTAGCACTCATGATTTCAATCAATGTAAATATCAACCACAATGGCAAGATAGATAGTTCAGTTGGTGGAGTCCTCGCAGGCATGGTTTCGGCTGAGTGGCAGGGGTTCGAATCTCTGCCCACCTAATAGCTATTTTCATTTAGCTATTTTCATAAATGAATTTCACTGGATATATATTCCTGAGGTAGAATTCGGTATTAAATGCCATTGAAATTTGATAGGTACACACTCATATATATATATATATATATATATATATATATATATATATATATATATATATATATATACACACATATATATATATATATATATGTATATATATATATATATATATATATATATATATATATATATATATATATATATATATATATATATATATAAAATACACATATACATATACGCACAACAACAACAAATGCAGCGGTTTCTAGTCCATTGCAGGGCAGAGGCGTTAAACATATTAATTCATGTCTGGGGTTTGGCCAGTTTTCATTACCACGGTGGCCATTGAAGATTGGTGATGGTGGGAGATTTTTGTCTTAGTCCTCAGAGCAAACCAACTTAGTATGGGTAGCCCTGACTAGCACAGCTTTGATGATCATGGTGATGTTCAAACCCTTTCACCCCCTTTAGATATTCCAAATCAGAAAAGATTATATATATATATATATATATATATATATATATATATATATATATTATATACATATATATATATATACACGAGTACACGACCCGTCAAAAATAACAGCTAAATATTTAGATAAATATGCACACACATGCACGCGCAATACCTTCTCCCCCCGCCCCCCCCCCCCCCTACCCGAGGGACTGGAAGAGACCGAGTAGTTATACATTTGGCAATGCTGGTGAGTGTAACCTTAAAGAAATATATATATATATATATATATATATATATATATATATATATATATATATATATATATAGCCAAACACTTGCTCTTTATTGTATAGTGGAGATGAAAAGAGACCAATCTCCCAGTATATCTGAGGCCTTTGTCTTGCGGTAGACGTCTGCATTTGTTTTTGCTGTTGTTATATATATATATATATATATATATATATATATATATATATATATATATATATATATATGTATAGATGTATGTGTGTATATTTGTATATTACATATCTTTGTCAGCCACTCAAAAGTATGCGGATCATGTCACTAGTAATCCTGCCATCTCTTGGAAAATTTCAATCTAACCTTTTAATTCAATCTTTATAGTCTATATCTTCAGCAAGTGTCACTCCAACAATCATTCATAAACTTGGAATAACGTCCTTCCACTCTCGCAGCATTCAGATCTACGTCTTTCACACACCCAACTAACAATATATTGAAATACTCTTCCACTGACCAAAGCCTTCACTCCCTTTAGACATTTTCATTCCATTTACAAGATGTCTTGTATCATTAGATCCATTTGCTAATTAACTTTAATGAAAAGGAAAAGGCTGTGTGTGAATTAAACGAGTCTTGGGAATTCTATGAGATGCTATGTAAAGGGTGCTAAAGAAAAATGAGATGAACCGTAGAAGGTAATCCATTTTCGAAAAGGCAGCAGAAATTTGTGTAATTTCAGCGAAGTTTTCGATCAAATAATTTGTAAATATGAAAATAACTTGTTATGGAGTAAAAGTTTGTCTGATATTCTTCTTCTTATTATTATAGGCTAAGCTACAACCCCAGCTGGAAAAGCAAGATGCTATAATCCCAAGGACTCCAACAGGGAAAAATAGCCCAGTGAGGAAAGGAAATAAGGAAATAAATTGTATAAGAAGTAATGAACAATTAAAATGAAATATTTTGAAACCTTTAACAACATGAAAACAGATATTTCATAGATAAACTATAAAAAGACTTATGTCAGCCTGTTCAACATACAAACATTTGCTGCAACTTTGAACTTTGGAAGTTCTACTGATTCAACTACCCGATTAGGAAGATCATTCCACAACCTACTTTTATCTTTGAACTTGGCTTATATTAGGTTGTATATGTAGCTAAAATACTCTTTCATTTTGCTTCCTGAGCATTTCTTTTAAATTCCTAAAAAATTGGTGTAAGTAGTTGTATGCTTTTTGTTCCTACCTTATATATTGTCCATATGTTTCTTAATGCTTTTGTGTAAGATCCAGTTATATCTACCAGATTGGTAACCTTATTACCTTCACCCTTGAAAGTGAAACCATTGTTCTCTTGTCTTGGGTAGTGCCATAGCCTCTTTACCATGGTCTTCCACTGTCTTGAGTTAGAGTTCTTTTTCTTGAGGGTACATTCGGGCACACTTTTCGATATCATTTCTGTTTCTTTGGTTTTGTTAAAGTTTTTTATAGTTTATATAGGAGATATTTATTTTAATGCTGTTACTCTTCGTGAAATATTTTAGTTGTCCTTGATTCCTTTCCCCACTGGGCTATTTTACCTGTTGGAGCCCCCTGTGCTTTTAGAAGGTGATAATAATAATAATAATAATAATAATAATAATGATAATAATAATAATAATGATAATAATAATAATAATAACAACAGTCTTAGGTTTTTGGGTTAGCATGGAATGCTTATACATCCGTATACATGCTACTGTGCTATCTGGAGTGTCCAGTGGGATGTCCCGCTATTAGTACATGTTAGAGTAGCAGTGACTGTATTAACTGAGGGACGTACGAGTGCTAGGCATGTCTGTCAGGGGGTGTAGATCTAATCAATCTGGGTGCGTGAAAATGTCAATCTAGTTACATCACAGCCTATAGGTTATCAAAAGCCATAGCAGTTTAGTCTCCATTTGTTTTCCATCTCATTTGTTCTTTAAACCTTTTGATGAACAAAAACCTATTCATTTTTTTTTTAATTAATAGCTTTATAGACTTTATTCGTTTTCCATCTCATTTGTTTTTTACACCTTTGGATGTACAAAAAACCTTATAGATTTTTTTAAATTTAATAGATAATTGCTATTTGTCTACTCACAAGAACCTCCCTGTTAGAATCTTGCATCCCCTTCGGTAATAAACCTATTTTGACAAGATAGTAAGATTACTCTCCATAAGATATTTTCCTTTGCTAGTTTCCCTAGCATATACCGACCGGCAATCTGTTAGTGATAAAGTGCTCAATTTGTTGTGATGCTTTAACATTTTCTTTCCATGACATCTACTTTTTTTTTAAATGTACTACTGAATTTTTTAGTGTTTTTGTTTGTACAAATTTGGTAGTATGCAAAAGTAATGTCAAAACGCTCTTTCATTTTTGATGCATCGTTAGTTGATGGCAAGTATGATAGGTTTGACATGTGTTCCCAGGGACACTCATTGTGTCAGCTCGGCAGATCGCAGGCTGTAATGAAAACAGCTCGCATGCTGTAATGAAAATAGCTTGGTAGATCGCATGCTGTAATGAAAACAGCTCGGTAGATCGCATGCTGTAATGAAAACAGCTCGGCAGATTGCATGCTGTAATGAAAACAGCTCGGCAGATCGCAGGCTGTAATGAAAACAGCTCGGCAGATCGCAGGCTGTAATGAAAACAGCTCGCATGCTGTAATGAAAATAGCTCGGTAGATCACATGCTGTAATGAAAACAGCTCGGTAGATCGCATGCTGTAATGAAAACAGCTCGGCAGATCGCAGGCTGTAATGAAAACAGCTCGGCCGATCACAGGCTGTAATGAAAACAGCTCGGCAGATCGCAGGCTGTAATGAAAACAGCTCGGCAGATCGCAGGCTGTAATGAAAACAGCTCGCGTGCTGTAATGAAAATAGCTCGGTAGATCGCATGCTGTAATGAAAACAGCTCGGTAGATCACATGCTGTAATGAAAACAGCTCGGCAGATCGCAGGCTGTAATGAAAACAGCTCAGCCGATCACAGGCTGTAATGAAAACAGCTCGGCAGATCGCAGGCTGTAATGAAAACAGCTCGGCAGATCGCAGGCTGTAATGAAAACAGCTCGCGTGCTGTAATGAAAATAGCTCGGTAGATCGCATGCTGTAATGAAAACAGCTCGGTAGATCGCATGCTGTAATGAAAACAGCTCGGCAGATCGCATGCTGTAATGAAAACAGCTCGGCAGATTGCATGCTGTAATGAAAACAGCTTGGTAGATCGCAGGCTGTAATGAAAACAGCTCGGCAGATCGCAGGCTGTAATGAAAACAGCTCGGCAGATCGCAGGCTGTAATGAAAACAGCTTGGTAGATCGCAGGCTGTAATGAAAACAGCTCGGTAGATCGCATGCTGTAATGAAAACAGCTCGGTAGATCGCAGGCTGTAATGAAAACAGCTTGGTAGATCGCAGGCTGTAATGAAAACAGCTCGGTAGATCGCAGGCTGTAATGAAAACAGCTCGGCAGATCGCATGCTGTAATGAAAACAGCTTGGTAGATCGCATGCTGTAATGAAAACAGCTCGGTAGATCGCAGGCTGTAATGAAAACAGCTTGGTAGATCGCATGCTGTAATGAAAACAGCTCGGCAGATCGCATGCTGTAATGAAAACAGCTCGGCAGATCGCATGCTGTAATGAAAACAGCTCGCATGCTGTAATGAAAATAGCTCGGTAGATCGCATGCTGTAATGAAAATAGCTCGGTAGATCGCATGCTGTAATGAAAACAGCTCGGCAGATCGCATACTGTAATGAAAACAGCTCGCATGCTGTAATGAAAACAGCTCGGCAGATCGCATACTGTAATGAAAACAGCTCGGTAAATCACATATGGGAAAAGCACCAATCCAACAATGGTCAACTCCCCTGATCCCTGAGAAAATGTAATTTTTGTATTAAGGATTCTTATCTCTGAAACAATAAAAGTAATTTGAGAAGCAGAGATATTCTTTCTATATTGCATTTTAGGTTATCAGGGATATATGTAAAATAATTCATTGACTATTTCTTACTTAGAAAATTAAGAATGATTAAAAGAAACATGTGTGTTACCCATCAGTCTTCTCTGTCATAACGTGTAAAGATAAAATGACATATTCAAGTTTACAAACGTCCACATAACTGCATATGTATAAGTTTCCGACCTAAATTTCCAATCGTATTTCTTAATGTTTACTCTGTTTATAGTGGGAAGAATATATATGCTGCAAAAATACGAAAGATTTATTCAAGATGATCTGAAAATATTAGACAGGTGTGAAATACAGACACTGAGAAAGGAAGTACTATTTTCTAGGATTTCTATAAAAGCCTTCACATCTTTCAAATATCTGAAATCGTACCCAACCTCAGTTTGCATTGCCAGTCTAAAATCCAATTTTATGGTAATGTGTTTCTTGACCCATATTGTACAGTAATTCACGAGGAACCATTTAGTGTTGTAAAAACAGCTTTAGAAATAAAATCAGATCTTGAAATTGGTGTGTTAGGTGCGAGGAAAACTCAGTCGGAACCTTAAAAGTTGCTTTTATGGTAACAAATGGGTTGTTTAGAAGCATATTGGCTTATATCATCCTTGTATTTAAGGGGGTTTCATGCGTGGGTTATAAACACCAAGAATTAAAGAGTATGATTATCTGTAACACGATGGTGCATTTTGTTAAATCTAAAGTTCAATACAAAAAAAAAAAAAAAAATTCATAAACGCAGCTTATTTTCTCTCTTTTTTTTTAGTGTGGAAGACAGTCTGAATAAACCTATTATTATTATTATTATTATTATTATTATTATTATTATTATTATTATTATTACAAGCTAAGCTACAACCATAGTTGGAAAAACAGGTTGCTATAAGCCCATGGACTCCAACACGGAAAATAGCCCAGTGAGGAAAGGAAACAAGGAAAACTAAAATATTTCAAAAACAGTAACAACATTCAAATGAATATTTCCTATATAAGCTAGATAAAGGCTTTACATTTCGAAGTATTATGTAATCAAACTGACCTACCCTATTATGGAAATTTAATATAATTTGGTAATATTTGAAAAAAAAAATATTATTTAATAAGTTTGCATAAAAGATCCATTTACGAATAAAGCAAATCAACCTGACATCATCTATAGCTAAAAAGAGCAATAACATATATCACCTCCGCCAATGAGGTTGGGAGGAGGTTATGTTTTCACCCCTAATTGTCTGTCTGTTTGTGAAGAACTTCCTGGTCACAATTATACTCATGAGAGTAGTGAAACTTTCAGGGATTAATTGTTATGTTCAGACGTGGAAAGGATTCAATTTTGAAAGTCCTAGGTCAAAGATCAAGGTCGAGAAATAAGCTGCCATGGCGGAGGTCTGCACTCTGAGTGCCTATCTAGTTGATACATATTTTTTGTGGTAAGACCAGCAAGACTGCCTTTCATGTTATCTATGTTATGGAAAATGTAATTGTTTATTTTAATTTCATCCACTTTTCCTTTAATAAACCGTCTCTATAAAAGACTATAGCTATGGTAAGCGGCGCTTCCAGGAGAAGGACATTCCAAGAACAAACCATTGATCTCTAGTCTTGGGTAGTGCCATAGCCTCTCTACCATGGTCTTCCACTGTCTTGGGTTAGAGTTCTCTTGCCTGAGGGTACACTTTGCACACTATTCCATCTTGTACTTTTTATAGCTTATATTTGAAATATTTATTTTAATGTTACTGTTCTTAAAAAATTCTAATTTTCCTTGTTTCCTATCCTCACTGGTCTATTTTCCCTGTTGGATCCCCTTGGGCTTATAGCACCCTGCTTTTCCAACTAGGGTTGTAACTTAGCAATTAATAATAATAATAATAATAATAATAATAATAAATTTTAGTGTTTTTATGTCTACATAGCACACGAAGAATTAAGGCAAAACTGAGACATTCAAATCTCTCTCTCTCTCTCTCTCTCTCTCTCTCTCTCTCTCTCTCTCTCTCTCTCTCTCTCTCTCTCTCTCTCCCTCTTCTGCAGGGGATAGTGCCGTCAGTAGAGCACTGCAGGCAACACCAAAGGGCCTTTGCAGCTTCCTTCTAGACCCCTTGCTAAAGCCCCTTTTTAGCAGCTTTTCCAGTTTCATGAATTTCACCTCGTAGTGCAACTGTGGAGGTTTCTCCCTTTTGCACATATGTTGATGAATGGCCTTCCCAGTCTAAGCCCCGGGACATATGACCTAAATTCTATGACTCAATTTCTCTCTCTCTCTCTCTCTCTCTCTCTCTCTCTCTCTCTCTCTCTCTCTCTCTCTCTCTCTCTCTCTCTCTCTCTCTCCTGTGTGCAGTAATTATTCTTTTAGTTATAGCCATTAATTTTGAATTTTATATAGTATAAAATAATGATAATATTTACTGGGTTAACGGTCTTTTTGAGAATCGTCATGGCCTGCAATGGTATGTGTTTGAACGGGTCTCCCGTAGTGTATTGTTTATACCTATCCATATACAAGAAGGGAATCTTCAAGTTATAGGACAAAAGAAATGTGAAGGTAAGAACAATCTATGATAATTTAGATTTATTTTGAGTATACTCTCGTTTGGAAATATTTGGGAACGATAAGTTAGATAAATGGAGGAAAGACAAACTTTGAGCGTGGTATCCTCTATGAGCCAAAGCTCGTTTAAGGTAGGAGTAAATGGAAGTTTTGTTCTGAAATTGCTCTTAGTGACAACCATAAAATCCTTAGGTTTTTTTTCCATTGAGGAGAGGCGTAGTCATAAGCATGGGAAACTTTCGTGACATCACAGGAGTTTGGTTAAACTCATTATCATGCATTTCTGACGTTTAAAGGTTTAAAGGCCGTTCATGAATGGCAGAGGTAAGGGACAGTGACATTACCCTAACATGCAGGACAATGCCCTAGACTAGAGACTGACCATGTATTATATGATCAGCGCCCCAGCTCCCTCTCCACCCATGCTAGAAACGGGGAGGGCTAGGCAATGGCTGCTGATGACTCAGCAGATAGACCTATAGGCTCCCCCAAACCCCTCAAGCTCACAAGGAGGGTAAGGTTGCAGACACTAAAGGCACTAATGAGTTTGAGCGGGGCTCGAATCCCCGTCTGGCAAACACCAGGCAGAGACGTAACCAATCAGGTCACAACAACCTGTCTCAATGGTTCGTCAAACCCAGCCTTTCTAGAATGATTTCTAAGAACCTTACACTGATATATTTGCTGGTTGACTGAGTTCGAGAATTTAAGGGAGTATATTCTTTGAGTCTAGTATTGGGTTATAGTAACACATGTGCTTGTTTGGAATGAAAAAGTTTAGGTTACTGGAATTTGCTGGAATGAGGGGATTTTATAGGCTGAGGTCTTTTTATATATTACTATGCAAGTTTTTATATTTGCTCTTTTTTAAAAGTTGTTCTGTATAGTGCATGTTCATATATGTATTTATTGCTGTATGTGAATTTTACATTGTATTTTCTGTGATCTGTAGAGTGAACCTGTTACTCAAGTATTATTGATTTTAATCACTACCTACATCTTTAAACTTTGATTTCGTGACTCGGGTTTAGCATGCAAAACTGGAAATTCTTCCAGCTTCTTCAAAATTGATTTAACTTCCAAACAATACACGAATAATTTGCTCATACATTACTGTAGAAATGTCAGACACTGGCATATATGGGTGGGCTTGTCATATCGAAGAACTTTATGTTCATTGTTTCTTGCTTTTGCAAATAAATGTGCCTGTACATTAGGGAGAAAGAGGACCGAGAATAAAAATTCAAAATAGTGGCTCAAATAAGTTCTGTTAACAGAGAGGTGTAGAGCAAAATATACAATAATATAAAGTAAATACCGTTACAATGTACGAGTGTGAAACATGCGGTACATGGCTCCCCTCCTAAAAATGACATACATGTGAAATAGGGTGCCCTGCTCTTGAGAGGTGTACTGTAGGCGGGTCATCTGGGAGGAGATATGCAGGTTTTATGCCATCAATGGAGACCCAGTCTTCTTTGTCATGCATGTTAGTAATGCTTTCAGCGTATGTCAGATTACAAGGAGAGGGCCCTTGTAAAGGGGCGTTAGCATTAGCTTGCTAGTGTCGATGCGCAGGAAAACCTGCGTTGCCGAGTGCAGATCTGTCGATATGTATTGCTTAACTAGAGGCTTGTAAGTCTGGCAGCATGGAGTAAATTTTCCTACATCATGACGTAAACGCTGGAGATTGTTGGAGGAGGTTACAGACGGAAAAAACTCGGCAGAGACGACCAACGGGTCGTCATACACCATTTCAGCTGCTGAGACATCCAGGGCATCTTTAGGAGTAGTCCTTAGTCCAAGGAGGACCCAGAGAAACTGGGTAAATCAGTTGGAGTCCTTGCAGCAGGACATCAAAGCTGCTATGAGGGTGCGGTGAAAACGTTCAACCAATCCGTTGGCAGCAGGGTTGTATGCGGTTGTCTAATGAAGGGTGATTCTCAGGAGATTTGCTAATGATGTCCACAATTGAGAGGTAAAGGTGGTACCCCTGTCAGAAGTAATATGCTCAGGGATGCTAAATCTCGCCATGTATCCTGAGAGTAAGACAGATGTATACGAGGCGGACATTGCAGTTTCCAATGGAATGGCTTCAGGCTAATGAGTGGAGCAGTTGATGACAGTAAACAGGTAACAATGTTCATGTGATGTGGGTAAGGGACCTACAATATCGATGTAAATTTTGGGCAAAGCTCCACTGAGGTTGAGGAAAGGTGCCCACTCCTGAATCTGTGTTGATGTACTTTTGAGGTTTGCCATGAAATACAAGCGTGGCCCCAATTCTTAGTATCCTTAGTAATGCCATGCCAAATGAACTTCGTCTTCAGTAGCTGTGTAGTAGAACAGTGTGAGGAATATGAAAGGCCATGAATGAAATCAAACACCTGTCGGTGCATTGGAGCAGGAATCCATGGTCTAGGTCTACCAGTATTGACATCACAGAGGAGGGTGGCGTTGGAGTTGTCGAGAGGGATGTCCTTTCAAATGGAGGAATATGCAGGATATCGTACATGCTCGGTACTTTGGATCTTTTTGTTGGGCTTCTGCCAAGGCATTGTAATACAATCCCCTTGAATGGCGGCCAATGTGTTTCTTGACAGGGCATCGGCAACAGGATTAATTTTCCCAGGAGGTGTTGAAGGGTAAAATTGTATTCAGCCACGGTGGAGAGATGTCGTTGTTGACAGGCGGGCCAGGAGTTGAACTGTCGAAAGAAGGCATGCACCAGAGGCATGTGGTCTGTGCGAATGACAAAGGGCGTACCTTCCAAGAAATGGTGAAAGTGACGGACACCCGAGCAATTCGTGGTCGAAGGTAGAGTAGCTGGATTCCGCCTTGGACAGTTTTCTACTGAAGGCCAATGGGCGGGATGAGCAGTTGACCACCTGCTTGAGTACTGACCAAATAGCAACGTCGTTAGCATCGGTGGAGAGAAGGAGAGGTACATGTGACAGGGGAAAAGTGAGAGCAGGAGCAGTTGATAGGGCATTTTTTGCGTTACAGAAGGCCGCTTCTTAAAAGGTACTGTGACGGTGCCGAGTGAGGGTTGTGAACTCAAAGGCAGGATGCAATTGACTGAGTTATATTGTTATAGAACACTCTCCTTTATATACAAAACCTCAAGGCAACAGGACATAACAAGTTAACAAGACAGACAATGTTACAGAGGAAACAGCAGACATGAATTTTCATGTTCGTTTAGTGCGAGGGAAGAGCGAAGATACAAGCATAATATATGCAAAAGGAATTATGTACAATTGTGTGACACACGGTTGGTACATGGCTCCCCCCCTAAAAATGACATACTGTACATGTTAAATAGGGCGCCCTGATCTGGAGAGGCGAACTGTAGGCGGGTCATCTGGCAGAAGATAAGCAGGTTTTAGATGATCAATGGAGACCCAGTCTTCTTTGCCCCGAATGTTTAGTAGGAATGCTTTCGGACTGCGTCGGATCACAAGGAAAGGGCCCGTATAAGGGGGCGTTAGTGGTGGCTTGCTAGTGTCTTTGCGTAGGAAGACGTGCATTGCAGAGTGCAAGTCCGTTGGTATGTGATGCTTCGCTGGGGGCTTGTAAGTCTGGCGGCATGGAGTAAATTTTCCCACGACGTGACGTATGCGCTGGAGATCGTCGGAGGAGGTTGTAGAAGGAAAAAATTCGGCAGGGACGACCAACGGGTCGCCATACACCATTTCAGCTGCCGAGACGTCGAGGGCGTCTTTAGGAGTGGTCCTTAGTCCCAGGAGGACCCAGGGAAGCTGAGTAAACCAGTTGCAATCCTTGCAGCGGGACATCAAAGCTGCTTTGAGGGTGCGATGAAAACGTTCAACCATTCCATTGGCAGCGGGGTTGTAGGCCGTTGTCTGATGTAGGGTGATGCCCAGGAGATTCGCTAATGACGTCCACAATTGAGAGGTGAAAGTGGTTCCCCTTTCAGAAGTAATATGCTCAGGGATACCGAATCTTGAAATCCATCCAGAGAGTAAGGCAGATGTACATGAGGCGGACGTTGCAGTTTCCATGGGAATGGCTTCAGGCCAACGAGTGGAGCGGTCGATGACGGTAAACGGGTAACGATGTCCTTGTGATGTGGGTAGGGGGCCTACAACGTCGACGTGAATGTGTGCGAAACGACGATGAGGTTGAGGAAAGGTGCCCACTCCTGAATCCGTGTGTCGATGTACTTTGGAAGTTTGGCAAGAAGTACAGGCGCGGACCCAATCCTTAGCATCCTTAGAAATGCCGTGCCAAATTAACTTCGTCTTCAGCAGCTGTGCACTAGAACGGCACGAGGGATGTGAAAGGCCGTGAATGAAATCAAACACCTGTCGGCGCATGGGAGCAGGAATCCAAGGTCGCGGTCTACCAGTACTGACGTCACAGAGGAGGGTGGTGTTGGAGTCTTCGAGAGGAAAGTCTTCCCAACGGAGGGACGTGCAGGATGTCCTACAAGCTTGATACTCTGGATCCTGTCGTTGGGCTTCAGCCAGGGCGTTGTAATCCAATCCCAGTTGAACGGCAGCCAACGTGTTTCTTGACAGGGCATCGGCAACGGGATTCATTTTCCCAGGGACGTATTGGAGGGTGCAATTGTATTCAGCCACGGCGGAGAGATGTCGGCGTTGACGGGCGGACCAGGCGTCAGACTGTCGAGTGAAGGCGTGCACCAGAGGCATGTGGTCTGTGCGAATGACGAAGGGCGTACCTTCTAAGAAATGGCGAAAGTGACGGACAGCCAAGTGCACCGCCAGCAATTCTCGATCGAAGGTAGAATAACCCGATTCTGCCTTGGACAGTTTTCTGCTGAAGAAGGCCAATGGGCGGGGCGAGCCTTTGACCACCTGCTCGAGTACTGCACCAATAGCGACGTCGCTGGCATCGGTGGAGAGAAGGAGAGGGTGTGTGGGATAGGAAAAGTGAGAGCCCCAGCAGTTGATAGGGCCTTCTTTGCATTGCAGAAGGCTGCTTCTTGAAGGGGACCCCACTTCAGGTCCTTTGGCTTGCCCTTGAGGGAGGCGTAGAGGGGAGCCAGAGTGGCGGCAATGGCTGGCAGAAAACGGTGATAATAGTTGATCATGCCCAAGAATTCCTGCTGAGCTTTGACGGTCGAGGGCGCGGGGAAGTTCTGAACGGCTGCTACCTTCTCAGGGAGGGGATGGACTCCTTCAGGAGTGATACGGTGCCCTAAGAACGACACTTCGTTGGCGCCAAAGGTACACTTGTCGTACCGGACTACAAGGCCGTTTTGTTGCAGGCGGTCGAGCACGATGTGCAGGTGACGGAGGTGTTCCTCTTTTGAGGAGGAGAACACAAATATGTCGTCCACATAACATACACAGAAAGGAAGGTCCCCTAAGATTCCATCCATGAGACGTTGAAACATTGCCCCAGCATTACGAAGGCCAAAACAGGAGTAATTGAAGGTGTATGTACCAAACGGAGCGGTCTTGGGGATGTCTTCTGGGTTCATAGGCACCTGATAATACCCCTTCAGGAGGTCGAGCGTAGAGAAAACCTTCGCTTTGTGCAGGTAGGAGGTCACGTCGGCAATGTTTGGGAGGGGGTAGTGATCCGGTTCTGTTTGCATGTTCAGGGCCTGTAATCCCCGCACGGATGGAGGGAGCCGTCTTTCTTCAGAACGATGTGTAAGGGTGACGACCATGGGCTGGAGGCCTTTTGGCAAAGGCCCATTTCCTCCATTTCGGCGAACGTCTGTTTGGCGGCTGCCAATCGTTCCGGTGCCAGACGTCTGAATTTTGCGAAGACTGGGGGTCCCGTCGTCTTGATATGGTGATAAATACTGTGCTTGGCAGGAACCGTGGGCGTTTGGCGAAGTTCTGGATGGAAAACTTCCGGGTACGACGTGAGGAGGTGGGCGTAGGCATCCGTGGGTGCGCTGATGTGGAGAGCAAGGTTAGAGGGGGCGGTTTGAAGAGGTGTCGACAAGTACGAGTCTGCGTTGACCAATCGTCGGTGGGCGACATCGACCAGAAGGTGGAAATGAGAGAGGAAATCCGCACCGAGGATTGGCATTGTGACGTCAGCAACGAGAAACTTCCAATTGAATTTACCGTTTCCGAACGATAATGTGAGGTTCTCGTAACCGTAGGTGGGTATCGCAGATCCGTTGGCAGCTACCAAGCGGACATCGGCAGATGTAGACAGACTACGTCGTGCCTTGAAGAGTTTCCTTGGCAAAAGAGAACGACAAGCACCCGTGTCTACCAAAAATCGCACGCCCGTTCCTGCATCCTGTAAAAAGAAAAGATTAGAAACATGGGAGGCCACCGCCACAAGCGATGGCCTACTTACACGTTTTTTGGCCACTGACAATCCTTGGCACATTTCTTCGCGGTTGCCCCGAATCTGAAGTGGTAGTAGCAAAACTGCGGCGGATGGGAGGTAGTAAGTGGCTGTAGAAGTCGTTCGTTGGGGCGCGAGCGATTGGTGGGTGGTGGGCGGCTTTGTCGGCGCTTCGGCACGTCACGGGGTAGGCGTGTATGTCCTACGGCATTCATGTCAGCTTCGGTTGACGTTGAATAGGCATCCTCGTCGTCAGGGGTGGAGGCGTTGATGGAGGTCTTGAAGTGGCTGTCCATAAGGTCGTTGGCTTTGGTCATCAAGTCCTTTATGGGTAAACTATCGACATCGGGTATGGCAGCGCGTACAGGTTCGGGAAACGGCGTATCCAAAGGGCACGAAGTAGGTTCACCTCACGAGGAGAGCCGTCTGCGGCAGGTTGAAGGCGAGCGATACTGGTCATTTCCCTGAGGGCAAGCGAAGCCCTTTGGTCCCCCAACGGTTGTTGCGAGAGCTGAAAAAGCTTTGCTATACGGGCGGCTGGCGTCGGCGAGTACTGCTGCAGAAGGTATGTTTTGAGGGCGTCATACGCTATTGGGGTGTCTCCTTGTTCACAAAGCCAGTCGGATATTTCTGGGAAGGTGTCCTCGGATATCGCCGCGAGAACATAATCCGCTTTGGTGGTTGAGCGAGTCACGCCCCTGATACGAAACTGGACTTCTGCGCGCTGAAACCAAGCAAACGCCTCTCCGGTGGCGAACGGTGAAAGTTTCAATGGGGCGGCCGCAGCGCCAACTGCTGTAGAAGAGTCCGTCATAGGACCAACGATCGAGGGGCGAGGGAGGTGGGGGTGGAAGGCAGTGGGAGCGAGTCGACTTCCGGGGTCACCAATGTGACGGTGCCGAGTGAGGGTTGTGAACTCAAAGGCAGGATGCAATTGACTGAGTTATATTGTTATAGAACACTCTCCTTTGTATACAAAACCTCAAGGCAACAGGACATGACAAGTTAACAAGACAGACAATGTTACAGAGGAAACAGCAGACATGAATTTTCATGTTCGTTTAGTGCGAGGGAAGAGCGAAGATACAAGCATAATATATGCAAAAGGAATTATGTACAATTGTGTGACACACGGTTGGTACAGTACCCCACTTCAGGTCTTTTGGCTTGCATTTGAGGGGGGCGTAGAGGGGGACAAAAGTGGTGGTGATGGCTGTCAGGAAACTATCATAATAGTTAATCATGCCCAAGAATTCTTGCAATGCTTTGACGGTCGAGGGCATGGAGAAGTTCTGAACGGCTGCTACCTTCTCAGGGAAGGGATGGACTCCTTCAGGAGTGATGCTGTGCCCTAAAAATTATACTTTGTTGGCGCCATAAGTACATTTGTCGTATGGGGCTAAAAAGCCTTTCTGTTGTAGGTGGTCGAGCACGATGGTAGATGACGGAGATGTTCCTCTTTGGAGGAAGAGAAAACCAGTATGTCGTCCACGTAAAATACACAGAAGGGGAGGTCCCCTAGGATGGCATCCATGAGACGCTAAAAAGTGGCTTCAGCATTACGAAGGCCAAAATAGGAGTAATTGAAGGTGTATGTACTGAAGGGGCTTGTGATAGCGGTCTTGGGGATGTCTTCTAGGGTCATGGGCACCTGATAATACCCCTTCAGGAGGTCGAGCATGGAAAAAACCTTCTCTTTGTGCAAGTAGGAGGTCATGTTGGGGATGTTCGGGAGGGGGTAGTGATTTGGTTCTGTCTGCATGTTCAGGTGCCTGTAATCCCCAGATGGATGCAAAGATCCCTCTTTTTATAGAACGATGTGTAAGGGTGGCGACCATGGGCTTGAGGCCTTTAGGTAAAGGCCCATTTCTTCCATTCCGGCGAACGTTTGTTTAACGGCTGCCAAATGATCTGGTGCCAAAAGCTTGAATTTGGCGAATTCTGGGGGTCCCCTTGTCTTGATATGGTGGTAAGCACGGTGTTTGGAAGGAATTATGGGCGTTTGACAAAGTTCTAGACAGAAAACATCCAGGTGCGACATGAGGAGGTGGGCGTAGGCATCCGTGGGCGCACTGATGTGGAGAGCGAAGTCAGAGGGAGTGGGTTGGAGAGGTGTCGAGGAGTACGAATCGGTGTTGCTTACTGTCGGTGAGCTACATAGACCAGGAGGTGGAAATGTGAGAGGAAATCTGCACCTAAGATTGGCAGCATGGTATCAGCAACGAGAAACTTCCAAATATATTTGGCACTTCTAAACGATAATATGAGGATTTCATAACCGTGGATGGGTATCGCAGATTCGTTGGCAGCTACCAGGCGGACATCAGCAGACTTAGACAGACTACTTTGTGTCCTGGAGAGTGGGCTTGGCTGAAGCTACCAGGCGGACATCAGCAGATTTAGACAGACTACTTTGTGTCCTGGAGAGTGGGCTTGGCTGAAGAGAATGGCTAGTAGCCCTGGCTACCAAAATCGCACGCCCGTATCTGTATCATGTGGTCGAAATAGTGTTGTTATGTACATGTCTGGGTTTTGGCCAATTTTCATCACCATGTTGGCCACAGCAGATTGGTGATGGTGGAAGATTTTTGTTTGATTGCTCACAGCAAAGCCACTTAGTATGGGTGGCCATGACTAGTATAACTCTGCTGATTATTGTGATGCAAAGACCACTTCACCTTGTTAAAGTGTCCCCATACACACACACACACACACACACATATATATATATATATATATATATATATATATATATATATATATATATATATATGTGTGTGTGTGTGTGTGTGTGTGTATGTGTTCTTGGGACATAATGATTCTTTGAGGCAAATTTCATTATATGCTGAAGACCTTGTGGCATCAGTTATTTTAAGGCAACACTTTCTAGTTTTCATTTTTTTTTTTTTTTTTTTTTTTTTTTTTTTTTTTTTTTTTTTTTTTTTTGTCTTCATGTATAGATTTTTGATGGAATAGATAGGATTTCTTAATTTGCTGCTCCCTTTGTTGATCTTATACTGACAGCTGTTTCACCTGATAATTATGGCTTTCATCAGAGCAACTCTACGGAGTAATCATTATCCTATGTATTGGCAGTTCATTTATACAAACAAAAATTACTATCCATGCTATCAGATCCAAAGACACATCCCTTCCCCCACCCTGAAACTTCCGATATAAAAGTCAAGGAAAATTGTCTATTAGATTTCTTATTCATATGAAAGAAAAATGGTCTGCTGAGTAGAATGTATTTAATATTCTTCTATGATATCTTTATAAAGCTCTTTTCTAAAAGAAACTACATAGTTTTACTCTAGCAAATAAGTGAGTTTTTTGATAAACACATATTTCATATGCATTCTAACTACTTTTGTTTTATTTTAGAATCATACATGTTTTTAAGAAAGGAAACATTTCAAACATGACAAAATAAGAACAATTAAATTCCAATATTTTAGAAAAAAAAAGTGAAAAAACCTTTAAAGATAAGAATTATGGATTTTAATTGCTTTTATGGTATTATATGCTTGGGTAATTTTGTTTTTGATAATGTTATTTTAGGTTGAAAATAATTAGATTAAAATTTACACAAAATTTCAAACAGATTGATAACTTTCTTATTCATTGAAGAAAAAAATATACTATGTTTTAAAGAAAGATCTTTAAAGGTATTATAACATGCCATTACATAATATATGTTAAATTCTACTCATTTTTTAACAGATGTTTGGTAGACTAAAATATTCTCATGTATTTAAAATCAGATTTTAGTCTGGTTGGTCAGTCCAAAGAAAGTAAAGGTTGGTTTATTGATCTGGGAAATTCTTTGTTCTAAAGACAGGGTATTTTGTTCTAGATCTATTACAAATATGAAAAAGGAAAGTAGAATAGAGTTGGACATGTGTTTATATTACATGTTGTGGTATTTTGAAAAGGCTTTCTTTAGAAAATATTGCTATTTTTTAATAAGTAAGAAAGTTATCCAGTAATCATGAATTCTATATAAATTCCAATTTCGTTACTTTTAATCTAAAATAACACTCATTATCTCCAAGATAATTATCCAAGCATATGATAGAATAATAAAAGTTAAAATTCCACAAATTTTACCTTTATTTAAGTGAGAGAGAGAGAGAGAGAGAGAGAGAGAGAGAGAGAGAGAGAGAGAGAGAGAGAGAGAGAGAGAGAGAGAGAGAGAGAGAGAGAGAGAGAAAATAATGGAATATTTTGTTCTCACTGAAATACAATTTCCAATATTTTTATAATGCATGTTATGCTACAAAACATTACTTAAGCATATACTGTGTGTATTTAGAGACACTTTTAATAGTTTTCATTGTATTGGTAATACCCTTGTACAATACGGGTAATATGCATTTAGTGCCAAAGGTTTTATAAGTGTTAACAATAAAAATGTTGCGTAGGTTTGTTTTCATTATTATTATTATTATTATTATTATTACCATACTGGAATATATCACGTTGTAACAACATCAGTATATAGTATACTGTACCTATCTTTTTATATGTACTAGTTTGGTGTAACACAGCACATTATAGGGCATATACATAAATGAGAGGTGGGATAATAATATTGCAAGTATAAGAGGGTAATGTACCGTACTATATTATTTTTATTGGAAAATATATTCACTTTTGTAGATTATTATATATTTAAACATACAATGAATAGGGTATATTTACAAGTACTATAAGCAAAAAAAAACTACATAAAGTTTATGGTCAGCTATTCTCCTCAGAATTTCTTATCTACGCGAGGGGCTCCAATGCAGCAGTCGCAGATAACAAGGGCTAACTGTGTGTGTGTATATGTATATATATATATATATATATATATATATATATATATATATATATATATATACATATATATATATATATGTATATATATATATATATATATATATACATACATGTGTATATATATATATAAATATATATATATATATATATGTATACATGTGTATATATATAAATATATATATATATATATATATATATATATATATATGTGTGTATATATATATATATATGTATATATACATATACATATACACACACACATATATATATATATATATATATATATATATATATATATATATATATAAACATATATATATATATATATACATATATATATATATATATAAATATATATATATATATATATATATATATATATATATATATATATATATATGTACAGTATACATACAATATGTTTGCTTGTATTCGGTTTGTGATCACTCATAGGTAAATGTACAAAGCTGCATTGGAATGATGAAATACCTAATTCATCATAAATTTTCACCTGCAGCAAAAGAATTTGAGTAGCTATTCTTAAAAGGAAATATTGTGGGGCCAGAAAAATACGCCCGTATTCTGAAGGCTTAAGACGATGCGTCTCATTTTATGCCAATGCTTTCGTGAACACCAGCAAGGCATCGCCCACAAGGGAAATTCTATAAAACTTATCATTTTTCATGTTTTTCTAATACAAATATCCTCGGGTTTTGAGGAAAATAGATATGGATAAAATAGAATGTAGATTTTATAAGATGTAAACTGTAAGTGAAACGTAAAATTATCAATAGTCTCTCTCTCTCTCTCTCTCTCTCTCTCTCTCTCTCTCTCTCTCTCTCTCTCTCTCTCTCTCTCTCTCTCTCTCTCTCTCTCTCTCTCTCTCTCTCTACATCGCACACAATCCATCTATGTAATTTACTGTCTTATATCAAAAATTTATGTTGGCAGTTACCTCGGTAAATACCTTGGCTATGAGACTATAGTACTATAACATACACTGGAGACCAAGTTTTAAACATTGTCTTTACGATACATTTAAAACCGATTATTTGATAAAATAATGTTACTATTGAAAATGCATGTTCATAAGAGAAGGACGGATGTCAGAATTTTAGTGCAACATCCTAACTCTACTTTGACGTCAAAGTGTCACAGCTCTTAATCGAGTTATTTCCCAAAGTAACTGCCGACATGAATCTTCATATGAAGACGGCTTAAAATCCCCACAGGAGCAGTATTATGTGTTAATGCTTATAGCTTAGCTTGTGATAATAATAATAATAATAATAATAATAATAATAATAATAATAATAATAATAATAATTAATAATATCGGTTCTCGTTATTAGTTTAAACCAGTTAGATGAGCTCCATGCCCTATGTGAGCATACATTCCACGCCATAATCATTTTTGTATTTTTCACTCCAATGTCTAATTTACAGTTGAATTGTAGGAAACATAGAGTTGCTTATCAAAATAACATGCACTTTGTATTCACAAAATCGGTAGAGGACAAAGATCCTACGAGTTTACAAAAATTCTTCAAAGGTGGTGAAGTTTAGAAATTGGTCAATTAAGGCACGGAGGAGTATATTCTTAGTTTGCTTAGCATAGAAGAACTGCATTGGTAAAATTTCCACTTTTGATCTATTACGTTTCTCATTTGTTTCTGCTTCTGTTACTTTGACCACGCTACAGCAAAATATTTATGCGAAGAACTAATAAAGATAGGTCCTTGGGACTTTATATAGACTGTAACTGCACATCGACGATTAATCTTTGAATATGCTGTCGAAGAGAGACAATAGTTAATAATCATAGATGATTTATTATTGCCAGTCAAGGAAATTTAATTTTTAAACAAATGATTTTATGTTGATTCATATATCACTATTGATGCAGTTGTCAAATCCCCTTGTTCTTGGCTATAAATATTTCCATGGCAGTTACAGGTGTCCAGTAATTGATTTAAAATCGATAAGTGAAGTGTGGATCCCCTCTAAACTTATATATATATATATATATATATATATATATATATATATATATATATATATATATATATATATATATCCTCCTACGCCTATTAACGCAAAGGGCCTCGGTTACACTTCGCCAGTCCTCTCTATCTTGAGCTTTTAAATCAATACTTCTCTATTCATCATCTCCTACTTCACGCTTCATAGTCCTCAGCCATGTAGGCCTGGGCCTTCCAACTCTTCTATTGCCTTGCGGAGCCCAGCTAAACGTTTGGTGAACTAATCTCTTTTGGGGAGTGCGAAGAGCATGCCCAAACCATCTCCATCTACCCCTCACCATGGTCTCATCCACATGTGGCACTCAAGTAATCTCTCTTTTAGTTTCATTCATATATATATATATATATATATATATATATATATATATATATATATATATATATATATATACATATGTGTGTGTGTGTGTCTGTGCTCTTGTATAGCTGTGTATAACTGTATTTTCTGCTCTTTCTTCGCAGTGCCAAAAAATATACAAGAACCTGTGTGTAATGATGATCCTGGCACAAAATATGATGCTCATCTTAGAAATAATAAATAAATATAGACTCTAATGGGATCGATACATCTTTATCTTGTGTCACTCGTCTCCTGGATACACCACGAGGTATTCTATTCATCCTTTATGATCTTGTTTAGCTATTTTTATTGCCTTCATTAAACACGTAATTTTAGATTTTCCATCGTTACTGCCTATCTTGACGTGAACGTTTCGTTATCATCCACTGATAGACGGTTTTCCAATTTGAATTCGGCGTAGCACAAAGTATTCAAAGGAAGAACTCGTATCAATGTTATTTATGACAGCCAATTATGGCTTTGCCTTTCCATGTACTCTCTCTCTCTCTCTCTCTCTCTCTCTCTCTCTCTATCTCTCTCTCTCTCTCTCTCTCTCTCTCCAATTGAGAAAAGCAATCTTTAGATAGCCAACATGGTTTTAGACAAAAGAGATTATGTGTGACAAACATTTTGGAATTTTTCCACATGTTTATCATTTATGACAAAGGCAGGACAAAAGACATCATATACCTGGACTTTCAAAAAAGCTTTTGACAAAATTCCTCTTAAGAAATTAATGGTCAAAATTAGATCACTGGGCATCATTGAGAAGCCAGCTGAATGGATCGAAGATTGTCTAACAAACAGAAAACAGAGTTGTAATCAATGGAGAAGCTTAAGAGTGGGCAGATGTTGCAAGCGGATTACCTTAAGGATACGTCCTTAGCCCATTGTTATTTCTGGTTTACGTTAACGAAATAGATTTAGGTTTAACTAGCAGGATAACCAAATTGGCTGACGATACTAAAATAGGCATAAATGCTGCAAACTCAAAAGACGTAGAAGCCGTATTATCATTATGAATATTATTATTAGTATTATCATTATTTCTTGATAAGCTACAGCCCTAGTTGGAAAAGCAAGATACTCTAATCCCAAGGGCTACAACATTGAAAATAGCCTAGTGAGGAAAGGAAATAAACTGCAAGAGAAGTAATTGATGATTAAGATAAAATATTTTAAGAACAGTAACAATATTAGAATAAATCTTTCATATATAAACTATTAAAACTTGAAAAAATAGTAAAAAAAATAACATAGAATAGTGAGGCCGAGTGTACCCTCAAGCAAAAAAATCCTACCCAAGTCAGTGAAAAACCATGGTACAGTGGCTATGGCACTACCCAAGACTACAGAACAATGGTTTGATTTTGGAGTGTCCACCTAGAAGAGCTACTTACTGTAGTTAAAGTGTCTCATCTACCCTTACCAAGAGGAAAGTAGCCCCCGAACAATTACAGTGCAGTAGTTAACCCCTTGGGTGAAGAAGAACTGTTTGGTAATCTGTGTTGTCAGGTGTATGAGGACAGAGGAGAATATGTTAAGAATAGGCCAGACTATTCAGTGTATGCGTAGGCAAAGACTAAATGAGCCGTATCCAGAGAAAAGGATCCAATATAGTACTGGCTAGCCAATTAAAGGACCCCATAACTCTCTAGCGGTAGTATCTCAACGGGTGGCTGGTGCCCTGGCTAACTTACTACCTATACTGTGGTATGTTAAATCTAGATGAGATGATAGCCTAATTGGTTACATTATTGTAGAATAGTTTCTTTGAGAAGCCTCAACTAAATTGTGGATACTAGCTATAATGATCAGTTCGAAAGGTGCTCCTAAATATATTCTTAGTTGTGGGAATAAAGTAGTACTGGCAATGAAAATTACACAAACACACACACACACAAATCTTTTGAACTTGGTTTTAGAAATTATTAAAATTTTTAGCTAAAAGTCGTCACTTACGAACAAAAGTGACACCCAGGGCATGCATATAGCAGGCATGAACATGAAAATTGGCAGGAACAAAGCTTATATACATCTAAATAATCCCTTAAAATTTCATTTGAATATCTATTGGTATAGGAGTTATTGACTCCACTACCAAAAATATCAGCGGCTCCCCCCCCCCCCCCTCGGCTTCCGCTGCGAAATCTATGGTTAGGGAATGACTGAGCTACGAGTAGGGTGAGATATCTTTAAAAAAATTTGGCATTTCATATAAGGACACTCACTTCGTTCGCGACAACAAAATCATAAGAACTCTCTAAATGCTTAAACTAAATCGCTCTACCAAAGAGCAAATGGAGTCTCCGCGGATGGACTAAAAAGTCTTTGAGGCATCTAAAATCCTTGTAACTCTCTCTCTCTCTCTCTCTCTCTCTCTCTCTCTCTCTCTCTCTCTCTCTCTCTCTCTCTCTCTCTCTCTCTCTCTGTAATATAAAGGAGAAACAGATTTATAAGCGACCTTTATGTTTCTTGACAAAAGAACTAACTTTTTTTCATTTAAAGCAAAACGTGTTTACATTTTATTGACAACCACCCAATTGGAAAAGTACCAAACTTGCAGTTCGGGAAAGAGCTGTCACTTATGGTTATTTGTCTATTGTAAAAAATTTATGTTTTTACTGGGGAAATTAGAGTTGAAATGTAAAGGTTGGAAGCCTCATGTCACCACAGCTTGTGTGTGTGTGTCAGATTGCCTTACCATTGTGGAAGACACGGGCTCTTGCCTTAGGCAGCCCGTAAACCACAGCTTTGAAAAGTTATCCGAGACCTAAATAGGTAGTTTATGATAAGCACTGATTCTACCGTTGGTGTTGAGGGAATTTAATATTTATATAGTTTTTTGAATAATCGATAGAATTAAGATTTTAGAAGCGTAGGTAATACTACTTGGCAAAGGAAGATTTATCAAGCATCCTTGTTAAAAGATGTCTTGTCAGTTTAATCAAAATATCTTAAGTGACTTCCCAACAGAATTTTTAGTACTGAGACAAACCGTTAGTTGTTTAGAATTATGTATCCTATATGTTGAATACCTTCTTTTC
>NC_090746.1:5497573-5502573 GCF_036898095.1 Palaemon carinicauda
GATGAAAAATAGAAGAAAAAGAGACCAGTAAGAATAACTTACATGCGTGAACTTCAATGCTAAGGTTGTAATGTTCGATTTGAAAAAAAAAAAAAAAATTAGAAATCTCATGAGAATAACTCTAGCAGAGATTATATGACGACACTGTATTTGTTAGGTGTAAGGAATAGGGAAATTAAATGGAAAATTTTGAAGTAAAACATAACCAAGGATATTTGCATCGCCAACTAGTGTTGTGGTGGCCGATGTGGTAACCTCCCTGATCGGTGATCGCCAGACTATTATTATTATTATTATTATTATTATTATTATTATTACTTGCTCAGCTACGATCCTACTTGTAAAAGCAAGATGATATAAGCCCAGGGGCCCCAACAGGGAAAATTGCACAGTGAGAAAAGGATACCAGGAAGAATAAAATATTTTAAGCACAGTGACAACATTAAAATAGAGGGTTAGAGAGTCTCGCTCAAACTCATTTGTTCCTTTGGTCTCTGCAATCTCACCCTCCTTGTGGGCTAAGGATGGGGGTGTTCGGGGAAGCTTATAGGTCTATCTGGTGAGTCAACAGCAGCCTTTGCCTGGCCCTTCCTGGTCCTAGCTTGGATGGAGAGGGGGCTTGGGCATTGATCATATTGTCAGTGTCTTGGGCATTGTTCTGCTCACTAGGGCAATGTCATTGTCCTTTTCCTCTGCCATTCTTGAGCGACCTTTGAACTATAAGATTTTTTCCGAAAGGAGACAGGTTATTGTATTTGGAAAGAAATTTGAAGCAAGATATGATAGTTGACTAATGGTGATAATTTAAGGCAGATTGTGAAGCGAGTGACGAGGAAGTTTGTTTTTAACATACATACATATACCAAGGCACTTCCCCCAATTTTGGGGGGTAGCCGACATCAACAAATGAAACAAAAATAAAGAAATAAAAGGGGACCTCTCCTCTCTACGTTACTCCCGGCCTGACTTTATCATTCTTAGAATGATAAAGAATTATAAAAACCACAAGAGCAGGATGCTGAAGAGATAAGAATTTGACGAACTTTCAAATATGATAATAGAATTCAGGACCCACATCCCACATAAAGAAGGTCGGCCAGACAGGATTATGAATGACTCACCGACTTGGCTTATCACGTGGGCCAAGGCTCTCTCAGTCTGACTTCATATCTCTCATAAATGATTGGTTTGATGTCATGAATTCAAACCAAATGATTGGAGACTTGCAAATGCGCAGCGGATTTGGAATGCACATGAAGCAACAAATAAATGTAATTAATGGTAAAGTGATGGACTGCGTGAGTAAAATGAAAGTCAAATTTCTAAAAACCAAGTGTATCTATAGATTTAAGAAAGGGGTGATACTTTCGTCAATGTCCCTGATTGGACTTTTCAATATGGTGAAACACAATTTCGGCGTTAACTATATCTTAACTTGAAGGCTGAATCAGGACTGCCTAGAACATTTCTTTGGTTGCATACGGCAGATGAACGGTCCATATGATCATCCAAATCCTGTAGATTTCAAGTATACGATGAGAACACTATTGCTTGGCAAAAATTTTGAAATCATGAGTGAAAAAACTAACTCTAATGGAAAGTTTAACAATCGGGACATGTTGACTGATATGTCAGCGAATGAAATAAAAAATCGAGCCAAAGAAAGGGAGATGGCGTTAGTGTGCCAGACAAACCTTTTGTTTAAAGATTTGGTGCCTGATTGTGAAAATTATTTTGATTTTTCAACGCAAGATGACATGCCAATTGATGATGCATACTTGAAAAACCGGTCAACACAGTTATAGAAGAAGCTCTGAAGTATATTGGTGGTTACATAGTTAAATAAAATTTCATCAAATACCCTCATTTGGGCAATCAAGAAACTAGTGAAACCAGGTAAATCATGGATTGAATTCAAAAGTCGGGGTAAGAGAGGTGTTTAACTCCATTCACGGATAGTCTTCGTGTAGGAAAAATCTGTTTTAAACACTCGAGAAAGAACTTAAAAAGGCTTGAAGAGAACTTGAAAAGGAGATTCCTGAAGAAGTGTTGAATTTTTTTGCCAAGATATCTGTATTTTTCAGAATAGGCTACCTCAACAACGCCATCAGATTAATCAAAAAGTTGAAAAACAAATCTGACGGAAAACAATATAGGAAAGAAATTAAACTTGATATGTAATGTTATATTTCTCTCTCTCTCTCTCTCTCTCTATCTATCTATCTATCTATCTATCTATCTATCTATCTATCTATCTATCTATCTATCTGTATATGTATATGTATATGTATATGTATATGTATATGTATATGTATATGTATATGTATATGTATATGTATATGTATATGTATATGTATATGTATATGTATATGTATATGTATAAAATGGGGTGTGTTTGTGTATGAATGTCCATATGAACTATGATTTGTGACTGTATTGATATTGTATTTTGATGTGTCATTACTATCAGTAAAAACACACTATACCAGATTCTGATCTTGTGTTTTTTCCATCATTGTTCTCTTGTTCTTAAACAGAAAACTGGCTCCCATAAATCTTTAATTAGTCAGAAAATTTCATGATATATCAAATGAAGACTAATATACTTTTCGTTCTTCATTATCCTATGATAGGATATGGTTTCAATACATTGATAATACATACTTTACATTCTTTACTATCATATGTTAGGATATTGTTTGAATACATTGATAGAAGAAAAACATATATCCTAGTACGTGTAAACTATCAAAATTTATACAAATAGATAATATCATCGTCCTATCAGAACGCACGAAACTGGGCCGGGCCATGGCTCAGTTGACGGGATGGAAAGAAAGAAAGAAAAAATACTGACCATCGTTTGGCCGACCTTCTTTAAGTGGGCTGCTAGAATTATTCCTTGCTAAGTTAGGCCTAATTTGTTTAGTGATAACATTTTAAATAGCCTTGTCATGGGAAATTGAGACCAGAATCCATAATTATCGGGATTAGTATGTGAAAAGGGTTTTTACTTTAATTTAATCTTTGACATGTAAATGGGTAATCTGTAGATTCCATGGGGTAATGTTTCGTACCGTTTAATAAAATATCACTCTCGAAGACTTGGACTAGACTAGGCTTACAAACAAGATAACTACTGTTTTAATAGTTTTTTTTTTTTTTTTTTAATCATTAAATCAAAGCATAGCTTGTGAAATTTGTATAGTAACATTGCTTTTTGGCAAGTGGCAAGCTACTTTCTAGGGAAGCGGATTAAATAGAAACTTTATTTTTTTATTAAAAAATATAGGAGAACTATTGCGTTTTCATTGCCAAATTTCATCATGGTGTTGTAGCAACCTACAGTACGTAGGCGACTGAAAAGATTTGTGAATGGCGTGATATTTTTTTTTATATTAAGTTCTTAAGTGACCTGAAGAAAACTTTCAATAAATATTATTGCTTACTGTGACCCTTTGATAAGAAAAAAAGATTTGTTAGAATAGTAATATTTCCCTTTAAACTGTAAATTTTAGGATAATTTCAACACAAAAAAGTCATTATCATAGCAACATGGAAGCCCATAGTTAAACTTTTTTTTTGTATAACTGGTAAAAAAGGACTTTTGAGTATTATTCATATCAGAAAATGAAGAACTAGAAACAGAATATTACATTACTGCTGGCCAATTTTATTAAACAGTTCTTGAAAAATTATTTAACATCTCGAAAAGGAATTGGCTTCAATCTTCCTTATGAAAATGTCTACCGCTTATTATTATTTTTCATTTTTGAAGGTCCATATTTCTGTCTTCGTAGAATTCACCAAGCAGAGTTTATTTGTTATGTCACAGTTTATAGTTTATTACCAAACTTCTTGTTCACCCAAGGGGTTAACTACTGCACTGTAATTGTGCAGTGGCCACTTTCCTCTTGGTGAGGGTAGAAGGGACTCTTTAGCTATGATAAGCAGCTCTTCTAGGAGAAGGACACTCCAAAATCAAACCATTGTTCTCTAGTCTTGGGTAGTGCCACAGCCTCTGCACCATGGTCTTCCACTGTCTTTGGCTAGAGTTCTCTTGCTGAAGGGAACACTCGAGCACACTGTTCTATCTTATTTCTCTTCCTGTTGTTTTGTTAAAGTTTTTATAGTTTATAAAGGAAATATTTATTCTAATGTTACTTTTCTTAAAATATTTTATTTTTCCTTGTTTCCTTTCCTCGCTGGGCTATTTTCCTATTGGAGCCATGGCCCTATTGGAGCCCCATGGCTCATAGCATTCAGCATTTCCAACTAGGGCTGTAGCTTAGCAATTAATAATAATAATAATAATAATAATAATAATAATAATAATAATAATAATAATAATAATAATAATTTTTCCCTAGCCGAAGTGGACAGATCTTCAAAAGTTTGACGACATGAATCTTTGTACTACCGTGGCTCATTTCGATCTCAATTAAACATTCTTTGCTCCATCATTACCGACTTCATTTCCAATTAAACATTCTTTGCTCCCTCATAGCTTGCATCGCTGGCAATTAAACATTCCTGTCCCAATCAGGCTCACTTCTTTGCTTCATTATGGCTCGCTTTGCTCGCAATTAGACATTTTTGGCTCTCTCATGGCTGAATTTGCTTGCAATTAAACATTCTTGGTTCTCTTGTGGCTGACTTTGCTTGCTATTTAACATTCTTGGTTCCATTCTTGGTTCTATTGAGGCTGACTTTGCTTGCTATTTAACATTCTTGGTTCCATTCTTGGTTCTATTGAGGCTGACTTTGCTTGCTATTTAACATTCTTGGTTCCATTCTTGGTTCTATTGAGGCTGACTTTGCTTCCTATTTAACATTCTTGGTTCCATTCTTGGTTCTATTGAGGCTGACTTTGCTTGCTATTTAACATTCTTGGTTCCATTCTTGGTTCTATTGAGGCTGACTTTGCTTCCTATTTAACATTCTTGGTTCCATTCTTGGTTCTATTGAGGCTGACTTTGCTTCCTATTTAACATTCTTGG
>NC_090746.1:5507573-5512573 GCF_036898095.1 Palaemon carinicauda
TTCTAAACTGTTACGAAAGATAATTGTCCTTTCCATATCCAAAATACTTTTCTTAGCTGCAGTTATAGGTCAACTTGTACCCACCTCAATTATGGAACCATTTGGAAAAAGATAAAAGAAGAAGAAAGTCCTAAGCCGGTTTTTAAAGTCATCGAACAATTAGGTTACCGCTAGACCGTTTGATATGATAGAGATGGTGAGAGATTGGAGAAGTAAGGAAAATTGAATCATGCTTGATTTTTAATAAAACTGAACTTTGTGAAACAACAAAGATTTCATTTGTTAGAGAGATAGAGAGAGGTAAGAAATGAGTAGAGATAGAAATGAGTAAGAGAGAGAGAGAGAGAGAGTATAAATGATGGTTTTAAATGTACCAAACAATAAATATGATAGGTTATAAGACATTGGTGCTTATGTAATATTAACTGTATAGATGGTTTGAATAAGTTAAAAAATGGTATAAACAATGCTTTGTTATTGTATTCGTACGCTCATATTCTTGAGAGCGAGAGCTTGACATCAGCTGATCTGATCACAGCCAAAAGTTAAACAAAAATATGTCAGCAATACTCAATTTATAAAACATTTCCAAAATTTAAAACAAAAGTACAGGGTTTTCTTAAAGCACAATTAACTATTTAAATAGTAGCAATTTTCTAGAATAAAGTGAAGTTTCCTAAAAATAGTGGTTTGCTGACGAAATCGGATGTCATATTTTAAGCTACGATTGAAATGTTTTTACACTCGGTATAATTTTTTAGTTTTATATTTAATTGACGCTTTTTGATAAAACCTATTTTGGGTTCTTCATCCACAGTATATGTAAGTATTGTATAACACCGGGGAGAGAGAGAGAGAGAGAGAGAGAGAGAGAGAGAGAGAGAGAGAGAGAGAGAGAGAGAGAATCAGCTATCGTAATCGAATGCCATCTTTTTGTTTCTTGTACCACTTGAAGCGATGAAATGATCGCCGCAACTAATAATAGTCACGTTAATTTCATTCTTAAATTCGGTTGTAATATGTTAACTAAGATTTTATTTCTTACACACATACAGAGAGAGAGAGAGAGAGAGAGAGAGAGAGAGAGAGAGAGAGAGAGAGATTTGAGTCTCTCTCTCTCTCTTAGAGAGGATTTTATAATTACACCTTGTACTATACAAAACAAACCATTGTAAAGCAAATCTATACTGTTTAGAAGATGACAAAATATTGCCGATTTGTTACCGGAATTTACGCTATTCACTGCCGACAAACGAACCCAGCCTACGTGTGAAAATCTTGAATACCCACAGGGAAAACTAAAGCTTTTATATTTTCTATACTAAATAAAAATAATGCTTGAATATACCTTCATTAACAATACCATTAAAATTATCGAAAGGTTATAAAAAGATAAAGATTGCCGAGAATGTAACCACAATTCTGTTTACATTTTGTCAGCTGGGTTCGCATAGTTAAAAGTTGATTTCATTGTTGATATGGAATTTTTTCCTTAAATAGGCTATTTATTATGAAATTATGTTAATAAAATGTAAGATAAATATCGTTTGGTAACATTTATTATCAAGCACTGTATTTAGGGCTTCCAATATACCCAAAAAGACAATAGATTTGATATATTTTGTAGTGTTTGACTTGTAGACTTTGAACAGCTTTGCAGTAAAAAAAATTTTTCAAACTACCGACCGTATAAATGGGGAATCGCATAATTCGAACACGCATAATTCGGGACCCTACTGTAAGTAAGTATATATATATGTATGTTTGTATATGTGTATATATGTATATGTAAATGTACAGTATATATATATATATTAATATATATATGTATGTATATATATAATATATGTATGTATATATATAATATATGTATGTGTATATATATAATATATGTATGTGTATATATATAATATATGTATGTGTATATGTATAATATATGTATGTGTATATGTATAATATATATATAAATATATATATACATATACATACATATATACACATACAAATATACATACTGTATATATATATATACACATATTTATATATATACATATATATATATATACATATATATATATATACATATACATATATATATACATTTACATGTATATAAATATGCATAAATTTATATATATACAATATATATATATATATATATATATATATATATATATATATATATATATATATATATGTACATATACTGTATATGCATATAGATATACATATATATATATTTATATATACATATACATTTATATATATACATATACATACATATGTATATGTATATATATAATATATATGTATATGTATATATATAATATATGTATATGTATATATATAATATATGTATGTATATGCATATATATAATATATATGTATATGTATGTGTATATATGTATATATATATATATATATATATATATATATATATGTGTGTATATATATTTATATATATACATATTATATTTACATATATTATATATATGTATATATACACATACATATATACATATACATATATACATATATACATATACATATATAAATATATATATATATATATATATATTATATATATGCATATATATATACAGTATATATATGTATATATACATATATATATAAATATATTATATATATATATATATATATATGTATATACATATATATAAATATATATATATATAAATATATTATATATATATATATGTATATACATATATATATATATATATATATAAGTATTATATATATATACACATATATACATATACATATATTTATATATACATATACATATACATATATTTATATATATTCACATATACATATGTATGTATATGTATATACTGTATACATACACAAATACATATATTATATATGCATATACATAAATTTATATATATACATATGCATATATATATATATATATATATACATATACATATATATTATATATATAGCCTACATATACGTATATGTTATATATATACATATACATATATATTATATATGTACATATACATATACATATATATTATATACATATATATGTATATGTATATATAAGTAGTATGAAATATGCCTCAGTTGCTCACTTTTGGGGCCATTGTCAGGATTGCTCAGTCAGTTTGGGGATTTAAACGTAAGGTTTTGTTTACAAACAACCCCCCCCCCCTTTCCCCCAGGCTACTACCACCCCCCCCACCCACAGGGGGCGATTTCTGTGTCTATGGTCACTGGCAGGCTTGGAGTTGTCTATCTTGGATGACGCACCCTTCTTTCCCCCTCCCTCCCTCCCCCCCCCCTCCCGCCCACTAGGGGGGCGTTTTTTGTGTTTGTGGTCACCGACAGGCATGGGGTTCTCTATCTGGATGACCCATGCACCTAGATAGTGACATTGTTCCTACCGAGCACGCAGTTTTTTTTTTTTTATTATAAGACACGCATTTGTATGCAGACGAGGCTCTCCTCCCCCTGACCACATTCCTTTCAATTTAATCCTATGGAAAAGTACCCATCTCTCTCTGCATCTTTTTTTTTTAATCCTAAGACACACACTCTTGTGAGCCAACGTGATGCAATCGAGGGGGGGAGGGCGTTTCCTGTGTGTGGTCACCGCCAGGCATGGAGTTCTCTATCTGGACCCTAGATAATTTTATCAAAGTACACAAATAAAAATTTACAATTCTTCTATTTTATAAGGTCACACTTCTTTTTTTCGATAGCGGCGTATTTTTTTTTCTTTGCCGAGTATCTGCGCCTAATATATGTAACTTTTGCTTGTGTCATAGTTTCATTCTTGGGCAGGTCCCACACAATTTCCATTAATTAGTGTGAATCGGAGTAATAGATGACTGAATAGCATCCGGAGTTTTTCACTTTGCCTCTCATGGCATTTATACCTCTTTGGCTCTCAATTCCTCATTAGGTAAAGCAAGTGAAGGACTACTAACGGTAGCAAGTATAACCGGCTTACTTGAATTATAGTCATTGTGAAAACGGAGACGACAACCATTGTAGAATTTTTCACAACGTCGATGGGTTCTTGATTTTACATATTGTCTTTATACTTCTCGTTTATGTAATTTTCTTTGTCACTTCGTTTTCCTTTCAAGGAAGAAATGTACGAGAGGGACATGGTTGCAAAAAATAAATAGATAAATAAATAAACTTTCTAAGCCAACGATAAGAAAGCAACTTAAATTTAGATGGAATGCAATTTTTAGTATATAGTTTCACTTAAAATATACAGTTTATTTTGAGAAAAATAATCGCTTAGCTCATGTGATTAAAGCTTTGTTTGCTTATTAGGTGGGGGGGGGGGGGAGGTGAAAAGTGGTAGGGGGATGAAAATAGTGGGGAGAAAGTTTCTTGGAGTCGTAATTTTGTCACAGACATGGGTCAGGATCTTGAAAGGTGAAGGAACCACAAACGGGTTCAATGTATATATCCACTGATGGATAGTTTGATTCTTAAGTTACAATATTCTGCAAAACGTTATTCATTACTTACCCAAGCAATGTTAGAAAAATGATGGGTATTACATTGTATGTGATATTAGAGAGTATATGATGTCAAGTTTTGCATAAAAAAAGCATAAGCAAAATATAAAGTTATAGTGAAGATTTTCTCAAATGATTCCCACGGGTGTAAGTGCCACGTATATCTGTAAATTAGTAGCCGATCATTAAAGAGACGTGGCATGTTTGTGCTTGAGGATTTATCATAACAAGTTACAAAAAGTGTACTCGTGAAATTTATCCCAAATCTTACTACTTCATTTTCATTACTCTAATACTAGAGTCTTACGGCTAAGGAAGTAACCTTCCATTATAGATCGTAAAGAAAAAAAAAATCAATAGAGTAGTAGTTACTTCGAACTAAGATGATGATTGGACGCTGCAGTTTCTGTCATGAATAATGGTATTGAAGCAAGAATGTCACATTATCGAGTCGACAATCTTTTTGTTATCTACAAATCAAACATA
>NC_090746.1:5527573-5700073 GCF_036898095.1 Palaemon carinicauda
AGATTATTCAATGGAAATAATCCTCAATATTTTGACTGAATGAATTCTGCATCTGGTATGGATCTAGGCCATCAATTAGATCGAGTTTCTGCTTGTAAAAACGCTTATCATCTGACAATTGTTTGACAAAGTCGCTCTCATTGTCTATATTCGCTGTAGCAGCCGCCATGTTTTCGCTTTGTATGTCCTCCAGCATGGCCGCCGGCGATTCCCAGTGACGTCTTTGAAAGGACTCTATACTTCGATATGGTGATCATGGTAGATCATGACGTATGCCTCCATATGCAATATCTAAGAGGAATAGAATTTGGGAGAATAGTGCGAGAGTAGCGTGTCAGTATTTGTTGCTTGTGTGTCTACCTGTGTGTGTGCAGGCCAAGGAAAATGTTAGTTTTGGAATATATTAAGAAAAAATGTGAAAGAATGTGTAATTTAACATGCGCGTACAACTCTGTACATACAAAGTGCAAATTGGTTAACTGAACTTACTTTGAGAACTTTGAGTAAGGTATTCCAGTTGGAAAATGAAAGAGAAGAGGAATGCTAATTTTTATGTTTTTTATGATGTAACTGTGCATTAGAATATCTCCATGTATGTAACGAATTTTGAGTAACATCTGGGCAAAAAAATGTGATATAGGATGAAAGAGAACTGTAGAGGAAAACTGAAGTTTTTTTTCAACTTATGAGGTAGGAGAAAATTATTTGAACGAAGTGATTGAAAATTGAAGGAATAAAGTAAGATCAGAGAGAAACGTGAAGGACCATATGTTGGACAGAAAACTTGGTCGAATGTTTTTATATGTTAGTATGTGAGATTGAGGACTGAAACCTAATCAGTTTCGTAAATGGAGAAAGGCGACCGAGTACTCGACCTGTCAATTGATATTTGAAAGTGAAGGGAAGAAATTGATGATTGTGCCGAATATTTGGGGAAATGGTTAGTTTTGGTCAAGATGAGAAAGAAGATATCCAGATTATTGCAGAAAAATATTAGAAACAATAGTGTAAGTGTTCGATAACAAATAATTAATGTGGAAGAAGGGAGGGTAAGACTGCTTTGAGAAATTGACAGAGTATGGGTATACACAGAGCAAGCGAAATGAGTGGAGTAACAGAAAAGATTGCAAAACTTTCCAGTGGGTGAAGTAAATTCGTAATACATGAGTGTAAGAAGGTGGATGTATGACAAGTTGAGGTTCGAATGTATGATGATGAGGAACTGGGTGAAATGCCGGATTTTGTGAAAGATTATTCAGGCAGTGTAAGAGTATATGAAAGACTTTCAACTAGAAATAGAGGTCGTTTACTAGAGCATGAAATAGTGTACTTGAAGGCTATATAATGTGTTTGAATGTTACACACTATTTTGACACGAAATTGGGAGGTAAATCTAGCATTGGGAAATCTACGTTCTATTTTTGTTTATTTTCCATCTTCTATTTACATGCTTTCCATAATTGCCGTCTCTTTTCGGAATGTTGGGTTAATCCAATGCTGTGGGTAACTTTCCTTCCTAGTAGGGCCTACTATTTTTGGGGACACCAGAGTTGATTGGGGGTGGCCCGGGTGGAAGCTTCAGTGGGTTTTGTAAAGAATGTGACGCTCGAGTTGGAGCAAATATGTAGAGAATAACTTAAAGGAACGTGGACCTTTTGATATTTTCAAAGAACTCCAGAAAGTTTCACATGCTTTTTTAGGCTCAGGCCACGTCGTCGTGATGGAAGTTCCTTCGAAGGTAGCTTCCTAGGTATATTTGACTACAGTGATATATCCCAGAGAATTTACCAAAGGTATCCAGAATTCTAACTCCTGGAGCGAATATCCCTTAAAATTTTACGAAGGGATATTGCGTAATATCAGAGGACGTATTCTTGACACGTCTCAGGGCTATCTACTCCCCCAATAGAGCTTTCACTTCAAGGGGAAAGAGAGGCAAGAATAAGGAGAGTCGTTACAGAGACATCGCTCTCGACGCTCCCTACTGCTCTGCAAATAGTGCGCCAATCCGCCACCGCGAGGCGCCACCAAGTCATTCTTTCTATCGTAGCTTCGTTTGACCGGTGTTTTCCCGTGTTCTCTCTTGCTATTTTGGAGTTTTTGGGCGCTATGATGTCTTCACCAGCCTCATCAGCTTCTGGAAAGTTAAGTAATATCTTTATCTTGTGTAAATGTTAAGCTCTTGCCAGTTTTGCTCTTCGATTGAGATCGTAATTAACGTAACGAGCTGTTGCCAGCCGGATGGCGTCATGGACGCGGTCGTTCTTTCTGTACATTTAGTTAGCCAGAACGACCCCTTCCCGGTATTATACGCTTTAATAACTTGAGCTATTTAGAAATTTAGCTAGGGATTCTTATATTATGTCATTGTTGTCGTGGATTTGGCTATTTATTTCGAGCCTCACGAGTGCTAGGCTTCCTAGCCTAGGCACCTACACACTTCATGCATGTTATAACCTCCCTGGTAAAGTTTTATTGAACCACAGGCAATATTTTACACATTTATGATATTACTTAATTATGCTTTCCTCTTCCAAGATAGTATACAGAGAGTTTCGGTGAATGATTCTCAATGCTCCTAGGCTACTAGCCTAGGGGCTTTAGTATACTTTCATACATGTCCCCATTGCTCTTGTATTGTCTTTTAAGGAGAGACTGACTCCTCCTATACCTTTTAAGTCGATACTAATCTCCTAGGAGATTTAAGAGCAATCTCCCTTCCCTCTGATTAGCCTAGGCTATTCTTAGTTTTCTTTGCTGTGAACAGAGTTTTGGCAAAGTTTTACCGAGACGTTCCGTTTTCTTTCTCCTAACCACCGAGTCGGTTTTGAGTTTAGAACGGGACATCAGAGTAATAAGTCTTTGTTAGGCATCTTCCTGTCTTGGTGAAATGATTTCCCATGTCAGGTTAAGCTGCTCTTTCAGGAGGCTAGACCTCCCTAGACCATACTTGGGGGTTTTGTATGACAATTCCCCCTTCCTTGGCCTAGCAGACAGTCCTGTGCTGGTAGACCCTAGACCGAAGAAATGATTTCTTCACTGCCTAAGGTCTCTGGCACGAGATTCTGCTCTCCTGTGAGATGGTGTCCGCCTTCTCCCTCGACTAACCCAACCTGGGGAAATGAATTCTCCTACCTGAGGTTACTCCATGAGACCAGAATCCTTTAGGTTAGGTAGTGCCTTCGGGCATTACCTTACCTGTAGGACACCTACCCCCTCCCCTCTATTTCTTTCGTGTTGAATGATCCAACACCCTCCTGGCCGTCGTTCTACATTGACCCTAGGGTTCTTGTAGGACTGGCCTGAGGTTCCCCGTCTGCCGCTGGCCAGGCCGGCTGCCGGCGGGTACCCTCATATTCTTTAGTGTTCTTCAGTCCTCCCTTGGACTGCCTTCCATAGCCCTTATCACTAGGATATGGTTGGGTGAAAGCCCAAATTTAATTCCCCCTTCCACTTGAACCCTCATTCTGGATGCAGGCCGGCAAGGCTGAGCAATTGCCTTCCTCCATCCTCTCTTTCTCTTACTTTCGTACTGGGCCATGTCCATTGTCTGCCGGTCGGCAGTTGCCTTGCCACCACTTACTGGGAACATCGTTGACCGACAACCCAAAGACAACGGACATTCAGCGACCGACTGCCGGCTGCTGAGTTGCCAGCCGGCAGCCGGCTACCCATACCTGGCCGACTGCCGCCGGGTCCCCTTGATGGAAGGATCCTCGACTGGTCCCCTTGATGGAAGGATCCTCGACTGCCGGCCGGCAGAGCCGTTGCCGGCGGTCTACCACGCAATTTTATGAAGACGATAATTGCCTCCAATAGCCCAGAATAGGCCGGCATGTGCCGGCTTGCCCAGCAGGCCCGGCAGGTGCCGGCAGGCCTGACAGGACTGGCAACTTGTTACCAAACAGTCAGTGCTGTAGCCCAAAGTTTTTCCAACCTACAAGGTGCTTCATGGGCAGCCTATTGTGAGACCATCACATATAAGAGAGTGATTCTCTCTTCCTTTAATGGTTATGATCCATTATTGTCCTTATTCTCCAATATTGAAACTGGAAGATTGTGTTAAGAGACACTTTATATCATAGGATATCATCTTCCTCTAAAAATTCTAAAGAATTCTACTTTCAATATTGGAGGAGGTCATAACAATTGGCTGGACAGGAAACACATGTAGGTGTCTTTCCTATTTATAGCTTACCCTATCCAAGCTAATATAAAATATTATATGCATGCTGAAATTTGAGAATTTCACCGAATACTTATATGCTTTTCTTTCTTTACAGGAGGAGCATCCCGAGTGCGGGAATAGTTTTTGCAGGGTCCGTAGTAAGAACTTCTACGGCCACGACATGTGCAGGGCCAATGCTCGCTGCGCAGTCACCAAGGGGGCTCTCAAGTACTGTGACCCACAGGTATGTACCAGTTTGTGAAAAACTGGTAAGAGAGGCTTTTGATGATCAAAAGTCCACCGAGTCAAGGGACGCAGCAAGGGAAATGCTGCGTAAATGGGTTAGAGGTTTCCAGAAGAACACTTCTGGCCTGTACCTTCCTAACGAAATGATGAGGGCTTGTCTTTTCCCTAGGGCATCTTCGGATGCAGTTGTTCCCCAGGCTCAACCTGAGATTCCCTTGGTTCAGATTCCGGTAGAATCTGAAGTTTCGGATGCCTTAGAGAGCATCCAGTTAGAGGACAACATGTCAGTTGTCTCAGAGGAGACTGTTCTCAATCTCCTAGTGAAGGAATTGGATCAGGCGGATGACGTTCCACCTGAGACAGAAACTGAGAAAGCCGAAACGATTTCGGTATCATCGGCCACAGAGAATGAGCCGGTGCCTTCGACCTCCTCCACTGCACCCCAACTAGATTCGATCACGAGTACGTTGCACTCGTTGCTGTCCATGGTGCAGGACATCCAAAAGAAATCGTCCGAGAAGGAAGCCTCTCTTCGGACTGAAATGCATCGGCTAGTTGCAACACGTTTGGCCCCGAAGAAGCTAAACGTTAAAGATCTCCCCGCCTTCTCTGACGTTAACCCCTGGAGGTACGCAGAGCACATGCCCATGTCGGGGGGAAGATCTTCCTCTCAGAAAAACTGGGCACTGTCCCAGTGGAGGAAATTGAGTTCTGGCCCAGCAAAGGGGCCTACCCGGATTGCTATGTCCATCTCAGGACGGAACCTGCATCCAAAGAGGAAACGGAGCCGAAGGAAACTATTGTCCTTGAACTCTCTAAGGCTCAGGCCTTATATACCACCACCTTAAAAGAGAGGGCCTTTACTAGCTCTAAGGTGCTGGCTCTCAGCAAGAAGCACCCGTCCTTCATTGCTGACCCTAAACGTGCCTTTCCCTTTATGGACAAAGGGCTCAAGGCAGTTGAGGCAGGGAAACATGCCCTACACTGGAGGAGTGTACACCCTTATCCCTTGCCTTCCCATCAGACGATGCGGACTGGAAGGATGTACACAACACCTTCACAGTTGGGAAGCTGGAGGCAGATATTGCCGGACGACAGTTTGGCGAAGACCTCCCCAAGCTGTTGGACTTTCTCCTGCGTAGGGAACAGGAGACGAAAGAACGTCTTGCTGCTTCCTTGTCTCTGCAGACTTGCCTGGAGACAATGGCAAGCATCCCAGATACCCCGGACATGTACATGGTCTTCACCAAAGCCCATCTGGCGACAGTAACAAAAGACCTGTACAACTTTATTAAAGCCCGAAGGGCTTGCAGAGAGTTCATGTTCGCCTCGGCTGCGGTGAGACACGAACCAAGGAAGCTGATAGCTTCTAACATCTGGGGAAAAGACCTCTTCCCGAGTGAAGTGGTCAAAGAGGTCGTGGACGAAGCCGCCACTGAGAACAGAAACCTTTTTTCTAATTGGGGCTTGTCCTCTAAAAGAAAATCTTCAGCTGACGAGGGTCCCCAGCCAAGGAATAGACCAAAATGACCTAAAGTGCCCTCTCGGCCTAAGCAACAGCAGCAGCTTCCCGTGGCCACGGTGTTCCAGACGGTGGCACAATCACCCACCACTTTCCAACTGGTGCCCCAAACACTGGCGACTCAGTCACCAGTGTTCACCCCAGTGTTTGAGAGGCAGTCCTTTCGGCCGAAGTCTCGAGGTTCCTCCAGACGCCCCTCCAGAGGTAGCGGCAACAAGGGTGGACGTGGCCAAGGAGGTAAATCCTCCACCCAGCACTCAAAGTGAGATGCTACCGGTAGGAGGGAGACTACTTCTTCCGGGATCATTGGACCTTCGATCCCTGGGCCCACAGCCTAATCAAGAACGGACTAGGGTGGAGTTTGAGCTCAACTCTACCAACCTTCTTCCAACACTCAACCCCCATATTGGAAGAATATGTTCAGGAACACTTGAGCAAAAGAGTTATAAGGAAGGCGAAGTCTGTCAGATTCCAAGGAAGGCTTATTTTGTGTTCCGAAGAAGGACTCTGAAAAACTCGGAGTAATTCTGGACTTAACACCACTCAACAAGTTCATGGTGAACTACAAGTTCAAAAGGCTGATGCTTCAACACATCAGGACCCTGTTGCCCAAACGGACATACAGTCTCCATAGACATAACGGATGCGTACTGGCACGTTCCGATCAGCCATCAAGTTTCCCCCTACCTGGGATTCAAACTACAAAGAAGACTGTATGTTTTCAGACCCATGCCCTTCGGACTGAACATAGCTCCAAGGGTATTCACCAAGCTTGCGAATGCAGTCATTCATCAACTACACCTAAAGGGAATCCAGGTGGTAGCCTACCTGGACAACTGGCTGGTGTGGGCAGCATCTGAAGAAGAGTGCAGGCAAGCCTCCAAGGAAGTGATCCAGTTCCTGGAACACTTGGGATTCAAGATCAACTTGGAAAAATCTCTACTGTCTCCAGCTCAAAAGTTTCAGTGGCAGGGTGTCCACTGGAACTTGCAGTCGCACTGCCTTTCCATTCCATCAAAGAAAAGGCAAGAGATAGCAGGATCTGTCAGAAGCCTTCTTCGGTCCGCAAGGATATCAAGAAGGCAACAGGAGAGTGTGTTGGGGTCGCTCCAGTTCGCCTCCGTAACAGATCCAGTATTGAGAGCACAATTAAAAGATGCATCAGGAGTCTGGAGAAAATACGCATCAAACGCTCGAAGAGATCTACAAAGACCGATTCCAAATTGTCTGCGATCCCTACTCAAGCCATGGTCGGAGGCCAAAAACCTAAAGAATAAGGTTCCCTTACAACCACCTCCACCGTCAGTCACCGTTCACACGGATGCCTCGAAAGAGGGGTGGGGAGGTCACTCTCATCATCGAAAAGTCCAAGGAACCTGGTCTCCCCTCTTCAAAACCTTCCACCTAAATTTCCTGGAAGCCATGGCAGTTTTTCTTTCCCTAAAGAAACAAACTCCGCTGCTCAATCCACATCAGTCTGGTTCTAGACAGCGAAGTCATAATGAGATGCCTAAACCGACAGGGCTCGAGATCGCCTCACATAAATCAAGTGATAATGGCCATCCTCCGCCTAGCGGAGAAGAAGAGATGGCACTTGACAGCAGTCCACCTTCAAGGGTTCCGCAATGTGACAGCGGACGCTCTATCCAGGACCAAACCGATAGTCAGAATGGTCCCTAGACGCAAGATCGTTCTCCTTCATCTTACGCAAAGTCCCAGGACTGCAGATAGACCTCTTCGCAACGAGCGACAACAAGAAGCTACCCCGGTATGTAGCCCCGTACGAGGATCCTCTAGCGGAAGCAATGGATGCAATGTCCATAGATTGAAACAGATGGTCCAAGATCTACCTATTCCCTCCAACCAACCTTCTGCTGAAAGTCCTCGACAAACAGAGATCCTTTCGGGGGACGGCAACAATAGTGGCCCACAAGTGGCCCAACAACGTTTGGTTCCCCCTGGTAACGGAACTACGCCTGAAACTGATCCCATTGCCGGACCCAGTTCTGACTCAGCAAGTGCAGAAATTAACTGTCTCAGCTTCATCAGTGAAAACCCAGAACCTTCATCTCATGATTTTCTCGCCTTAGCGGTCAAGAAACGGTTTGGGATTTCTAGGGACAGTATTAACTTCCTAGAAGAATACAAGTCAAAGTCAACAAGAAGACAATATGGGTCTTCCTGGAAGAAATGGGTGGCCTTTGTCAAGGCGAAGAAACCTAAGGAGATTTCTACGGACTTCTGTTTGTCCTTCATCCATCTTCATGAACAAGGTTTAGCAGCCAATACGATTACTATATGTAAATCCGCCCTGGCCAGACCAATACTTTACGCCTTCCAGGTTGACTTTTCCAACGAAATCTTCAACAAGATCCCTAAAGCCTGCGCTAAACTTCGGCCCGCAGCTCCTCCTAAGCCCATTTCATGGTCTTTGGACAAAGTTCTTTATTTAGCATCAACCCTGAACAATGAGGATTGCTCGCTGAAAGACTCGACTCAGAAGGTGATACAGTATTCTTATTTGCACTAGCCTTGGGAGCCAGAGTTAGCGAAATAGTGGCCCTCTCGAGGGATGATGGCCACATTCAGTTCACAGACAATGGAGAACTGAACCTCTTTCCGGACCATACGTTTCTCGCCAAGAACGAGCTGCCCACTAAGAGATGGGGTCCCTGGAGAATCTGCCCTCTGAATGAAGAAGCATCCCTCTGCCCAGCGGAATGCCTAAAGGTCTATCTTCGTAGAACTTCAGACTTTAAGGGAGGTCAGCTTTTCAGGGGAGAGACTTCCAGTTCAACGTTATCTTTGAAACAGATAAGGGCGAAAATCACCTACTTTATTCGCAGAGCGGATCCAGACAGTACACCCGCAGGTCATGATCCGAGAAAAGTTGCCTCGTCTCTGAATTTCTTCCAAACGATGTCGTTTGAAAGCCTTCGTGCTTATACTGGATGGAAGTCCTCGAGGGTTTTCTTCAAGCACTACGCGAAGCAATTACAAGAAATTAAATTTCATGTGGTGGCAGCGGGCAGTGTAATAAAGCCCGCTGCTTGATTACTGCGAAGAACAGTGCACTATTCGGGACTTATAGTGAAGGGTGTACATGATAGACTCTTAAGACATATCATGTTGAGTTTTGTGTTTAAGTGATAACACTATAGACTGTTCTCCCTACACAGGTGACATTAAGCATAATAAGCTGACACAAGTGCCAGGCATTCTTATATGCACAGAGTTCCTAGTAGCAACAGAATGTATAGTGAAATTTTTATATTTCCCTTAGAGTGGCTAATGTTTTCCTTTTCAGGTAAACCCTATTTATTCCTGTTATTACTGTTTATGCTTTTATGCACAATTATTCAGCATACATTGTAATTGATTACAACCATGATTTCTATTTTTGTAATAAACAATAGAACGAATATTTGCGTCTCTTTCGCCCCAAATATTTCAGTGTATGTATAAGTCAGAGCATCCTTGACTCTTTTGATATTTAAGTAAATATCGTAACTAAGATTCAAATTGTTCCAGGCAAACAGGTAAGATCTTATCGTACTAGACTGTTCATTTACTGTTTAAGGTTTCCTACACTTATATAAACCTGTCCGTCTCTTTATAGACATACCCGGGAGGTACAGTAACCTGCCCAGACCAATACCATCCTAGTACAGACTATGCTTTACGTATATGATGACACTAATATACAAACTGTTTGCTAGATTGTTCCTTGAACTCACAATCCTCGGGTTTTTTCCTCGAGTCTACCCAGACTCTTCCCTGTAGGGGGCAGGAAGCACGGACATATTTCATGATCAGCTGATTGATGTATAACGGTAACATCAAGTGTCTCTAGGTCTAAAGACCGAAGAGGAAAGATTTAGCTCGAGATGAACGGCACTATTGAAGATCCACAGATACATTAATGCTCTGGTACACTTCCATCACGACGACATGGCCTGAGCCCAAAAAATGGATTTTGAGCGAAGCGAAAAATCTATTTTTGGGTGAGGTAGCCATGTCGTCCTGATGGACCCACCCTCTTTTGGGACAAAAGGATAATGAAATCCTCCCTATGGTACTGTATCTGCAACACCTACAAAGCAACAAAGAATGACTTGGTGGTGCCTCGCGGTGGAGGATTGGCGCACTATTTGCAGAGCAGTAGGGAGCGTCGAGAGCGATGTCTCTGTAACGACTCTCCTTATTCTTGCCTCTCTTTCCCCTTGAAGTGAAAGCTCTATTGGGGGCATAGATAGCCATGAGACGTGTCAAGAATACGTCCTCTGATATTACGCAATATCCCTTCGTAAAATTTTAAGGGATATTCGCTCCAGGAGTTAGAATTCTGGATACCTTTGGTAAATTCTCTGGGATATATCACTGTAGTCAAATATACCTAGGAAGCTACCTTCGAAGGAACTTCCATCAGGACGACATGGCTACCTCACCCCAAAATAAGTTTTTCGCTTTGCTCAAAATCCGTTTTGTCAGTCTGAAGTTGAGAAAATGGGTGCAATATGTATAGACATTTATAATTTCCTTTTAAATAGTAGCTATGATGATGTAGTTTGTAGCAATGTTGCCGAGTACTACATCACTATATGTAAAGGATACACGTGATTACCGTTGTGATGTGAAATGTTTATATTTGGAGTCAAATTCACCTTTTATCATAAGGATTCTTACATTAATTGAAAAACAATGGTAAATATGATACTTAAATTTCTAACCAAGTACATTAGCTATATATTTTTTCCTACTCGTTATCTTACATTTTATTCATTTTTGATAATCAATATTTGGGCAAACCACCCGTTCATAAGTTTTCCTCCCTCATATAATAGCAATGCTTAGGTATCCCAGTGGGAATCCAGGGTTTTGGGTGGGGAACGCAAAAGAAGAATGATTTACAGCAATGTTAATGGTAAACAATGCATAATAAGACATAAGATAATGGTGTGAAATTAAAGTATCATAATTACCAATGATTCACGTGACATCCCTTGCTTCGCTCACAAATATACATTGTCTCGCTGTTTCTTGATAATGTCAAGTGGTACAAGGATGTGCTGCATATGCCATCCGTGAGTCTCTCTATTAAAGTATCAATTGCCTGCAATTTGTATAGTGTCCATAAAATGCTCTCTTGCTCCACTGTGGCTCTCGTCGCTCGCAAATAAACATTACCTCACTACTCCTCGGTTCTGGCAAGTGGTACATGGATGTGCTGCATACGCCATCCGTGAGAGTCTCTATTAAAGTATCAATTGCCTGCAATTTGTATAGTGTCCATAAAATGCTCTTTTGCTCCACTGTGGCTCGCTTCGCTCGCAAATAAACATTACCTCACTACTCCTCGGTTCTGGCAAGTCTGCATACGCAATCCGTGAGTCTCTATTAAAGTATCAATTGCCTGCAATTTGTATAGTGTCCATAAAATGCTCTTTTGCTCCACTGTGGCTCTCGTCGCTCGCAAATAAACATTACCTCACTACTCCTCGGTTCTGGCAAGTGGTACATGGATGTGCTGCATACGCCATCCGTGAGTCTCTCTATTAAAGTATCAATTGCCTGCAATTTGTATAGTGTCCATAAAATGCTCTTTTGCTCCACTGTGGCTCGCTTCGCTCGCAAATAAACATTACCTCACTACTCCTCGGTTCTGGCAAGTCTGCATACGCAATCCGTGAGAGTCTCTATTAAAGTATCAATTGCCTGCAATTTGTATAGTGTCCATAAAATGCTCTTTTGCTCCACTGTGGCTCTCGTCGCTCGCAAATAAACATTACCTCACTACTCCTCGGTTCTGGCAAGTGGTACATGGATGTGCTGCATACGCCATCCGTGAGAGTCTCTATTAAAGTATCAATTGCCTGCAATTTGTATAGTGTCCATAAAATGCTCTCTTGCTCCACTGTGGCTCTCGTCGCTCGCAAATAAACATTACCTCACTACTCCTCGGTTCTGGCAAGTGGTACATGGATGTGCTGCATACGCCATCCGTGAGAGTCTCTATTAAAGTATCAATTGCCTGCAATTTGTATAGTGTCCATAAAATGCTCTTTTGCTCCACTGTGGCTCTCGTCGCTCGCAAATAAACATTACCTCACTACTCCTTGGTTCTGGCAAGTGGTACATGGATGTGCTGCATACGCCATCCGTGAGAGTCTCTATTAAAGTATCAATTGCCTGCAATTTGTATAGTGTCCATAAAATGCTCTTTTGCTCCACTGTGGCTCTCGTCGCTCGCAAATAAACATTACCTCACTACTCCTCGGTTCTGGCAAGTGGTACATGGATGTGCTGCATACGCCATCCGTGAGAGTCTCTATTAAAGTATCAATTGCCTGCAATTTGTATAGTGTCCATAAAATGCTCTTTTGCTCCACTGTGGCTCTCGTCGCTCGCAAATAAACATTACCTCACTACTCCTCGGTTCTGGCAAGTGGTACATGGATGTGCTGCTTACGCCATCCGTGAGAGTCTCTATTAAAGTATCAATTGCCTGCAATTTGTATAGTGTCCATAAAATGCTCTTTTGCTCCACTGTGGCTCTCGTCGCTCGCAAATAAACATTACCTCACTACTCCTCGGTTCTGGCAAGTGGTACATGGATGTGCTGCATACGCCATCCGTGAGAGTCTCTATTAAAGTATCAATTGCCTGCAATTTGTATAGTGTCCATAAAATGCTCTTTTGCTCCACTGTGGCTCTCGTCGCTCGCAAATAAATTACCTCACTACTCCTCGATTCTGGCAAGTGGTACATGGATGTGCTACATACGCCATCCGAAAGAGTCTTTATTAAAGTATCAATTGCCTGCAATTTGTATAGTGTCCATAAAATGCTCTTTAGCTCCGCTGTGGCTCACTTCGCTCACAAATAAACATTATCTTACAGATCCTCGGTTCCGGCAAGTGGTACTTGGATGAGCTACATACGCCAATCATGGGGATAATTATTTTAGGGATATTTTTTACTTAAACATGAGCAGCAATAGTTATATACTGGAGTGTTTTAAACTTAATCAACTACCGAAATAGCTGAAATTACACAATTTCGAAATATATTTAATTCCTGTAGACTTCTTTTTATGGTAAGCATGTGGGAAAAGAAGCGGATGGAACAAAAAATGCTCTTGTAAAACAACATCCTTGAACTTGTGTATGAATATTTGGAATATCTTAAATGATTAAAAAAGCCTGCTAATGATTACAGAACATTATACCAAAAACAGAAAGATGTCAAAAGTGGATACAAACAACGCATGGCAGTAACCCAATATTAATAATGTACTTATCCACACATGGCTCTCGAGTAATCTCTCTTATAGTTTCATTTTTGGATAATGCAATTTCATTGTCTTCCCCAACATCTGGGGAAGATGATATTTTATTTTCCATGATTTTTAATGGACCGAAAAGTACAAAACTATTTCTTTTAGTTATTTTAAGTAGTTTTTGGACTTAGGGAACTTCTCCTAAGTCTTTAAAAATATCGACCATAGTTCCTATTATAAAACCATTAAAAGATTCGTACCTCCGTGAAAATTACAAGCCAATTGCCTTAACTAGATATGTTAGCAAGATTTATGAGAGAATGGTAAATGCTTGACTAGTGTGGTATTTGGAATCGAAGAATCTTTTATCTAACAGACAGTTTGGTTTTAGGAAAAATGAAAGTACCAATGACCGTTTGATGTTCCTCACTCGAGTGGTCCTGAATGTTTTCGCCATACAAAAATCAGACCATTGCAGTGTTCTTCGACCTATAAAGGGCCTACGATACTACTTGGCGAGTGGGTATCCTCAAGCACCTCCTTGATTGGGGTATTGTAGGTAATGTTTTATTATATTAAAGATTTTTTGTAGAATATGTACCTAAAATTGAGAGTTGGCTCTCTTATTTCATCAGCTTATCCTCAAGAAGAAGGATTGCCTCAGGGGGTCGTTCTTAGCCCAACTCTTTTCAATGTAGCTATTTTCCCAGGTAGCAGGTTGGCCAGGGCACCAGCCGCCCGTTGAGATACTACCACTAGAGAGTTATTGGATTCTTTGACTGGCCAGACAGTAATTCATTGGATCCCTCTCTCTCTCTGGGTACGGCTTATTTTTTCTTTGCCTACACATACACAGAATTTTTTCTTTGCCTACACATACACAGAATAGTCTGGCCTATTCTTTATATATTCTCGTCTTTCCTCATACACCTGACAACAATGAGATACTAAACACTTCTTCACCCAAGGGGTTAATTACTGTATTGCAATTGTTCAGTGTACTTTCCTCTTGGCAAGGGTAGAAGGGACACTTTAGCTATGGTAAGCAGCTCTTCTAGGAGGACACTCCAAAATTAAACCATTGTTCTCTAGTCTTGGGTAGTGCCATAGCCTCTGTACCATGGTCTTCCACTGTCTTTGGGTTAGAGTTCTCTTGCTTGAGGGTACACTCGGGGGCACTTTTCTATCTTGATGTTTTTTGAAATGGTGTGTTGGGCAGGCTTAATAGAAGGGACATGGAAGCCTGGTAATTTATCAAGAGGTCGTCTTTTCCTTTTCTGATTCTTTTTCTTCTCAAAACTATCCTAACTGTCCTCCCTTCAGTTGAAGTGGCTATCCTGGAGGTTATTTAGCCTTGCATGGTGTATCGGCTCTTCAATGTTGACCAGTTTTTCCAACTTTTTACTATAGTCTATGGGTATCATCAATCACTTTATTTATAATTCTGTACATATTGTTTTTCTTATAATTCTTGTTAATCTAGTTTTTAAGTATGATGTCTTTTTTTTATTACTATTAATTCTTATGCTATCTGGAGACATTGAGCGAAATCCGGGACCAGTACGTCCTAGATTTCGTCAATGTTGTCTTCTGTATTGCAATATTCGTGGTTTTCATGCAAATATTCAAGACCTTACAGCTGCGTCCAGACAGTATATTCTTTTGTGCTCAGAAACTTTGGTTTCTAATATGAGGCACTCATCTGAGCTCCTTATAATTGGTTTTAAGAAGCCAATAATGTTGAAACGTGATACCATCCCTAGGGCCAGGGGAATGGCGGTGTATATTAGGACCGAGTACCCTGCTTCTCATAAGTCCTGCTATCAATATGGATGTCATGAGATTCAGGTAATAAAAGTTTGTGGCAGGCATAACAACTTTTATTTGTGTTCGATCTACCGGAATCCAGACATGGATGATTCTATCTTCGATTGTCTTCTTACCATTATGGGTAAAATACAAGGAGATGATAGAAATGCTTCTTTTGTCTTCGTTGGTGATTCTAATGCTCACCATAGGGAGTGGTTAAGTTCTATCTCTCCTACCGATTGCCATGGCTTAAGAGCTTTAGACTTTGCCTCTGAATCAGGCTGTGAGCAAATCATAAATAAAGCTACTCACAGGTCTGGTAATTGCTTGGACCTCGTATACACTGACTCCCCTGGCGTTATAACTAGTAAGGTTGGTACTCCAGTCGGGACATCTGATCATGCCTTGATTTCATTAGTAGTGAAGACTGAGCAGCCTGTCCCTGATGTATCATACCCTTGTAAAATATATATGAAATCCCAAGCAGACTGGAATGGGATTTTGCATGATCTTTGGTGCTTGAATTGGTCACAATTATATAGTAGTGTAGATCCTGTTGTCCCGTTGAATGTGAATCTAGTCAACATAATTGATAGGCGTATCCCTTCTCGTCTGCTAAGGTGCCGAGTGAAGAACAAACCGTGATTCAATGGTGATTGTAGACGTACTTATTTGGGGAAGCAGGAGGCCTTATCATCTTTGGAAGGGTAACAGATCAGATTTGACCTGGAATAACTATACTTGGCTTCGAGTTTTTGCTGAGTGAGTTTATGCCTCAACTGAAAAGGAATACAATTTAACCATAAAAGAAACCCTTTCTGGTACAAATCAGGAACATAAATGGTGGTCTACCTTTAAATCTGCACTCTTTGGTGATGATGCAACAGTTCCTCCTTTACTTAAACCAGATGGCTCAGTCACTCACTGTCCAAAGGAAAAAGCAACCCTTTTGGCTGATGTTTTTGACAGTAAACAGAGTAATGAAAAACTTAAACTTCCTCATTCCTGTTTTCCTGAGGCTAAACTAACTAGTTTAGCTTTTTGATCTCGTGAAATTAAAGCTCTGTTTCCGGACCTTGATGGTTATGGAGGTGTAGACCCAAATGGTATTTTTCCTCTTTTTCATAAACACAGCAGATTTCTTAGCTCCAAAGTTATCTGTTATTTTGCGCAAGTTAGCAAGAAGAGGAGCTTTTAGCACTTGTTGGAGAATTGGTAATGTTACTCCTCTATGTAAATGTGTTTGTGGTAGCTCAAGTCCCACTGATTACTGCCCAATTTCCATAACTCCCATATTATCTAAAGTTTTTGAACGTCTTCTGGCAAAACGTCTTAATAGGTTTGTTGAAGGTAATCATCTATTCCCTAGTTTGCAATTTGGTTTTCGTAAAATCCTTGGAGCATGTGATGCTAAGCTTGTTGCATATGCAGATGATGCTACTCTCTTTGCATCAATTCCATCCCCTGAATGTAGATCTGGGTTTGGTGAATCCCTTAATAGAGATTTAGCTAAAATTAGTGCAAATTAAGGGGTATGAAGTTGAATCCTAACAAAACTCAAAGTATGATTGTAAGTAGGTCAAGGACGGTGGCTCCTCAACATCAGGATCTCGGTATTGATAATGTTTCTTTAAATTTGTATGACTTAAAATTTTAGGTGTGATTCTCGACAGCAAATTTACTTTTGAGAAACACATTAGGTCTGTGTCTTCTTCAATTGCACAAAATATTGGCTTATTGAGAAAGTCTTTTTAAGATTTTCGGTGATCGATCTATTCTGAAGAAGTGTTTTAATTCTTTCATTCTACCTTGTTTTGAAATATATTGAATTAAATATAGGATTTAGGCATTAAGCCAAGCACTGGGGCATCAAAGGCCATTCAGCGCTATATAACGAAAATCATTCAATCATATCTGTACACTCTCACCATTTAGTATCATTTTAACCTTTAATACAAATCTTAACACTTTCATACAATAAAATCTAGATGTGAAATAAATAGGGATTAAAAGGGTAAAATAAATAAATAAATTAATAAAATCAATTATAGCTCGTAATATAACCCAATACTTTGTATACATTTTCTCAAGTTCAGGGTATTACAGTTTTCCCCCAGTATATCTCTTAAAGGTTTGTCCTGGAGTAAATGTGTCCTCCTCTGAAGATTAAAAACAGGACAATCGACTAAAATATGTTCAACATCCATTGTCACTTGACAGGTATTACAAAGAGGGGCCTGTCTCCCTTCCCCACTCTTCATTAAATAATTGTGCGTTGCACTACCTTGTTTTGAGTATTGTTCTATCTGGTTTTCGGCTGCTGATTCTCATCTCAATTTGTTGGACAGAAACTTACGGTCTATTAAATTTCTTATTCCTGATCTAGATATTAATCTTTGGCACCGTCGTTCAATTAGTTCATTATGCATGTTGCATAAGATTTTTCATAACTCTGACCATCCTTTACATTCAGATCTCCCTGGATGATTCTATCCTGTTCGTAATACTAGGCAGGCAGTTAATTCAAATAGCCAGGCCTTCTCCATCATGAGGCTCAATACTACACAGTATTCTAGAAGTTTAATTCCAGCTGTTACAGAGTTGTGGAATGATCTTCCTAATCGGGTACTTGAATCGGTAGAACTTCAAAAGTTCAAAGTTGGAGCAAATGTTTTTATGTTGACCAGGCTGAGTTTTTATAGTTTATACATGACATATCTGTTTTTGACGTTAATAGTTTATATATGACATATATATTTTGACGTTACTGTTTTCAGAATAATTTATTGTTAATTTGTTCTCATCATTTATTTATTTCCTTATTTCCTTTCCTTACTGGGCTATTTTTCCCTATTGGAGCCCTTGGGCTTATAGCATCTTGCTTTTCCAATAGCATCTTGCTTTTCCAACTAGGGTTTTAGCTTGGCTAATAATAATAATAATAATAATAATAATAATAATAATAATAATAATAATAATAACTGTCTACTTGAAAAAGTTCCTGTTGGGGTGCATGGTATGACTTTTGCTGATGACTATGCAGTAATGTGTAGCAAGTCATTAACTGTTGAAGCATGTCATAATATTCAGACTGTTATTAATGTTTCTACAACTTGGGCCAGTGCTAGAAGGTTCAGATTTTCTCCAGGGAAAAAAAAAAAAAAAACCATACTTTTTTGTCGGCTAAGAAGAGTGGAAGAGATCCGTACGTTGTTTATGAAAGATTCCATTTTACCATACGAAGATATCATTAAGTACCTGGGTGTTTTGTTCGATAAGAAATTAACTTTTTACTCAGCTTATTAATGAGGTTTTATGTAACGTGAAACTTGGACTTAACATCCTTAAAGTTGTGTGTGGTTTCAACTGGGGAGCTGATAAGACTTTTCTGTTGAGGATATACCAGGCATTGTGCCTGAGTAAAATAGATTATGGTTGTCAGATATATGGATCTGCATGCAAAACCACTTAGTCAAAACTTGATGTGGTTCCTAACATGGCTTTGAGAATTCGTACAGGTGCATATAGGACATCACCCGTAGATTGATTGATTATACGTGGATTCTGGGATTCCTCCCCTTTTTATTCGTAGGGAAGAGTTGGATTTGAGGTATATGTCTTGTTCGTACCTCGAAGCCCTACCCAAATTTTAAGTTTGTCAAGTAACCCGTTCATAGAGCACCGACTAGAACTAGGTTGCCCAAACCATTAGAGGTTAGACTAGAATCCTCAGCTATTTAGGTGGGATTACTTCCCCCTGCAGTGGCTGAAATTAGCCCTTCAAAGATCCTCCTTGGAATAGGCCTAAGATGGAGATTTGTCCTGTTATGGATAGTAAAAAGAACGGCTCAAATCAGCAGTTAAGGGCTAGTTTTCTATCTCGTGCTTCTGATATGGTAAAAATTATGAATTGACAGTGAGGATTTAAACCAAAGACAAAGAAAACTATTGAGTTTAATAAGTGAAATTATAAATGTTGAACTGCCGTTTCTCGTCTTGAGAGGAGATCACCCGAAAAGCTGGCTTCGGATGTATGCACCACTTCCTCTCCACAGTAACTCATCTACCATATGTAAAGGACGTTTCTTTAGATCCTGGTCTTTCGTGGATAGATGATGAGTCCAGTTGCTCGAGTTGCCTCTCCGAACATGAATCCCTATCGCTCGGCCTAGGTGGAGTTTATCGCTCCATGACACTTGACACTTTCAGGAGTAAAAAATTTGTCAGATATCTCCTTTCCGGACTGCTTTCCGTGTTGGTCTCTGACTCTACCCCGCTGGGAATCTGTCTTACTGGAATCTGCCTCCTCTGGATTCTGGACCGCTGAATATAAATACTCAAAAGGCAGAGTGAGTGGATATTTAACTATCAAACCGTCAGTTTAAAGAACTATTTAGGCTCAATAGTAAACAAAGTCGCAAATTATCCTATAGCCATAAAAAAAATTACCATTAAACAAATGCCCATAGTTCCAACCACCACCAAAGTAAACAAAAGACAGTGTACTTTTCAATACAAACAAAAATATACGAAAAGCATAAAGATATTTCTTTACACTCCACACCAAGGGTTCTACATTTAATGTTTTGTTAAATGCAGAACTCTGGAATAACTAGATAAATTTCAGCCTTTTCTTTCACATTCCAGGCCAAGGGTTCTACATTTCTATCCTTAGTAAATGTAGGACTAATCCCAAATTATATATGAAAAAATATATATATATCTATATTTAATTGTGAAAGGAGCAAAATTATGTACAGCTAATAAACCAAATTATATACAGTTATGTTCCTGAAAGGTTCTTCAAATGTCACTGATCATACCTCGAGTCCTTTGCATGCTTTGCAAAGCAGCTTTCCTCTTGGGCCTCTCTTTTTTCTGAGGCTTATCTTCCCCCAGGTTTGCCGTGGGATCAGTAGTATTAACAGAAATATGATTTTTCAATGTTTTAATATTTGATTGTGACATTTCCTTGCGCGTTAATATAGGGATTAAAGAGGTGACGTGGCGTCGAACCATCTCCCTGTTTTTACCTTTAAGAAGAACAGCGTCAGTTACTTCATCAATTACGTTAGTTTTAATGTCTTTAACAACTGCCAATGGGAAATTGGTAGGTTTGCAATTCTCCTCTTTTATCAGTACAATGTCCCCTACCTGTAATTTTTTGTGGGTAACCGGCTTATATCTACTTTTATCATTGACAGCCTGAGTCATCAAATTATTCAAAAATTCTGCATTGTAGGTTTCTATCAAATGTGTGCGCACTTTTTTCAGTTTCTCCTAACTAGTTCTTATGGTATCGATAGGGTCAGTGTTTAAAGACCAATCAGGATCATTGCTAGTGTGAAGCGGCTGCATGGCTGGAATAAGATTCAAAGATATTAAGTCCAAGCCATGTATTAACTTCTCTGGGGTAATAGGGTCTGGAATTACGTCATCACTGGTATCTCTTAGACCTTCCGAGAAAGCAATAGGCCTTCGATTAACCAGGTGAATAGTTTGTGAAACCACAAACTCAAAATCTCTGTATTGAAGAACATTTTTCTTGACTGAGCAATGAAGCAACTGACGGACCATCTTCACACATACTTCTACTAATCCCCCAAGAGGATGATGGCCTTTAAAATATTGCTCAAATTTTAATGGACGTACTCCTTGTTCTTCAAAAAAATTCTGGGTTTCTGGATCATTCAGAAAATCAGTAATTATGTTAGCTCCTGCAACTAAGGATGAACCAAGATCAGACAAACATAATTCAGGCACTCCATATTCAAATGAATGGAGCTGCAAAGCTCTAATGAACTCACCTGAGGTCATGTTAAGACAAACTTTTAAATTAATAGCCCTCGACCAAAGGCAAGTTATGCAAAGAATCCAGAGTTTAACCTTTTTGCCATTGTAAAGTACAAAGTAAGGGCCTATGTGATCTATGAATATTGTACGAAAGGGAACACTAGGTGGTTCTTGTCTGAATAACCTGTAGGGAGATTGATTTAGTTTAATAGCTCTCTGCTTCAGTTTTCTACAAAGTATGCACTCTTGCAGGATGCGTTTCACAACAGAGAAACAGTGTGGAATCCAAAATGGTCTTCTTAATTCAGACAAAACCTTGTAACAGCCTGAGTGATACATTTTCTCATGCAAATCTAAAACAATTAATTTTGTGATGTAGCTATTCTTAGGAAGCAAAACAGGAAATCTGTAATTCTTATCATTTTTCCATCTTGAGAATTTGTTTTTCACTCTTAGAATTCCCTCATTATCAGGATATACATTGAGTTGATTAACAATGTTTGGGATATCTTTAACGAACTTAGAATCACTGTCAAAATACCTGAATATCTCGGGAAAATAAACGTGCTGTTCTGTTCTAATTATGTAATTCATTGCCCTGGCATACAAGTTTTCGTCAAGAACTCTCAGGTTTCCATACCTCTCAGGATACCTGGAGTAAAGTTTGCATTTTAGGCTCTCAATAAACTTAAACACGTACCTATGAACAGATACAAGCTTAGACAAACTGGAAAACTTGTTTACAGTCACCAAGTGCTCTGGTTCTCCCTTACCGGCTGCACCAGTCGTAATTTGGCCGGATTTGAAAGACGCTGAACACCCACCTGTTGATGCTAAATGTTCTGCACATTCCTCTTCGGTGGAGCCGAAATTAATTTGATTGTAATTCTCCGGAAAAACATCCACTGGTTTTGCCCTGGGGTTTGGTACAATGATATTGATTATATCACTGCGACTTGAATAGAAATTAGCAGATTCTTTCAAAAACACTGGCCCAGAGAGGAAATTAGACTTAATGGTAGTTTTATATGAAGCTACACGAGTGACAAGGTCAGCTGGATTTTCAATACCTGAAACAAATTGAAATCTTATAGGATGCGTCTCACACAAGGTACTTAAATGTTCTAACCTATTACGAATAAAGGTGCTGTGTTTATGCATCTTATCTAATTTATAACAATAGGAATTAATCCAGGATAAGGATACCAAGCTATCAGAAAACAAATCGAGTTCTTTGATGTTGATTGCTTAAACACACGAGGGCCCAGTTAATTCCTTATAGGTATCTATTAACACTTCTGCACCCAAAGTAATGGCCTGAAACTCAAGGGAAGGCATGCTCTTCCCAGATAATTGCTTATTCACAAAACGGTTCTTAGCTAGAACAAAGTTCACTTCTAATGACTGGATATCCTGAATAAAGATAACAGTTCCGTATATATCCTTACTACTATCTGTAAAGGCAATCAGTTTATATTCTCCATTTCTCTGGCCAACAAATCTTCTAATTCCGAGGTTGGGAGAAGAATTTGCCTGTCGACATATGTTTTTCCATTCTTTAATTTCTGCATCCGGTAATTTGGAGTCCCAGGTACAGGACGAATCACATTGTAATTTATGTAGAAAGAGCCGTGCTCGATTTAGAATGGGCAAAGTAAAGCCAAATACATCATAGTGACTGGCAATAGTTTTCAAAACATTCCTCTTTGTATTTGCCTCACCATCTAAAACTAGAGGCTTAGTGGATAGGGTATCATCAACTCGATCCCATAAGAGCCCCAATAATTTGACTGATCTGCTAGTTTTCTCTCCAGAGCTGTTATCAATTTCCTCTTGAATTTCAGTATCATTTGTTACAAACTGCTGAAGATAAAATTTATAGGGCTCAAATATTCCTTTTAACTCTTGAAAGGCCCACTTCAATTTTTCACTATTATTTGCAGTAATACTGCCATTATCCATATATATTAATGAATAAATGTGTCTTTTAAGCAAATTTACCTGGTCATCATCATCAGTGTCAATCATCAAAATCTTATAAAGTCCAAGTAATAATATGCAAGGGGAACAAACAAGATCAAATGGAAGTCTTAAGCTACGATATGCAACAATACTGTAATCTCCTTTTTGTACATTACGATGCCATAGAAAAAGTAACTTGCTGGAATCTAGATCAGAGAGGCATGTGTTGAGAAAGGCTTTTTTAATATCAAAACTCAGGAGTTTGGAATCAAAGCGTAGCTGTAATAAAGCTGTGGTGATCTTTTGGTTTAAACAAGGTCCACTCAACATGGCTTGATTGTGACTCATGGTTACTCCCTGTAAAGGATTATTTTCACATAAATTAGATAAAAATACTACTCGACATTTTGTAGTGTCACGTTCTGGTTTAAATACTGCCATGTGGGCCAAGAAACTGTGATTTGGATTTTCCTCCAAGTACTGATCAAGGTTGTCAATTCTTTCTATAATGCCTTGTTCAGATTACTCTCTAAAGCATTGGTCGATTAATTTCAACTTTACTCCATCACCCTTAGAGTATCTTTGGAAATTTGAATTTAGAATTTTAGTAGCTAGAGTTTTATTTTGCCCTAGCAAATGTTTCACTTTGTGATTCCAGATTAGTGGCATAATTAACCTGCCGTCTTCGTTACGCCTTGTATTTTGAAGAACATAATTTATTATTCTTTCGTTTTCAACTACCTTACCGGGAAATATTTGCGTGTCATAATTCAAGGTATCTGTACAACACTTATCAAGGATCTCTTGAGTAGCTCTTTCCAAGGAAGCATAATTGATTCTCCCCGCATCGTTCACTATTGCTATCCTGCCTTCACTTTGTCTGATCATCACAATCTAGGAGAGGATCTAAAGAATTATGACTTGAAAGGGCAAGATCCTCACATGTATACATAGGCAGTTCAGCTTTTGTCTGTTCTTCCCCAAAGCAAGGAGGGAGGTGCTTCAAATTGCTCCTAATTTGATCTGTGTTACCCACTAAGCATTACACCTGCGGCAGTCAAGGAATAAACAGACGGTGCATCATTCTCATTACCCCCAAATGAAACTGTTGTTTCAGGAAGACAATAAGCAAAATTTGACCCGAGAATAAAATCTATGTTATTAATTTCATCTTTTCCGTCCTTCAAGAAGTCATCAGCCAAGGAATATCCCCTGTTCATAAATTCCCGAACAATTTTCTGCAAGCCAGGCAATTTCAATGAAGTGTGAATAGATGGCACCCCCGTTGCCTCAATCTCGTAAATATGATCTCCAATCGTCAAAGGCACTTTGTAAGACTTAGTATGATAAACTTTGGAAGAGTTAAATCCATTGATTTTGATTCTGAGATCAGAATTTATGACAGGCAAGTTTTCATACTTTGCCCTCTCCTCTAATATGAAGTTTGACTGACACCCGCTGTCCCTCATGCAACGAATCTTTGTCTCTGCCTGAAGAATGCAAGAAAAGGTAGGGAGTATTGCGTGGCTACAGTCTGTGACTTTGAACGACTCTGAAAATTTCTCAACAAATATCATGCTTGAATTACTCTCCTTCACAACTCGATCACTTTGTTTAGAATTTTCCTTTTTCAATTTAACATTACTTTGACCACTATCCCTCAGGACTCCACTGCTTTCTTGGCCCATGCATAGAAATCTGAAGTGCCAAGCGCCAGAAACGCAACGTTTCCGGAAGTGAAATTTGCAGGTATCCTTATTATGATCCAACCTGCCGCATTTTATACAAGCCTTCAAATTTCTTAGCTTGTTGATTTTTAACCTAGGTTCAGGATACTTTTCACATTTGTGAATGGGATGTGAGGTGTCACCATCCTCATTACATAAAGGACACACTTTGAAAACGTTCAGTGACGGGCCTGTTTGGTAATCAACATTTGCAGCAAAACTCGTAGCTCTCTTAGGACAAAGTTCTCTTGCTTTCTGCTTAATTTTATACTGTCGTTGACTGGTTAAATACCTTTCAGTGGCTTCAAAAAATTTATCTGCTATCTGATTAAAAGATGGCCTGGTTTCGTTGGCGATATGAATTAAATGAGATTGGAAGTTCTCATTTAAACCATGCTAGGCAAAATACTGTAAAATGTCCTCTGAGGTTATTTTTAAAGCGCTAATGGATCCGCAAATAGAATTAATTTTCCCTATGTACTCAAACGGTTCTGTATTGTAATCAAGTTTCAGATTCGACATTTGTTTGATGACATTGAATTTTCTAGTGACGGGAGAGGCTAAAGCATTCAACAAAAGATCTCTTGCTACGTTATAAGAATGCTGTATGCTGTCCAGGGAATTTATCAAAGACAAGGCACGCCCTGAAATTTGCTGTTTCAAAAGTAAGAATTTATCGTAGTCAGAATAATTGAAGCGTTTCGTTGTATCTTCAAATTGCTGAAAAAACCTAATAAGATCCTCTCCCTCTTCACTTTTGAATTTAGGTAAAGGGGCAGTTGCGCTCTTAAACATGCTGTTCAATATGCTTCCAGAAACTTCCAGACTGGAATGATTTGGACTGGATGTAGCTAGATGAGACAGAGTAGACAAACATTCATTGATCCTATCTTCATACTTACAACATTCTTCAATTTCTATATCATTTTCAGCTATGGCTTTCGTCTCATCCTCTGAGTTTAATTCCCATTTCAGGGTTCGAATGACCGAGTCGGCCTTTTCAAGCTCATCCTGGAGTCTCTTCAATTTACTAACAAGGCAGTCTCTATCCCGAGGAGTGTTATTACCAAAACTGTCTAATTCAGAATGAATATGGTTGACCTGTCCTCGATAGTTAGCCCTAGAGCTAATCAGAAATTTCAAGTCTTTTGACATGCCTGCGATCCCCTTACAAACCTAATAAAATGAATATAATCTAGAAAGTCACAAATGACTCATTCAAAAAAAATTGAACTAGACTTCCCGACAGAAACTGCTCAAGGGGCACAATGAAAAGTCGTTAAGACCTCTAAGTAAAAGTAACCAGTTGTTAACAACAACCCTAAATCACCAAAACAATTTCGAATGGCCGAGCGGATAAGAAAACAAAGGACGGAGAAACGGCAACAACTAGCAAATAACCAACAAGTCCCTGTTCGGGCGCCATATGGTAAAAATTATGAATTGACAGTGAGGATTTAAACCAAAGACAAAGAAAACTATTGAGTTTAATAAGTGAAATTATAAATGTTGAACTGCCGTTTCTCGTCTTGAGAGGAGATCACCCGAAAAGCTGGCTTCGGATGTATGCACCACTTCCTCTCCACAGTAACTCATCTACCATATGTAAAGGACGTTTCTTTAGATCCTGGTCTTTCGTGGATAGATGATGAGTCCAGTTGCTCGAGTTGCCTCTCCGAACATGAATCCCTATCGCTCGGCCTAGGTGGAGTTTATCGCTCCATGACACTTGACACTTTCAGGAGTAAAAAATTTGTCAGATATCTCCTTTCCGGACTGCTTTCCGTGTTGGTCTCTGACTCTACCCCGCTGGGAATCTGTCTTACTGGAATCTGCCTCCTCTGGATTCTGGACCACTGAATATAAATATTCAAAAGGCAGAGTGAGTGGATATTTAACTATCAAACCGTCAGTTTAAAGAACTATTCAGGCTCAATAGTAAACAAAGTCGCAAATTATCCTATAGCCATAAAACAAATTACCATTAAACAAATGCCCATAGTTCCAACCACCACCAAAGTAAACAAAAGACAGTGTACTTTTCAATACAAACAAAAATATACGAAAAGCATAAAGATATTTCTTTACACTCCACACCAAGGGTTCTACATTTAATGTTTGTTAAATGCAGAACTCTGGAATAACTAGATAAATTTCAGCCTTTTCTTTCACATCTGAGCATGATCCTACTTACCATATTTATACTGATGGTTCAAAGAGTTCTGATGGTGTGGGTTGCTCCGTGGTGACAACTGATTATGTAATTTAATAAAAAAGGCTTCCAACTGTTGGCAGTTTTGACCGCTCTTAAATTTAGTCTCTTGCCATCATTAAGCGCAAGAGATTCAGAATTGGTTCTTTATTTTAATAAAAAGAAAGCATTTTATTTTTAAGTTTTGCTGGGTTCCGTCTAGTGTTGGAATTGTAGGAAATAAGCGAGCCGACGATGCAGCTAAGGCTGCAACTAGACCTAGTCACATTTCCAGCATGGGCATCCCAGTTTCTGATTTTAAAGGTAGTATTAGGTTTTATTGTAGAGATCAGTGGCAGGCTCACTGGTCTAATTTGAATAGCAATTTTAAATTAAAGTCAATTAGGTCTTCTGACCAACCTTGGTTGCATTTCCCATTAGACAGAAGATCTAGTAGTTTTTTAACTATGTTTTCGATACTGTTGTGCATGAGTACTTACTTGATGACTTAAAGTCCATTGGAGTGACTGAGGAAGCACTGGAATTTTTGCGAAGCTACTTAACGAACAGGAAGACTATTGTAGAAGTTTCTGGAAACCGATCTAGTGAGAGAATTCTTATGAAAGGTGTACCACAGGGTAGTGTTCTGGGCCCTATCTTGTTCAACATGTATACTATCGAGCTATCACATATCTTGAAAAAACAAAAAGTGGGCTTTAAACTATATGCAGATGATACTCGGGTAGAACTTACAATTTCAACAACACAAGATACAAAGAAAATTGATGAGACAATGACTGAAATAAAAACATGGATGCATAGGAAAAAGCTTAAATTAAATGATGATAAAACAGAATGTATGTTTTTTGGCACAAAGGTGGGTTTGAAGAATTACCAGTTATTTCAAAGTATAAAAATTGGTGATGCTGATGTTAGGATTGTGTCTGTTGTGAAAAATTTGGGTGTACTGATAGATTGTAATTTTTCAATGTGGGATCAAATAGTGAACACAGTGAAAGTGTGTAACTATCACCTGAGAAACATAGCATTTATTAGAAAATACTTAACAGAGGGCAGTAAAAAAATTTTGGTGATTAGTCACGTAATATCAAGGCTTGATTATTGCAATTCTCTGTACCATAAATTGCCCAATACACTACTAAGAATGCTTCAAAATTTGCAAAACCAGGCGGCTAGACTGATAAAAGGCATTAAACTTCGGGAGAGAATAACTCCTGCACTGATCGATCTACATTGGTTACCTATTAAGACTAGAATTGAATTTATGATTTGTTTGACTCGCAAAGCACTTATAAGTGATAATCCTAAATATCTCCGTGGTTGCTTGGTCCCTTACCCTCAAGCTACTAGCGCTGCTGTAAGAGTTAAGACATGCTGATGACCCATATTGACTATTCAAAATTAGTGTGAATCATGCAATAGGAGGAAGAACTTTTTGTTATGCTGCACCGAGACTCTTCAACGACCTTCCACTTGATGTCAAGAATAGCAAAAATGTGGCAGCTTTCAAGAAAAACCTACAGACTCATCTCTTTAGAAAGTGTTATAGTGATCTGAAAACTATTAAGCCTGAATACAAATGCTAGCGAATAACTGAAAAGATACAGATAAAAATATAATAAACTGGAAAGAAATTATTTTCACACATCAAGGCCCGCCTGAACAGACTCTTAGTGTCTGATGGAGAGCAAGAAATAAACCCCCTAAAAGTAAAAGTAAAGTAAGTACGTATAGGGCACACAAATTATACTCGTAGGTATCTGATGACAGGTGGGGCGGCTAGGCAGGCTCCTCGTTACTCTGTTTGCCAAGTGGATGTAACCATTGAATATATTTTGGTGTCCGGTCCATTTTTTAGATGTCAACGTACAAATAATCTTTTAGTCTATATGTACCTTATGGAAATTTTAGGTGAGAGTGCTCCAGTGGAGCAAGTTGTACAGTTCTTAAAAGATATTGATATTTTTTATGAGTTGTAGTTTTATTGTGGTTTTATATTTTAATGTTTTATAGATTTGATATAATTTTATATTTTATTATATTTTACTTTAATTTATATATTAATACTTGATACTAAGATATATACGCGCTGGATGGCCTTACGGCTCCAGCGCTTGGCTTCGGGCCAAAAATAACATAAATCAATCATTATAGATTAATTTCTAATCTAATCCTTCCATTTAACTTTCAATGTTCTTCTGAGGGCTTTGTTCTGAAATTTACAAAATCTCTTCGATATTGTTTTATTGTCATACCACAACACGTGTCTATTATAGTACACCGATCTCACTAAATTAATATATAGCCTGATTTTTTTTTTATGAAATTTTAGGCAATTCGATTTCCAAATTTTACTTAACCTACCCATTGTCGGATTTGCTTTGTTCAATCTTTCATTAAACTCCAGTTCTATAGACCCTGTATTAGAGATAATAGTTACTAAATATGTAAATGATTCTACCTCATTAATCCTTTCTCCTTTCATCTTTCATTGCATATTCCGTTCTCATCATCTGTCTTTCTTCTATTTGTCTTCAACCCAACCTCATGTGATATTTCATGTATTCTGGTAAGCAAGCATTGCAAATCCTGTGGTGTTCTCCTAATATGGGTTTATTATAAATATATTTTAGCGGAGTACAAAATTTTGTTTGTAAAGTGTAAATATGATTAACTATTGGTGACATTAATTAGCTTCATTGATTTAGAATTTAGATATTAAGCTCTTTTTCATAATATATACAAAAATTTTGGTGTAATAGTTGGGTTTTGGAGTAAGCTATACATTATATATTTCTATGTCAGGTTGCAGTTACGGTGACGTATCTAAAAATTTTCTAATGAGTTGCCATGGAAAATTATTGTTTCAATAGATAAAAAACTATATTACTGTTTTTGTTTTCTAAAATTAGCATTGTAACTTCAGTTTATTTAATAGTATTAACAATTAATATTTTACACTGATTCCTCGTATTTCAGCTAAAAGTTGTAAAAGTTCATCTTTCTTGGGTACCCGCAAACATGGGTATGCTCGAGAAAGGTTTCGGAGAAAGTTGGTAATCGGCTGTAGGTGAACTACATGCATGAAGGCACCCTTTGTTATGTCAAGATTCAAAAAGTATTGGAAGAAAATTCCCTCAACGATTATTAGCAACGAAATAAACTCGGCTGTTTCAAATGGAAGGAAGAAAGACCTCGAGTTTTCTGCATATTGCACATCACGACCCACAGCGAATTACTCGCCCATGGTGTTAGTAAGACTGCATTTAGGATACGAGAAACTAGCTTTTCTTTCTCTCCAAGACCCTGTTTATGACAGTCATCCTCGGAATTGTCGTCGAGACAATGTACAGTAAGTTTAAATATTTAATGTCGTGTTTCTTATTTTTACAGAGGCAAATTTTTAGCTAAGAAAATCGAAAATAGATATATAAGTAGATTTTTAATGTTATAGAATTTTTTTGCTCTTGGGGAGTACGTAAGTGTTTGTTTTTACTGTTTTGAGTTACTCTTGAAATTCCTAAAACTTTTTACATTGTGCATAACATTCTCATATACTATTTATCAATGAACTAGGCAGTCACAACGCCATATAAGCACATAATTTACTCTTCCCTCATCCCTATATAATCTTGAATGTATTTTGATTAATTAGAAACCCGTAATCTATGGATACTTAGATTCTTCGCATTACTAGCAACACCATAATTATGTTGCATTTAGAAAATAGTTATGTACTGGCTTCACCCTTAATTCCATTTTACAACATTTTCTTTTCTTTATGTCACCTTAAGCTTTGTTTTGCTTGTTCATGATGATTTAACAAACTCTCTTGTGATTCTACCCCTTAGATTTTTATGACTTTTGATATACTTTCGTATTCTTCTCTTTTATATAATGAGTGGACTCTATTTCAAATGATTCTGGTTGTGGAAGTATTATGGTATTAATGACCATGACTTATCTTCCCTCTGCTTGTGCTAATTTAGTTTTTTCCTGCATAGTACAAACCCTCGTCCTTTAGTGGGGGTAGATTCTGGCGACAGCTGGTAGCAGCCAATGAAGAATTAGACGTTCTGGCAACTGCCACCCAGTACCACTATTGGCCTGGGTCTACCAATGCGGCAATCATCCATTGAGATTCCGGGTGTGGAACTGAACTGATTTGTTTCCATTGCTCTCTCAACTCGGCCTAAAGATTTGCACAGTGTTCTAATCTTTTTCTCCTTATACTGCATGATTGTTAATGAATCTGGTAAGATGCGGTCATGTCTAGGTTGCCGGATCGTCATCGTGGTACCTTCATGAGCAATGTTGAGGTTGACCTTCATCTTTTGTGTCCGTGCAGAGGGTACCACCGCACTTTAAATTCTCCCTCGCAATGGAATAGATTCCAACGCAGGAAGAAAAAGAAAGCCAAGCGTGATCGTTCTCCTTTGGCTCTGTCAGCGCCTTGTCTTCCATCTTCTGAATCTAGACACTCCTGATCTTCTTTGGTGCTCTCCCTGTTCTCGAGCACATTTGGCAAAGATGATTGACTTCCCTGCATCCCCTAAAGAAGAGAGGAGGTCTTTGCTCCAAGATGATTTATGATTGCCAACTTTGGACTCCCCGGCTGTTGAGAAAGCTCCAGCTGAAGCTCTTCACAAGTCTGATGAGAAGCACTGGCTGTGCTACCGTAGCACTCGACTGCACCATCGGAGAGAGAATTGCAAGGCTGTCATCGCAGCGCTTCTGCTCCTTCACCCTCCTCACCTCACAGGAGCATTGAATTTAAGGGTCGCCAAGCTGCTTTTCTCTAGTCAAACTGTGTTCTAGAGCATAGAGGTGCATTAGTAAATAAGTTAAGCAGGCATATGGCTTATAAAGCTACTGCACGACATTAAGGAACGCTTTCAAACCCCTCCCCTTCCGACTAATTGAACGTAGCAGTAGAAATAAGTGAGAAAGCTAGTCAAGCCTCCTTCTTCAGGCGGGCTGCCACCAAAGCAAAAAGGCAGAATGAGTCTTTCAAATTTATAAGATCAAACTGTTGTTATTATCATAATCACTAGCTAAGCTACAACCATAGATGAAAAAGCAGGATGCTATAAGCCCAAGGGTTCCAACAGGGAAATTGGATCAGTGAAGAAAGGAAATAAGAAAACAGATACTATAGTGTGCTTGGTGTACAATCAGGCAAGAAAAATCTAACACTAGACAGTTCAAGACTTATGGTAGAGGCTATGGCATCTTAGGACTAGAGAACAATGGTTTGATTTTGGAATGTCCTTCTCCTAGAAGAGCTGCTTACCATGGCTAAAGAGTTTCTTCTACTCATATCAAGTGGAAAGTAGCCACTGAACAATTACAGTGTAGTAGTTAAATTTGTGAGTATATAAGTATTGTTCAGTTATTTTGTGTTGTCGGGTGTATGATGGAAGAGGAGAATGTGTAGAAAATAGTCCCAGACTGTTTGGTGTATGTGTTGGCGAAGGAAAATAGAATTTTTACCAGAGAGGGATCTATTGTAATACTATTTGGCCAGATAAAGAACCAATAATTCTCCCTTTTGCTGGAGGCCCGAGGCCTAGCGTGGGTGACGAGGATCTTGCTAGGGATGGCATTACCCGCATGCCACCACCAGTGGGGGGGATGCCTATCGAGTCGGTGGAAGAGATGGAAGTTTCCCGGGGTGGAACCTGAACATTAGAGGTTCTTTACATTGGATACAGTGTCCCATTCATCAAACCTCTCCCTTCTCTCACTTCAGTGCCAAAAAACTGGTAATTGTATTTGAGAAAATCGATCAAAGACTATTTCCTACGGAGAGAGGTCAAACCATCGTTAGACAAGCGAGTGGTCGAGGATGTCGACAACTCTTCTCCAGGATTCTGTGCAAACTCTTTCTAGTGTAGAAGTTGTTGGAGGCTGGAGGCTAGTCATCGATCTATCCCACCTAAACAACTTTATACTACTGACACTGTTTAAAATGGAGACCCCCAACACTGTATTATAGGCAATAAAATGCAACAACTTTCTTCTGTCTATAGACCTAAAAGACTCATACTTTCAAATTCTAATTCGTTGTAATTCTCGAAGTATCATAGTTTGATATGGAACAAAGAAGTTCCAATTTAGAGAGCTGTGCTTCGTTCCTTCCACAGCACTTCTACTTTAAAGTTCCAATTTGTTGGAATTCTCGGAAGTATCTTAGTTTGATTTGGGAACGAAAAAATTCCAATTTAGAGTCCTGTGATTCGTTTTTCCACAGCACCTCGAGTGTATCAACCTTGGCTTATGTGATAGTTTAAAACTTCTATGTTACCTTGATGATTGACAGTTGTTAGCAGAGTCAAAGTCTCAACTGCTGATAAAGAGGTACCTGCCACCCAAGTTTGGTCACTATCTGTTCTCACCTCAAGTCAAAACATTGTCCACTTGGGAATGCATATCCACGCTGTCTGAGGTAAAGCATTCACATAAAGAGAGAGAGAGTTGCAATACCCTTCTTATTGTAAAAAGTTAGTGGTAAAAAAACTAACGGAGCTTCTCTGAAAATTGTTATCTTTAGAACGTTTGGTTTCAGAAGGGAAGGTTACACCTTCAGGCCTGTCTGTGGAATCGCAAGTCAAATTTCAAATAGCATCATATTCCCACTCCCAAGATGATGCATGTAGTCAGAGAAGATTTGTCCTTGTGGTCGAATGAGAAGAGCCTGATAAAGGGATTCCCATTGCAAGCGCTCTCTGGAACTCTTTATTATTCTAAGAAGTGTCAAAGGAAGGGTGGGGACCCCACATTCTGACTCCATGTCTGATATATGGATGGAAGAAGTGGGTGAAAAATCACCTATCTAACATCTAGAATTGAAAGCTGCATTTCTGGCACTGATCCACTTTAGAAACTGTCAGATGCCACTTATTAGTGTTGATGAACAACAACTCTACAGTGGTAGCTTATGTCAACAAGAAAGTATCTTTACCCCTTTGCTGACTAGCTGTGTGCATGTAATCGTGGTTAGAGGATAACAGAGTAATCCTGGTAGCATGATTCATACCAGGGAAACAGAACATCATCACAGACAATCTGAGTCTTCTAAATCAAGTGGCCAGCTCAGAATGGTTTTTGAATCTTCTAGTGGCGAGGGCACTCCCGACTTTGTGTGGTTCTCTGATAATATGCCTGTTTGTCACACACCTAACAGCAGCACTGGAAGCGTGTGCGGACGAGATGCCGAATGCACTATTGCCGACAGACAAGATGCCGAACCCAAGATGCCGAAAAGACACAAAGCCGAAAGGACATGAAACCGAACGGTTGTAAAACCGAACAGTCATGGAACCGAACGGTCATAAAGCCGAATAGTTAAAAATCAATGACAGAAAGAAATTTTGAAAATATAAATAAAATCAAGTCACCCATACAGTTTGACAATGGAGTTCATTAAAACAGGACGTGGTGGCTGGAAGCTCCTTTACAATGGATATACTTACATTGTTGATAAAAAAAGTTAATGATACCACATACTGGCGATGCGAGAAAAGAAAAATATGTAAAGGAAGAATAATCACAACGAATGCTACTCGGCCACAAAGTTCTTCAGATCATTCACATCCACCAGATAGTGCTCACACACGTACTAAAAGCTTTGGATGATATGAAAACAAGAGCCAAATAGACAGAAGAGGTTACAAGCAGTGTAATTAATAAAACCATTGATGAATTGCCTCTAAGCATTTGTGGCTCCCTGCCAAAAAGAGAAACTTTAGGACGAATGGTAAGACGTGTGAGAAATGTTAACGATAGTGAAGATTTCAACGTAACGCGTGGAGAAAACTTTCGTCTTCATGAAACTCAAACTGTTACCATTTTTTCGAAAGAGAAGAATTTAAAATTATTATCGAGAAAACAGACATGTTTTGCCGATGGCACCTTTGACTCTGCTCCTCTCGGGAAACGCTCTATACAATACATGCAATTATTTCTGAGACCAAATCCCTGCCATTAGTGTATTGCATAACAAGTAAAAAAGATGAGAAAACATATGACGAAATCTTTACATTTCTTAACAACACAGGCATTCCCGAGCCCGATTCAATAATAGTGGACTTCGAGCGAGCGACAATAAACAGCATTAAAAAAAAAAAACTTTCCAAATACATCTATAAGAGGATGTTTCTTTCACTTTAGACAATGTTTATGGCCATTGCTAACTTTAAGTAATAAATATTGAATCAGTATTTAGTACTAATTCAAGTGACCGAAGTGTCAGAATGGAGTATTTAATGTTCACTATCTTTTTCCTTATTTTTTAACCATTCGGCTTTGTGACCGTTCGGTTCCATGACAGTTCGGTTTTACGACCGTTAGGTTTCATGTCCTTTCGGCTTTGTCTTTTCGGCACCTTGGGTTCGGCATCTTGTCTGTCGGCAATAGTGCATTCGGCATCCCGTCCTAGTACCACTGGAAGACTTGTTCCAATACTCGCAGGATGGTCTCGACATAAGTGCTTTCTCACAGTTTTGTCTCTAAGAAAGTGATCCAAATCACTCTGGTAGAGTCGAAATAGCCACTTGCAGAGTGATACCCAGACATTTTGCATATACTGACAGAAGTTCCAAGAGATCTTCTGATATTGTATGATCTCCTATGTCAGCCTTAAGTTAAAACACACCACAGTGCAGAAGACTGGGTTCTCTTTACAGTGAGAGAGAGAGAGAGAGAGAGAGAGAGAGAGAGAGAGAGAGAGAGAGAGAGAGAGAGAGAGAGAGAGAGAGAGAGAGAGAGAGTGTGTCAGACTTTTAGTCAATTCGAGGAGACTCCATATGCTCTTGGGTAGAGCAATTTAGTTGAAACATTTAGTTCTTATAATCTTGAATAACTTATTCTTTAACTCGTTTACCATGTTACTGTATACTACATCTGCTGGAAGTCTGTTCCATGTATTTGCTATTTTGTATGTAAAGAAATTACCACATTGAGTGGTGTTGTATCTTTCCGATTCCTGTTTGTATCAGTTGCCTCTAAACTGATTTGTGCTAAGCATGAATAGATTGTTGTAATCTACATTTGTTATTCCCTTAAGAATTTTGAATGTATATTTTAACTGTCCCCTTAGTCATCGAGTTTGTGGATCAAATAAATTCAAACGTTCCATCTTCTGTCTATATCCAAATTTTCTTGTTGGAACTAGTTGGGTTACCCTAGTTTGTGCTGATTCCAGTCTATCAATATCCTCTTAAATACTTGAGGCCCCGAATTGGATTCAATATTGTAGATGGGATCTTACTTGTGATGTGTAGGCCTACAGCTGTAGTAGTTTCTTTGTTTCTGTATTTGAATTGTCTCTTTATGTAACCTATTAGTTTTTGTGATTTTTCAGCTGTTATGCTCTGTTTGGTGAACTTCAAATCTATGCTAATGAAAATGCCGAGATCTTCCTCCTGGTCCACACTATCTATTTCATTACCCAGCAGTGAGTAATCTGAGAGTTACTATAACATATGTGCATGACTTTGTATTTTCCACAGTTGAAAGGCATTTGCCATTTTCTAGACCATTCTCCTAACTTAACTAGATCCTCTCTTAAGGCTTCTTCGTTTATAGAGTTTGCCGCATTTATACCTAGTCGGATATCTTCGGCAAAGTTTGCTATTCTACGAGTTAATCCTAAATCAATGTTGTTAATGTAAATCAGAAATAGGACGGATCCTTGAATTATACTGCTTGTAACAACTGCCCAGCATGAGGCTTCTCCATTGATATAACTCTGTTTTCTGTTTGTTAACCAAAGAAACAATCTCAGCTGGCTCATCAATGATCCCTAGTGCTCTATTTTAACCATTAAGTTTTATGGGGGACTTTGTCAAAAGCCTTTTGAAAGGCTAGGTATATGATGTCTATTTCCCTGCTTATGTCATAAATGCTAAACATGTGAAAAAATTCCAAAAGATTTGTCATATGAGATCTCTTTTGTTTGAAACCATATTGGCTGTCTATCAAAAGATCGTTTTTCTGTTTTCCTATTGAATCTACTATAATTGACTAAAAAATTTTGCAAGGTACTGAAGTTAGACGCACAGGTCTGTAGTTATCGGGGTCTTCTTTTAGTATCTTCGTGTAGATTGGACGAACATTGCCTGATTTTCATTCCTGTAGTGCCTTTCTTTCGTTGGCCGTCTTTTGGAAGATTTTGTAAAAGTGTGGGGGTTATCTATTCTTTTAGTTCTATAATCTCTCTTGGATGAATACCATCTGAGCATGGTGCATTAGCCTAAGTCCCTTTATGTTTTTGACATCTTTCATTGTACAGGTGATTCTGTTTAATGGTTATGGCCCTAAATATTTGATAGCTGGTTCGGTGAGAGTCAATGATTATTCCCTAGTGAATTTGGTTGTGAAATATGCATTTATCAGTTCGCCTTTTTCCAAATCATTTGTTATAAGAGTATCCTCCAAGTCTCTTAAGAAGCTAATGTTGTTTTTGATTGTTTACATATGCAAAAAACAAAAAAATTCTTTCGGGTTTTCTTTACTAGCTGAAGCCACTCTTTTCTCTTCATTGATCTTGGCATTTCTTACTAGTTTATCTACATTTTTGCTTAACTTTTTGTGCTCTAAAATTCCACGAATTGAAGGCTGTGGATCCATTGAGTTATGTTTCTTGTCTGATATTTATTGCATTGGCTATTTCTTTGTTGAACCATTTCGATTGTGGAATTCCATTTGGTAAAATTTCTTTATGCAGTGTATATATGGTCCTTTTTTCTTTATATATTTTTACAAATGAGTCCCATTGTGTATCCATGTTCACTGTTTCGTCATATTCCAAATTCTTGGTGTATTCCTTCGGTTGTATCCAGTTACCCCGTCTGTAGTCTAGATTTTTTTTTACAATTTTCTTTTCTTTTAGATGAGGAATATTTACCTGAAACCTAACTAATCTGTGTAAACTTTGCCAATATTTTCGCCTACTGAGGCACTGGATACTGAATTTTCTTCTGTTAGCAAAATATGTAGTATGTTGTTTCCCCTAGTTGGTTCATCGATCCACTGATGGAGAAATTCATTATTGACAAATTCTAGTAATTTGTGGCGCTCTGTATATGATGTATTTATAGTGTTACAGTTTACTGGTGCATTGCAGTCTTCCATTAGGATAGCTAGCTTATTGTTCACTTCTTGTCCAAGTTGTCTATATAGCTCTTCGTCCTGTTTTTACGATTGATGTGGTGATATGTACTTTACTAATGTGGACATGTCTTTTCCTATAGTGTTAATATTTCCACCCGTCACTTCAAATTCGGTTACTAATTTATTTTCTATAGGGTTTGTGATTTTTAACATAAAGCATTACCCCTCCACCTTTTCTGGTAAGACGATCCTTCTTGAAAAGCTTGAAATCTGGGATTTTGTATTCTTTTGATAGAATACTTTTTTTTTTTTTTTTTTTTTTAATCCAGGGCTCGGTAATGCCAAGGACATCTAGTTCTGCACTGGCTATCATTACCCTGGAGGTTTCCATATTGTTTTTAACTGACTGAGGAAATTTTTATCGTTTTTCTCATCCTCTGTGGCTTTGCTAGTTTCCCTGATTTACTAGTGTTTTAGTGTTACTTTTATCTGCATTATGTAAACTTTCTTCCAAATTTCCTCTTTATATATTGTAGGAGGATTTTCTAAGAGTTGGGTTTGTCCTTTGTCTGCAGTGTTCCTTAAGTCATTGTACAGGTTGAGATTAAGATGGTTTCCATATACAGTACTCTCTTGCTCTCGTCACTAAAGTGTATTCCATCTCTTTTGTATAACTTTCTCTTGCCGTAGAAAGTGTCCCAAGGATCTATAAAATTAGCTTTCTTTTTCTGCTATATGGAATGAAAGGCTTTTTCATTTATCGCCATGTCCTTACTGAGGTTCAAGTGGCTGACATTAAGTTTAGGGAGAATACTTATAACTATAGTATTGTTGGTCTTGTTCCTAGCTGTTTCAAGTTTTTTCTAGCGGTTTAACCAAATTTTCTGTTTGGTAAGCAGCATCATTTCTTGGGAATAGTTTCCAGTTGCCTGAACAATAATAGTGGTCTTGTTTTCTGTTGTATTTTTACTACCCAATTCTTCAATCTTCTGTACGTAGTGACCTGGATAGAACCTGACCTTTCTCTGCTTTTTGAGGCTGAAGTGCTCCCCTTGGTCCTTTACCATAGTCAAAAGTATCCTCTTCCTCTTCCTCTGCTGGGAGGGAGGATTTTTATTCTGGTGGCAGTTACATTTCCAGGCTGTTGTTTAGTCTTGGCCTTTGCAACCCTTCCACTAGTGGGTCTTATTAACTCTGTTTTTGTAAGTAATTATTTCCTCTCGGACTGTCCTTGATTTTACCTTATTTTGTATTTCTTGGGTAATAATTCCATTTTCTACCACATCATCTATGACTTTGTTGTTTCTTATTTCTAACTGTTGGAACTTGGGCATGATCTCTGTCATTTGTTTTTTTTTAGTTCTTTGTTTTCATTTTTCAATTTTTCTATCCTGTTCCTGCTAACTGAACAGGCATACCCTATTATGGTGCAGGTTTGCAGCTCTTCCTTCTTTGAGGTCTATGCACCATTTATTTATCTGGCAATTTGCACATTTGTGCTTTTACTTCAGTTTCTCGCTCATCTTCAATTCTTATGTGATATTGTCTAATGCGTATCTATTTGGAAATCTCGGCTAAAAACTTCTATAATTACTAGCCTTGTGAACACTACTGTAAAAGGGGGTGGTTTATAGTTCCCTATCTACTACTGCATCCACTTAATCCTAGATGAATTTTCATCTTTTCTGTCTCCAACCTCCCATAACTGCTCCCAAACAAACAGTCAAGTCTCCTCAATGTTGGGCTGTCCCTTATGTACCACAGCTCCCAACTGTGTAAGGCCCCGTCCACACGAGCGAGCACTGCTTGGTAAGCTTTGCTCGGTGTGACGTCAGAAATGGAGAAACCACGAGCAAAGCTTCGCACAGGGCTTCCCTGATGTTTAGCGAAGTATCAAGGCTTTGCCTGGCAAGGGTTTACCCTGACGGAAATTCGTCTTCCAATAAAGGGATAAAGCTGTCACACTAATGACATGCCGTCACTTTCGAATATATACATCTTATATATATATATATATATATATATATATATATATATATATATATATATATATATATATATATATATATATATATGCAGACATACATACATACACTCACTCATATATATATATATATATATATATATATATATATATATATATATATATATATATATATATATATATATATATATTATATATATATATATATATATATATATATATATATATAATATATATATATGCACTGCTTATAAATTATCAATACTCCTAATTAAGGTAAATCTTATAAACAAAGAAATTAAATAAAAGCTCTAAATTGCAACTTATGCAGTGTACTGTATTATTACATATATCTTAATAATAAATTATCTTTCTCAGTTTTATATTATTTATTGAACTCATTTCCTTAAAATATCTGTGCTGCTTACTATTTTGATGAAATCTGCCTCATGACCATGTTTCAGTTCCCGCAATATTGTCATGTAACTTCCAATGTCTTCTCTTCTTCGTAACCACTCTTTACACCACATCCTTTTCTGCTTTGTTGCTTTTATCTTTGCACACATTTCTATAACAATAGACAGCGCGATTTTCTTTTTGCGTGTCCTGCGATCCATGCTGCCCCACACAACTTGATCCTGTGTCAGTCACTCACTGCCAGTCTTTCACTACCCAACCACCGTCGTTTGGACAAGAGCTTAAATGCGTTCGACAGGCTTAGCTCGCAAAGAGGCAAAGTTTACCGAGCAAAGATCGCTCGTGTGGACGGGGCCTAACACAAGGCAGAAGCCTGTTTTATCGTTAGGATTGACAGTGGAATGCTAGCGATTACTGGGACTTCAGGACATCAGAGAACAATTTTACTCTTGGGTACTACTGAGCATTACCAAGAAGCTGCAACTGGTCTATTTAGTTAACTAAGATTCCAAGAAGGAGAAAAAGCTATGTCGACCTCAAGAGCAGTTGAGCCTATTCCACCAGAGGTTGGTCACAGGGAGTGGTCAGCTATTACACATTGGGAATGTGCTTTGCGGGGCACTAGTAACGCTATTCCAGTCTTGCGTCCCCTGTCACCATAGGATTCCTCAGTCCCAGTCTCTCGAAACCTGTGAGAGAGTTCCTAGCATTGTTTATAGAGGTTCAAAAGCTTCTGCTGTGACCCATGAGGTAGCTGTCAGCTCTTTAATGTCTATATAGGTATAGATTACTGTAGTTAAAAGTAGTCATTGTATCCAAGTATCTATTTTTTATGTATTGAGTTTTTTAATTTTTCATTTTCATTTATTAAGCCAGGAGAAATTGAAAGTTCAGAGTTTGGATAAAAAGGGATGAGAAAGAGAGCAAGACAGAAGTATGGAAGAGTTAATAGCGGTTTGGTCCTAGTCTAGATGCTTAGATTTGGTCTTGGCAGTGAAGTTAGACTTACCAGGGGGGGGAGAGAGAGAGAGAGAGAGAGTTTTGGATGTCTCTAAAACATTTTAGTCCATCCGTGGAGACTCCATTTGATCTTTGGTAGAACAATTTAGTTTAAGCATTTAAGAGAGTTGGTATGATCTTGTCTAACTTATTCTTGAACTTGTTTATTGTGTAACTTGACTACATCCAGTGGAAGTCTATTTCAAGTATTTGCTATTTTTTATGTAAAGAAATTACCACATTGAGTGGTGTTGTATCTTTTCAATTCCAGTTTGTATCAGTTACATCTGGACTGATTTTTGCTAAGCATGAATGGAGTGCTGTAATCTACAATTGTTATTCCTTTAAGAATCCTAAATAACTCTGTTAATTGTACCCTTAGTCTCCGAGTTTGTAAAGTAAATAAGCTCAAATTTTCCATCCCCTGTCTATATCCAAATTGCCTTGGTGTTGGAACTAGTTTGGTGACCCTAGCTTGTACTGCTTCGTCTATCTATATCCTTCTGAATACTTGGAGGCCAGAATTGGACTCCATATTGTAGATGGGGTCTCTTACTAATGATTTGTACAGCTGTAGCACAGTGTCTTTGTTTCTATGTTTGAATTGTCTCTTTATATAACCTGTTAGTTTTTGTACTTTCTTTGCAGCTTTTATGCTCAGTTTAGTGAACTTCAAATCCTTGCTGATAATTATACAGAGATCCACACTTTCTATTTCATTACTCCGCAGTGAGTAATCCGATTGTGGGTTACTATAACTCGTGTTCATGACTTTACATTTCCATCAGTTGAAAGGCATTTGCCATTTTCTGGACCATTCTCCTAGCTTCATTAGATCCTCTCTATAGGCTTCTACGTCTTCAGAGTTCGCAGCATTTATATCTAGTTTAGAATCGTCGGCAAATTTGGCTATTCCACTAGTTAATCCTAATTCTATGTCGATGTAGATCAGAAATAGCAGTGGGCCAAGGATGGAATCCTTGGGGTACTCAGCTTGTAACAGCTGCCCTCTCTGAAGCTTCTACATTGATTACAACTGTTTTCTGTTAGTTAGCCAATCTTAGATCAATTCAGCTGGCTCGTCAATGATGCCTAGTGCTCTAATTTTGGCCATTAATTTTTTATGAGGAACTTTGTCAAAAGCTTTTTGAAAGTCTAGGTATATGATGTCTGTTGCCCTGCTTTTGTCATAAATGCTAAACATGTTGAGGAAAAATTCCAACAGATTTGTCACCCATGATCTCTTTTTGTCTAAAACTATGTTGGCTGTCTATCAAAAGATTGCTTTTCTCTATGTTCTACTATTGAATCTACTATAATTGATTGAAAAATTTTACAAGGCACTGAAGTTAGACAAACAAATCTGTAGCTACCAGGTTCTTCTTTTGGTCCCATCTTGTACATTGGAGGAACATTGCCTAGTTTCCAAGAGAGAGAGAGAGAGAGAGAGAGAGAGAGAGAGAGAGAGAGAGAGAGAGAGAGAGAGAGAGAGAGAGAGAGAGAATTTACGTTTCATGCTTAACTGTAAAATAACTGGATGCCTCCAAAAGTCTTCAATAGCAGTCTATCAAGCAAAGTGGGTGGTCATCAGTGATTGGTGTCCGAGGAGGAACACCTATCCACTCGATGTCTCTGTTCCATTGATTATGGACATAATAAGAAACTCCTCGGTCTTGGCAGTTAATGCTTCTAGCCAGGGGTAGACCTCACTTCAGTGAGAGTTATCAGCCTTGACAAGAAGTTTCGAACAATCTTGTCCCCCTCGGAAAATAATGTAGTTAAAGTCCTTTGATCACTTCGAATGTACCCTTACAAAGCTTTGATGAACACCACAGACAAGAAACCTAAGTCTTAAGACAGCATTCCTATTAGCCTTATTAGCATTGCCTAAGAATGGTAGAATTAAATAATCTATCATTCTTATTGCCACATTACAGATTTTGTTCTCAGTTGTTCTTGAATTTGTAGTGAAGTTATGGTTCTTGTATGAGAAAAATCATCCAGGCTGTGATGCATGGGTCATTCAACTATGGGTCACAGGATGAAAAGAACATTTGAACTGATCACTGTGATCCCGGTTTGTTAACCAGCCAGTTGGTAGAGCGAGGTTCCTTCCCTCCCAAGAATGACTCCCATACTAAAGGATGAGGGTTGTACCGTCCAGGAACAAATCACAAATTTTAAAAGTAATTAGTATTTTCCCTAGCTATACAAACCCATGTTCTTTAGATTTCGCTTCCCACTTAGGTAGAATTTCAATGGAAGCCTAGTGCATTTGCAGAACCAGGCCTAAAATGGTATTCCGAGGTGGTTGCCAGAATGCGAAAAATTTATTTTTGGGTGAGATTGCCATATCGTCCTGATGGAAGTTCCTAAAGTAGCTTCCTAAGGGATATATGTTATTACAGTGTTATTCCCAGAGAATTACACCTTCAGGGCCCAGAATTCTAACTCCTGGAGCGAATATCCTTAAATTTTCTCTCGAGGATATTTCATAATATCAGAGGACGTATTCTTGATACGCCACATAGCAATCTGCTCCCCTAATATCGTTTACGCTTCGAGGGGGACGTGGCAGAATAGAAGGGGGCCGTATCAAGGTTAACCCCATTCTCGTACTACTATTGACCACCACCACAGCGCCATTCCCAAGATGGCGGACATTCCTTGTAGCATTGAGCGTGGTGCTACAGATACAATACCTGAGGTAGGGATACTGTGAAGATGTTTTCTTTTAAGAAAAGAATTGTGGGTCCATCAGGATGACATGGTGATCTCGCTCGAAAATAGATTTTTGTGCTCAAGCCATGTCGTCCTGATGGAAGCATACCAGAGCATTAGTGTATCTGTGGATTTTCATCAGTGCAATAACTTTGGGACAACATTTCTTTATTCGTAGAGCGTTATCTGTCATTATCACTATCATACGCGATGTTAGTGCTTCCTGCCCCCTACAGGGAAGAGTCATTCTAGACAGTAGAAAAGGGGTCTCAAGGTTAGCATATATAGTATGAACAAACATAAGCATACACTGGATGTACAAACTGTCTCGTAGTTTGTGAATATTACTATATACTTATCAGTGTTTCTTATATCCATTGTTTGTGAGCATACAAATATATGAAGAGTATATACTCTGGACTTTAAATCATGCAATTGTCGGGCGAATTAGGACGAAATTACATTCTAATAGACACTTATTTTCTATAAATGACCAAGTGAATTAGCAAGTAAAACAAATGTAGCATGATAACGGAATTATACATGTAACATGTACAGAGATTATCTTTCTTTCTTGGGAAGAAAGAAATGATGAGTGCCACTCTCAGATTGAAGAAATTTTATAATAAAATTTCTCTTCATAATTCCTGTACCGGTTACTTCTATCGACACTGTGTACTACGTACACACGGCACTAATGCTATCTGTATAATACCACACCTGGGATATTTGAAGTTAGTGTCCCCATGGTAACACTTATTCAAAGGAGGTCACACTAAGAGAGATGACCCCTTCTCCCTTTAATTGACAGTCCCAGTCAATTAGCTGTTCATCGTAGAATTAGACGGCAGGTTAAATACTCTACCCGACGTCACCACATACTGCTTCAGTTCATGGACCTGCTTAGCATAGTGTTTGTAGAACACTGGATGATTCTCGTCCAGTATATGAGCGAGGACATTCGAAGTCCCAAGCAATTAACTGTTTATGACAGTAATTAGGGGGCAGGTTTTAATACACTACCTACCGCCACTACATAGTGCGTCAGTTCATGGACCTGATTCGCATAGTGTTTGTAAAACACTGGATGATTTCCATCCAGTGTATGAACGAAGATGCTCAAAGTCCATATACTGAAAGTAGTTCAGTGATTAAGCAATCTTTCTCGGATCATGACCTGCGGGAATACTGTCAGGATCCGCTCTACGAATAAAGTAGGTGAGTTTCGCCCTCAGTTGTTTTAGGGATAAGTTTGATCCAGAGGTTTCTCCTTTAAAGAACTGTCCTCCCCTGAAGTCTGAAGTTCTACAAAGATAGACCTTTAGACATACTACCAGACAGAGAGACATCTTCCTTCAGAGGGCAGATTCTCCAGGGACCCCACCTTTTAGTGGGTAGCTCATTCTTAGCGAGAAAGGTTGGATCAGGGAAGAGATTCAGTTCTCCTGTTTCTGCGAACTGAATATGGCCCTCATCTCTAGATAGGGTCAAAATTTCACTAACTCTAGCCCCTGAGGCTATAGCGAACAGAAAAATACACTTTTGGGTTAGATCCTTAAGTGAACAATCTTCATTGTTCATGGATGAGGCATAATGTAGGATCTTGTCCAAAGACCAAGAGATGGACTTTGGTGGTGCTGCAGGCCTAAGCCTTGCACATGCCTCCGGGATCTTATTAAAGATCTCGTTCGCCAAGTCCACTTGAAAAGCATAAAGAAGAGCTCTAGTCAAGGCTGACTTGCACGTAGTTATCGTGTTGGCCGCCAAACCTTGGTTATGAAGATGGATAAAGGACATACAGAAATTCATTGAAATCTCTTTCGGTCCTTTTGCTTTTACGAAAGCAACCCACTTTTTTTTCATGATGACTCGTATTGTCTTCTAGTTGACTTAGACTTGTATTTTTCTAAGAATTCTATATTGCCTTTTGAGATCCCAAACCTTTTCCTAAGGGTTCGGGTTCTGTGATAAATCGAAGGCAATTAATCTCTGAACCTTCTGAAGTAGTCCTGGGTTCAGAACTAGGGACAGCTTCAGCCTCCGTTCCTTCCTCAAAGAGGACAGATTGCTCTTGGGCTACTTAGGAGCCAACAGAGCTACTCCCGCCTGGAAGGATCTCAGCATGTTGAGGACTCTCGGCAGGTGATTGGATGGGATGAACTGGAAATCCTAAGTCTATCCCTTCCATTTCAGAGTCATGATGTCTGTCATTTTTATTAGAGGATCCTCGTATGGGGCTACATATCGAGGTAGTTTCCTTGACGACGCTCGTAATGAAGAGGTCGGACTGCAGTTCAGGGACTTGTTCCCATCTGGGAGAGAATAGGTCTGCGTCCGTGGACCATTCTAGCTCTATAAGTTTAAACCCAAGCAGAGCATCCACTGTCACATTGCGGATCAATTATACATGAACTGCTGACAGGTGCCACCCCTTTAGGGAAGGGATGGTTAACTACACCTAGACTGTATGAGACGTTCTCTAGCATCGTTGATTGCAGCGCCTCTTTATCGCTTCGGAGTCCCAGATCAGCCGTAGACAATCTGATCTGCGTGGAGTGTGTTTCCCCACTCATGACAGGACCAACATAGTCTCGCGACTTTTGGGCTTTGACCTATGTTAGGGAAGCGATTAAGGAAGGACCGATATCTGTCTTTCTAGATCTCTTAGAGCGTTTGATGCTTTTTTTTCTCCATACTCTCAACGCATCTTGCAACAATGCTCTTAGCACTGGGTCTGTCTCTATTGCGAACTGGAGAGAGATCAGAGCTCCTCCCTGTTCGCATTTTGGGAATCTGACTGATTACCAGAGTCTCTTGACCGACCTTGCCATCTCCTTTTACATTCCCAAAGGAAAGGAGAGTTGGTGTGACCACAGGCTTCAATGGCTTTTTTGCCATTGGAAACCCTCGAGCTGGAGAGAATAGAGACTTCTTGAAGCTTATCTTGCATCCGCAATGTTCCGGGAACCGGATCATTTCCTTGGATGTTCATAGACCAGCCACCTTGGGTGCTGCCCACCCCAGCCTCTCGTCCAGGAACATTGTTGCCTGAACCTTTTCTAGGCTTAATTATTGTGTGACTCTGTCTGCCAATTTTATGAAGATATCTAGGACTGTGTCTAGTCTGACAAGTGTCTTTCCTAGGAAATACGTTCCTTTGCGTAACTTGAATCCTAGATAGGAGGGGAGAGGGTGATTGACTGGAAGTTGCCAATAGACGACTTTCAGGTCTGGTAAGACTACGGGCACCCTTTTTTGCAACAGGGTCCTTATGTTCAGAAGGTTAAACAGTCTGAACTCATTTTATTTGGACTTGTTGAGTGGCGACAAGTCCAGAATGACTGAATTTTTGAGTCCTTCTCGTAGACACACAACGGCCTTCCCTGGAATTCGGTGGACTATAGTTTCCTTGCCACCTGTATGCTCTAGAGCTCTCAGGTAAATTCTTCCAGGAGGGTTTTGGATTATAGGAGGAGTTGAGGAAATGGTGGTAGAGATATCTCCACCTCCCATCTTGATTAGGCCATGGACCCAAGGATCGAAGGTCCAGCAATCCTAAAGGAACCTCCCTCCTACTAGAAGCATCTCTATGCTTCGACTGATCAATAGGATTATATTTTCGACCACCTGCCTGTGGCAGCGCAGTCACTACAACTGTGGGATGTTGTCGAACAGCTTGAAATGAATTTCCAGACTTTTCCGTCTTCCTCATAGGTTGGGGACCCACAACCATGGAAGACTCTTTTTGAAAGGATGCCCCACTTTTAGAGAAGTCCTACTTTCTCCGTGGTGGCGTTCTTAATCACTTTCCTGACTACCTTGTCTGAAAAGAGGTCTTTACCCCAGATGTTGGAAGATATTAGCTTCCTTGTTTCGTGTTTCGCTGTCGCGGTAGCGAACACAAACTCCCTACGTATTCTTCTAGCCTTTATAAAGGCATAAAGGTCTTTTACCAAGGTAGACCTTGAGCACGTCTGGGGTATCTTGATGAGCTGAACAGAACTCTATGTAGTTTTGTAGAGATAGGGAGGCTGCAAGTCTCTCCTTTGTCTCTTGTTCATCATGTAAGAGAAACTTGGATAATTTAGGGAGATTTTCCTTAAATTGTCGACTGGCGACATCCACCTCAAGTCTTCCTACTAAACAGGTTAAATGGGCTTCCTTCCAGTTCTTCTCCTATCTGGGAAAGGCTAGTGACAGAGGCTCACACTCCTTGAGTGTAGGACACTGTTTACCTGCCTCCACTGCCTCAGTGACATATTTAAATGCTTTCTGCGTAAAGGGGAATTAAATTGAAGCTGGAGCAAGAAAGGAAGAGTGCCTGTTACCTGGTGTGAATAACTTCGATACCGAGTAACCCGCCTTTTCTATGCTACTTGGTATGATAGTCTGTGCTTTATCATGGTCGAGAATCATAACCTCCTTTGATTCCGTTCCTTTTCTTGACCTTGATTCATCCTTCAGTCTAATGAAACAGTTAGGGAAAGCGTCAAAGCTTGGCCAAAAGTGGATTTTGTCCGAAGGAACCGCACCCATCTTCTCCGAGATGTAGAGTTTGCCGTTTAAAATCGGCATCAGCTCCACAAACCTACAGGGATTGGTTTTGGAGCATGTCAGAACGTCTTGATCTATGGGTCGTTTGTATGTCCCTTGAGGAGCGACAAGTGGTGCTTTACAAGGCTCTACATTGCATTTTGCTTCCTGCTTTTCGCCCTGTTTGCACAAGTTTTCTATTAGATTCCTCACTTGGGCCCATAACTGGTCCATTCCATCTAATAGAGGGATAGAAGGTGGAGATATCGATGTCGCTGGCTCTAGAGCCGGTATAGACTGAGACGATTCCAACCCGACATTCTCCCCTTCTTCCCGTGGGTGTTTTCTGCCCTCCTTCCCAAAGGTTATCTGGCCGTCGGGAGATGTACCTCGTGTCTGGGGTACCACTATTTCCTTACTTGCTGTTGGAAATAGTATCCTACGCATCCTGTCATTAGGCAGGTAAGGTCCCGGAGAGATTTTCTGAAAGCCTCTCGCCCAGTTGCGTAGCTTGAAACGAGCTGCATCCCTAGTCTCTACCGACTTGGGATTCTGGAAACCCTCGGACAATAAGGTCCGACATACTTTGCAAGCCTGCGGGTTCCAATAATGCAGGGGTTTGGAAATAATATTGCAGGGGGCACGAAATCTGCATGCATTATGTCTGTAAGAACACTCTTAATTTTGCAGAAGACTGCAGCACATCACATCTGGTGTTCCTCCTGTAAAGAAAGGAAAACAGAATGAGTATACGATTGATTATCTCGCTGATAATCAATATATTAAAAGTCTTATTTTAAACAGAATAGCTTAGGATAGCAAGCTATAAAGGGATAGTAGGAGACACATACTTGTGTAACCTCCGCAAACAAATGCTGTTGCCTCCCCTCAGTATTAAATGTGAGGAGATTCCCTTATTAAAGGAACTCCAACTAAAAGGGGGGTTCTCACCCCTAGGGGTAGAGAAGTGTATAATTCACTGTCCCTTTTATTCTAAACTCTGTGTGGTAAGGATGACTGATTTCTCAATCAGCTTAATGAAGAAACACTATTCCTTCAATATAAGAGCCGCACCAGCATAAGCTCCCACAAGGGTACCCAAGATATGTTAGAAATAACTACTGTATAATCGTGCTGTAGTTTTCTATTTGCAGCATGCACTATATTGAAAATTACTGCCTACTGTATAATTATATATAGTGTGATCCAGCCTATGTGCTGCCTTTATGGCAAGCATCTGACTGCACGGTCCAGCTGGTATGATGCCAACTGGACTGGGGAAAAATAAAGACATATATTTGTGTATCCCACCCAACCTGTTTGATGTGACCTCCCTTACAATATTAAATCATGAGTTTCCTGATCATGGAGACTCAAGTATAAGGGCTCTGCCCTTTAAGGGTTAGGAGTGTAATCTCCAGTCCTTAAAAATTTTAATATTGCAGGGTAAGCTGAAGACTGATTTCTAATCAGAATATTGAAGAAATTAAATTCTTTCAATATGAGATTGGGTTCCACAAATACTTGGGTAGGATACTCAAAATATATTGGAAAACACTACTAGTATAATATATTCAGTAGCTTTCTATTTGCAGTACTGTATATCCTATACTGCAAATATACTAACTACCTGTATAAACATATACTGTATTTCAGCCGGCAAGTCGTCGGCATACCTAGCTTTTGCCGGCACATCCAGCCTGCTAGCTAAAAGAGAGAGAGATAGCATGGAGAAAAGGCTACCTAATACTGTGTATATATACAGTAAATATGGATGTACAAATCTAATTTTACTACCTTTTTCCAGAAAGAAGGTTCAAATGGAAGGGGAGAATGTAACATTTAAGCTTCCATCCAGCTACAGTACTGTCGCCAGCAAGGTCCTGTCTATACCCTGTGCTGGCCGGCAGTATCAGTACAGTCGGTGTGCTGCCGATTGAGTCGGCACCAATCTGTACTGGCCTGGTAGGCAGCACCCCGGCAACAGACGCTGTTGCTAGCAGTCCAAGGGAGAACTGAGGAACCTTTGGTAACAGAAGGGACTTCCCACTCACAGCCAACATGGTCACCAGCTGCCGGCAGCCGCCATGACTGCCGGCCGGCAGTTGCCATGACTGCCTGCCACTTTAATAGCTACTGGCAGTCGGACAACGGCTGAAGAGAGGGAGACTGGTCGATCCCGGCAACCCACCGGCAATGGTAAGGTTGCAGGGAGTCGTCAACATAAACGGATACTGTAGAAGGAAAGGGAAAAGAGGGTCCTGTAAAAGGTACAGCAGGAGCCGGCCGTATAGCCTGTCCTGCCTCGCTTAACGAAACTCCGTTCCTGTATTAGAACTATCCCATTTGGTTAAAGAATTCTATTCCTTAGCCTAGGGTTAGATTAATACAATAAAGAGGTTGGTAGCACCCTCGCCACCACTTCTAAACAGTAATGAAACTGGGTTCTAGTGCCGGTGTCCCCTAAGCAGTAGAAGAATTCTTTTCTTCAGCTCAGGGTCAACCAACACAGGACTAGTCTGCTAGGCCACAGGGAGAAGGTATATTGTACAGACCCTTCAGGAGTGACCTAGGGAGGTCTAGCCTCCTATGTCGGCAGCCTAACCTAGCAAAAGAATTCTATTCATCTTGCTAGTCAGCTACCGACCACAGACTAAATACTTTGAGATTCTGGCCCAAACCCAAAAAACCTGCATCTGCAGTTACAGGGGAAGGGCAGAAAAAAACTGATTTTGAGCGAAGTGAAAAATCTATTTTTGGGTGAGATGGCCATGTCGCCCTGATGGAAGTTCCTAAAGGGTAGCTTCCTTGGGTATATTATAACTACGGCGATATTCCCAGAGAATTTACCTTAAGGTACCCAGAATTCTAACTCCTGGAGCGAATATCCCTAATAAAAGAACCAGGGATATCGCGAAATGTCAGAGGACGTATTCTTGACATGCCACATAGCAATCTGCACCCCGAACAGAGTTAACACTTCGAAGGGGTCAATTGGCAAGAAAACGAAAACGAGAAAGAAAGGAGAGCCGCTCGCAAGGTATCTCTCCTCTTCCGTTTTGTAAGCGTGCATTGCGCCGCTCACGGCGCCATCTGTATTCCTTGTAGCGATACACGAGGTGCTACAGATACTGTATGTAGGGAGGGGACCTACAGCCCTTTAAAAGAAAGGGAAGGGCGGGTCCATCAGGACGACATGGCCATCTCACCCAAAAATAGATTTTTCGCTTCGCTCAAAATCCGTTTTTTGGGCTCAAGCCATGTCGTCCTGATGGAAGTATACCAGAGCATTACTGTATCTGTGGATTCTCAAAACGTGCCGTACTCCCCGAAGGTCTTTCCCGGCCAACTAGACCTAGAGACCCAAGATGTTACCGTCATACATCTTTTCAACTAACCATAGACCATGTTAGTGCTTCCTGCCCCCTACAGGGAAGAGTCCTACTAGACTCTGGAAAAGTCTCGAAGAGTACATATACCTATGTATAAATAACAGACAAGCCAATATAGTGGTCTCACCTTATATCATGTAAAGCATAGTATGCAAAGAACTACTGAGTCAATATGAAATATCGACCAGTTCTCCGTTCAATACTGGATAGGACAAAGGTTTATATCCGAGTAGGCGGAAACTTGCATATCCGCCACCGTCCCCTCAGGGCATGGAGTCCTCCCGCCAAGGGAAAGCATAAACCAATGCAAAGAATGCATGCATAAAGGAACAATCTATTAAAATTATCCCAGATAAATATACATAGAACGTAATGCAAAAATTATATCAAATAAGTTGACACAGGTGAAGGAGACGCAAGGTTCCCAAGACCTAGTTTATTGACAAACAATAAATAAAAGAGGTTAAACACCCATTATAAATATATAAGATGAGGATAACCAACAAATAAGCATAAGCATGATAGTAAACAGAAACTTGTTTATCTGAAAGAAAAACATTAGCGCCACTTTTAACATAACGAGGTATCAAAATTATAAAAGTCTGTATTACCAATCAGTTATATTAGCGTTGGAAACGTTCGGCACACATGTCTGCACTTATGCTAGGTTCACCTTTGAAAGTGGAACAGTCAATGTGGGCAACCCGGTGCCCTAACACTTAGTTTGTAGAACAGTTCGTAACTACAAACTCACCCCGGAATTAATCGTCCCAATTAAATCCACTGTTCCTCGCAGAGTTAAACAGCAGGGTTAACGACGCAACCCACTGCTACCACAGACCTCTTTAGTTGCTCCACTTGCTTCGCATAGTGACGAAAGAACACTCTGGAAGACTTCCAGCCAGTGTATGAACGAAGATGTTCAAAATCCATACAATTAAAGAAATTTAAGGATGAGGCAACTTTCCTCGGATCGTGACCTGCGGGTGTACCGTCTGGATCCGCTCTGCGAATAAAATAGGTGATTTTCGCCCTAAGTTGTTTCAGTGATAAATTTGAGCCTGATGTTTCTCCCCTGAATAGTTGACCACCCCTGAAGTCTGAAGTTCTACGAAGATAGACCTTTAGGCATTCCACTGGACATAGAGATGCATCTTCTTTCAGAGGGCAGATTCTCCTGGGACCCCACCTGTTGGTGGGTAACTCATTCTTGGCGAGAAACGTAGGATCCGGAAACTGGTTCAGTTCTCCCCCATCTAAGAACTGAACACGACCCTTCTCTCGAGAGAGGGCTACAATTTCACTAACCCTGGCCCCCGACGCGAGTGCAAGTAGGAAAATAACTCTTTGGGTCAAATCCTTTAAAGCACACTCCTCATTGTTCAACAGCGAAGCGAAATGAAGAACTTTATCTAAAGACCATGAAATGGGCTTTGGAGGTGCTGATGGTCTGAGCCTAGCACAGGCTTTCGGAATTTTATTAAAAATATCGTTAGCGAGGTCGACCTGGAAGGCATATAAAATGGGTCTTGTCAAAGCAGATTAACACGTTGATATTGTGTTGGCTGCTAACCCTTGACCATGGAGGTGGATGAAGAAAGATAAGCAGAAGTCCGTCGAGATCTTTTGCGGATTCTTCGCCTTGACAAAGGCCACCCATTTCCTCCAAGATGACTCATATTGCCTTCTAGTAGATTTGCACTTATATTCCTCTAGGAAGTCTATACTGTCTTTCGAAATCCCGAAACGTTTTCTCACCGCTAGGGCGAGAAAATCATGAGCTGCAGGTTCTGGGTTTTCTGTGATGAAGCGCAGACAGTCGACTTCTGAACTCGCTGGGTCAGAACTGGATCTGGTAACGGTAGACACTTCAGCCGTAGTTCCAATGCCAGAGGGAACCACACTCTGTTCGGCCACTTGTGAGCCACTATTGCCGCTACTCCCTTGAAAGATCTCAGTTTGTTGAGGACCCTCAACAGACGGTTGTGAGGAGGGAACAGGTAAATCCTGGACCATCTGTTCCAGTCGAGGGACATCGCGTCCACTGCTTCCGCCAAGGGATCCTCGTACGGGGACACGTAAAGGGGTAACTTCTTGTTGTCTTTCGTCGCAAAGAGGTCTATCTGCAGTTCTGGGACTTGACTCAAGATAAAGGAGAATGATCCTGCGTCTAGGGACCATTCCAACTCTATCGGTGTGAACCTGGATAGAGCGTCCGCTGTCACGTTGCGGACTCCTTGAAGGTGAACTGCCAACAGGTACCACTTCTTCTTTTCCGCTAGTCGAAAGATGGCCAACATCACCTGGTTGAGTGGTGGTGACCTCGATCCTTGTCGATTCAAGCATCTCACAATCACCTCGCTGTCCAGCACCAACCTTATGTGGATCGAGCAACGAGGGGAGACTTTCTTCAAGGTAAGGAGTACTGCCATAGCTTCCAGAAAGTTTATGTGAAATGTCTTGAATAGATTGGACCAAGTCCCTTGGGCCTTCTTCCGATGAGAATGACCTCCCCACCCCTCCTTCGAGGCGTCTGTGTGAATAGTCAACGAGAGGGGAGGTGGCTGAAGAAATACCGACTTCTTTAGTCGCCTGACTTGGGACCAAGGCCTGAGAAGCGTACGTAGACGAAGCGGAACTGGTCTTATCAGATCTCTTCGCGCGTTTCATGCATAACTTCTCCAAACTCCGGTTGCATCCTTTAGCTGTGCTCTTAGCACCGGGTCTGTTACTGAGGCAAACTGGAGAGAACCCAGCACTCTCTCCTGTTCGCGTCTTGATATCCTTTCGGAATCCAGAAGTCTCTTGACAGAACCAGCTATCTCCTTCCTCTTCTTCGCCGGGATGGAGTGTTGGTGTGACACTAGGTCCCTGTGGATTCCCAACCACTGGAACTTTTGAGATGGAGAAAGTCGAGACTTTTTTTCTGTTGATCTTGAAGCCTAGATACTCTAGGAACTGGATCACCTGTAGGGAAGCTTGCAAACATTCTGTCTTGGATGCTGGCCACACTAGCCAGTCGTCCAGGTAGGCTACCACCTGGATTCCTTTTAGGCGTAATTGTTTGAGAGCTACGCTCGCAAGCTTTGTGAAGATCCTTGGGGCTATGTTTAGCCCGAATGGCATGGCTCTGAAGGCGTAGAGTCTTCGATGTAGCTTGAACCCTAGGTAGGGGGAGAGTTGACGATTGATTGGAACGTGCCAATAGGCATCTGACAAAACTAGGGAGACGGTAAATGCCCTCTTGGGCAGTAAGGTCCTTATGTGTTGCAGTGTTAGCATCTTGAACTTGCAGTTCACAATAAACTTGTTGAGTGGCGACAAGTCCAGAATGAGACTGAGTTTTTCTGAGTCCTTCTTGGGAACACAAAACAGCCTCCCTTGGAATTTGATGGACTTTACCCTTCGGATTACCCTTTTCTCCAACAGTTCTTGAATGTACTCTTCCAGAACAGGGGTGGAGTGTTGGAAAAATCGAGGGCACGGGGGTGGAGTGCTGTACCAGCTCCAACCCAGTCCATTCTTGAGTAGGCTGTGGGCCCAGGGATCGAAGGTCCACCGATCCCGAAAATTCTGAAGTCTCCCTCCTACCGGTATCATCTCCCTTTGACTGCTGTTGCCCTGAGGCCTTGCCTCCTTGACCGCGACCACCCCTGAATCCCCTCCCCCTTGAGGGCATTTAGAGGAACCTCTGGCTGCTCCTCTAAGCTTCGCTCGAAAGGTAGTTGACTGCCCTTCGAACGCTGGGTTAAATGCCGGAGACTGCGTCGACACGGCTTGGGGTACCCACTGGTACGTGGTCGGGGTTTGTGCCACCATCTGGGGCACTGTAGGCATAGGAAATTGCTGTTGCTGCTGTTGTCCGAATGGCTTGGCTGGCCGAGAGGGTAGCCTAGTCTTCTTAGTCTTCCTCTTTGGTTGGGGACCCTCATCCGGGGAAGACTTTCACTTGAGGGATAGGCCCCACTTCTGGAGAAGGTTTCTATTCTCCGTGGCGGCCTTATCTACAACCTCCTTGACCGCTTCACTAGGAAAGAGGTCTTTGCCCCAAATGTTGGAGGAGATTAGCTTCCTTGGCTCGTGCCTCACCGCAGCCGAGGCGAACACGAACTCCCTACAAGCCCTCCTAGCTTTGACGAAGCTATAAAGGTCCTTCATCACTGTGACTAGGTGTGTCTTAGCCACTACCATGAACATCTCATGGACCTTGGGGTCACTTGCCATTGTCTCCAGAGTTGTTTGATGAGACATTGAGGCAGCAAGTCTTTCTTTTGTCTCAAGTTCCCTTCACAAAAGAAAGTCGGACAGCTTGGGGAGGTTCTCACCGAACTGACGTCCGGCAATATCAGCCTCCAACTTCCCGACTGAGAAGGTAAGATGGACGTCCTTCCAGTCCTTGTGGTCCATGGGTAGGGCCAAAGACAGAGGTTTACGCTCCTCCAAGGAGGGGCATGGCTTACCTGCCTCGACTGCTTTCAGCACAGCCGTAAACCCTTTCTGCATAAAGGGGAAGGCTCTAGAAGGAGAGGACACAAAGGAAGGGTGCTTCTTACTCAAAGCAGGTACCTTCGAGTTTGAGAAGCCCCTCTCTTTCATCGAGCTTGACAATAAAGCTTGTGCCTTAGCGTGGTCCAAAACTATGACCACCTTCGGCTCTGTTTCTTCCTTTGAGGCTGGTTCCTTCCTTAGACTGACATAACAGTCCGGATACGACGCCTTGCTGGGCCAGAATTCCACCTCCTCAAGGGGGACTGAGCCCAACTTTTCCGAAATGACGATTTTTCCCGTCGTCATAGGCATGTGCTCAGCATACTTCCAAGGGTTAACATATGAGCACAAGGGAAGGTCTTTCACGCTGAGCTGCTTCTGGGGCCCACATGATGCTGCAAGTCTCCGCATCTCCAGCTCCATTGCAGCCGCCTTCTCATTATTCTCCCTCTGCATCTGTTGGATCATTCCAACGATGGAGGAAAGTGTCTTTCCCAGCTCATCTGGGAGAGAGAACGATGTTGAGGGAATAGGTTCAGTGGCCTGAACTGGAGTAGCCGACATCTCGTCGGCCTCTTCCTCTTCATTGTCTGGAGCCTGCTCTTCATCCTGGTCTTCCGCCAGAAGGTCATCTTCCAGACGCTCGGACACCTCCGACATCCTATCGACCAATTGGATGTTCTGCAGGACGTCCGCGACTTCAGAATCCACAGGGATCTGAACCACTGGTATCTCCACTTGGGGCTGGGGAATCACTGCATCAGCTGACGCCCTGGGGAAAAGGTAAGCCCTCATCTTCTCACTTGGAAGATAAGTCCCAGAAGTGTTCTTCTGAAAGCCCCTTACCCAGGTACGAAGCTTCTCCCTTGCTGCGTCCCATGACTCCGTCGTCTTAGGGGAATAAAAAGCCACAGTAATCAGGTTTGTGCACACGGTACATACCTGCGGGTCCCAATACCGGAGATCACCTTTGGAGACTGCGCATGCTGCGTGCCTCCTACACAAATCATGTCCGCAGAAGTTCTTGCTGCGGACGTTGCAGAAAACGATTCCACACTTCGGATGGTCCTCCTGTAAAGAGAAGAAAAATCCATGAGTATCAAGTGAACTGCGTATCACTGGATATACATAGCTTAGCACAACTAAACTAGAAAGGAAAGACACACACTTGTATTTACCCGCACAGTCAATTGCTGCAACCTTCCAGATAATAAAATTGTATGGCCAATCTGTTCTAGAGCAGCCAATGAATAGTTTCCAGAGGAAACAGGTGTAGCTCACACCCAAAAAATGATTTTAAAATGCTGGATAGTAGACAAGAAAGAACTCATTTTCTTTATCTGTAAGGTTACACCAAAGGGCTGTGCGAGACAACACAAAAGTGTTAGAAAAACTTAGTGTTGTAACAAATACTATACTATAGTTTTCTCCCTACAGTATATACTATACTGAAAAATACTGGCTACAGTATAGAAGGTAATGTGCCGGCCGGCACACACCTTAACTAGTTCCAAAGTATACTACATAGGAACTATAAGGTGGAAGAACGCTGGTTCAAATGCATGTGCCGGCCGGCAACTGTGATATATAGCCGGCCGGCAAAGGTATACAACCAATGCCGCCCGGCAGCAAAAGAACCAGAGAACTCCGACTGCCCGGCTGCCGGCCACTCAGGTCGGCAGCCGGGCTAGAGTACAACACTAGAAGAAAAACAGAATGGATGCCGGGATAAGAGAGTGTACTACCTCATAACCTGGCAACCCGAAAGAGTGCACATAAGGAAGGGGAGAATATAACTTCAGGCTTCCTGACCAATGCCATCTGGCTCTACAGACCAACATGGATGAGACACCAAGGGAGGTCTGGGCAGCACTCAAAGCAGAAGACCCTTGCCGGCCGGCACACACTGCCGGCCGGCACACACTGCCGGCCGGCAAGGGACTGAGTCAACCCCACATCCTAACCTATGCTAGGTACAGATGTAGAATGACGGACAGGAATGCAATGGCTAGGCCATCACAAAGGAAAGAGGGGGAAAGGGAGAAGAGGGTCCTGCCAACCTTGCTCTAATAATGAATCACCCGCAGCCAAGAAAACTTATCTTAGCCTAGGGGAGATCCGAGGAGGGAAGCCAGCAATACTTGCTAACTCCCTCGGAACCAAAGCAAGGAAGGCGTTGTTATTCACAGAAAAGAGGATCTTATCCTCCACACCGAGAACAACAACACAGGACTAGTCTGCTAGATCACAAGAAGAAGGAATCATCTCGTACAGAAACCTTCGAAAGTGAACTAAGGAGGCTAAGCCTCCTATGTCTGTTGTCAGTCTAGCGAGGGAATCTCAACCACAAGCTAGACATCAACGGACTCAGACTAAGAACTTTGATGTCCTGCCCCCTCCCTGAAGCCAGACTTACTGGAAACAGGAAGGAACAGAACACCCTAATATAGTTGTATCTAAGGTCAATTCAGATAAACCATTAGGGTTAAGCCCAAGGCTTAAACAGAGGGAAAGGGATTGCACACCTTCTCCGAAGAGAAGAGAGCAACCGGTGAGTGTGAGAAAGTATAATAAGGCCCCATAGACAACTAGCCTAGGCGCAAAGAGAATCGATTACCTAAATCACCGAAACTCACTCGTATACTATCTTGGAAGAAATCAACATAATCTTAAATGTATAAAACTGCCTAAAGCTTCAATAAAATTTTAAAACACTCGGAAATCTGAATTTCATGCAGGAAAGTATTAGGGCCAAACGACTAGGCTACAAGGCCTAGCGTAGGCCAGAATCGGCAAATCCTTCGCCAAAACAAAAATACTCAAAGCATCATATAAAGAAATCCTATGTAACGCTAAACAGCTAAAATTATTAAAGCAAACAGCCGGGAACGTCGCTCTGGCTAACTGAATAACTCGTACCTAGCGAGCGATGGCGTCCAGGACGCCTCCGGTAGGCAACAGCTCTTGTAACAACGATATCACTATCAATCACTTTTAAAATTACCAAGAGTTTACATTTATACATAAAAGAAATAATACTCAACTTATCAGAAGCAGAAGTAGTTGGAGAAAGCATTAAAAGTTGAAATAATCCAAGAATAGCGAGAAACACAGGGAAAAAACACCGAGTTGTTGAGCTACGCAAAAAGGAATACAGATGGCGCCGTAAGCGGCGCAATGCACGCTTACGAAACGGGAGAGGAGAGATACCTTGCGAGCGGCTCTCCTTTCTTTCTCGTTTTCGTTTTCTTGCCAATTGACCCCTTCATAGTGTTAACTCTGTTCAGGGTGCAGATTGCTATGTGGCGTGTCAAGAATACGTCCTCTGATATTTCGCGATATCCCTGGTTCTTTTATTAGGGATATTCGCTCCAGGAGTTAGAATTCTGGGTACCTTAAGGTAAATTCTCTGGGAATATCGCCGTAGTTATAATATACCCAAGGAAGCTACCCTTTAGGAACTTCCATCAGGACAACATGGCTTGAACCCAAAAAAGGGATTTTGACGAAGGAAAAATCTATTTCTGGGGAGATACCTGTGACGCCCGGTGAAAAGGTCCTTCTTATCACTTTTCTGATATAAATACTTCCAAATATACCAGAGAAAGTTAAAGCATGGAATGCAGAGGTTACTACCCTCGCGCGAGCACCCTAAGGGCGTCGTGTATAAAGATAGGGCGTGTGAAAACCACTATTCACAGGTCTTCTTCCATTTAGATAAATCCTTCATCAATAAGGGATGAGCCGCTATAGCAGCACTAACCAAACCCACCTGATCCATTCACCGACGCCCGACTCGAGCGCCATCTACACATCCTTGTTTTTGGACTCATCAGCGACGCTACCTTTGTTGAAAAAACCGTAGGATAGTCATGCCTGAATTAAAAATTTGAGGCCGACCCACTATGGTTGTAGCCTAAGGCTACACTCAGAGGGAAAAACGGATTACCCTTAAATCCCTCACCGAAACTCTAACTATACGATCGACATAGAAAGGGAAATTATGCACATTATAAATATCTTTTAAAAGTATAATTTGCCAAAATAGCTTACATAATTAATTAATTAATGCTATTTAAAAACCGGGAAGTCGTTCTACTAACACATGCCTAACAAACGACAGCGCTCATGGCGCCTCCGGTATGAAGCTTAGCTTCTAAACACAATAAATTACTTTAATTTCACTGTGAAACAGGAGCTAAAAATTACTGTGTAAAGACCCAATACTCAACTTTCCGAAGGCGAAAGAAGTTGGAGAATGCATAATAAAAATCATTGCATATCTATTGAAAAGTTAGATCAACAGGGAACACCACTAAGCGAAATCGCTACAAAATTAGTTATGTCCGCCATCTTGGGAATGGCGCTGTGGTGGTGGTCAATAGTAGTACGAGAACGGGGGTAACCTTGATACGGCCCCCCTTCTATTCTGCCACGTCCCCCTCGAAGCGTAAACGTTATTAGGGGTGCAGATTGCTGTGTGGCGTGTCAAGAATACGTCCTCTGATATTATGCGATATCCTTGAGAGAAAATTTAAGGATATTCGCTCCAAGAGTTAGAATTCTGGGTCCTGAAGGTGTAATTCTCTGGGAATATCACTGTAGTAACATATGTCCGTTAGGAAGCTACCTTAGGAACTTCCATCACTACGACATGGCTTGAGCCCAAAAAAGTTGTTTGTAGAGCTAGGAAAAAATACAAATTAATTCTAAAATTCGTGAAAATTGCCTTGACAGGGTCTATGAATGTGTAGTAAAAGTTTCCAGGGTATTCCTATAGTTCCCTTCATACATAGTACATATCATAAAAGCCTGTTGTGTGAACTATGACATAAAGGCAGGTTGATTTTTTTTTTTTTTCGTCCTGCCACGATTCTTTTATTGTCTGTCACTTTACCTTTATAAATTGTTCTCTGTTCTGTTTTTTTTTCTCTTACAGTAATTAGGTTTTAGCAATATTTATGCATGCATTTATTCTGTTCTCTCCCTGTAATTTCTCTTATACATTTTTTGTACGCCATTCATATGTATTAATGTTAGCTTCTTTGCTATAACAAATGTTGCCTGCTTGTTTTTGAGTAATGGGAATTTTCTTGGAGTGAGAAGTTTGATAGTAAATGGAAAATAGGGTTCAATAACGCATGTCTGTGTTGGTGGGTTCAACGTGCTGATGATAAAGCTTATGTGTAGATGTATTATGCCGAAGGTTAATGGAAAAAAAAGCTCTACGTTGTGTCCTAGATTTTTATTTTGTGATTAAACCATTGATTAATCATATATATACACATTCTTCAATTGCACAAAAAATTTGGTTAATGAGAAAGTCTTAAGATTATCGGTGATCAATCTTCAGAAGTGTTTTCATTCTTTCATTCTACCTTGTCTCGAGTATCGTTCTCCTGTCTGGTCTTCAGCTGCTGATTCTCATCTTAATTTATTGGACCGGAACTTATGGTCTGTTGAAATTCTAAATCCCCTTTTAATATAAGGCTCTTTGGTGTCGTCACCATACAGTTTGGAGTATTTTAGGTGCCATTTGGCCTATTTTCACTTCCTTGCTTATCCTCTTTGAACTTCTCTTCTCTTCAATTCCATTTTGTATATCCTTTTTTTTTTTTTTGTCTTATTTTATTGATTATGTTCCCAATTAGGTTACAGAATATCAAAGTATACATTTTTCCTGTTTCTCTCCAATCACTTAAGATTAGGAATTTATACTGCATCTTATCCTAAAACATTTGTTTATATCCCCCACAGGTCAAGGATATTTACTTAGTGTTGACAGGAATGTGTAGTCTCCCATATATTACAACTTCTATTACACAGCTTTTCATGTAAGTAATGGGCATATTAAAAATTCGTGATAGTAACATTTAAATAATTTATTTACAGGCCATTAATAATTTATTTACAGGCCAAAATATTGAAGATAATTATTTATTTACAGGCAAAAATATAATTATTTAGAGAAATTTTAGTTCATATAAAACAATTTGATGATTGATGGTGGGACCTTTAAAGAAAAGTCATCTCAAGGAAGCGGCTCAAATTTGTGAACAAAATATCCTTATAGATTCATTATTCAACGTGAAAGAATGCTGACTAATTCAATTTAGTTCCTTTATTTCCAATACATTCGGAATTAATTTGAAAGTTAGTAATTTGATAGTAGTAGTAGGTAGTATGAGAGTATTGTTTTATAGTTACAGAAATTTTATGAAATATGATGGTACAATTTACAATTTCGTTTATGGTAAAAGGTTTAAAAAAAATTTGCATGCCAGTTATTTGATAAATTTGAATGACTTCAACTGTACAACTTGTCATCAGTATTGCATATAATAAATGATTAATCCATAACCCTTTAATTATCAGCTTTAGATTATACAATTTAGTAAACTTAAATGTCACATTTTATGAGGGAACAGGTTTGATATAAATCGTTATTGATTAGCTCTTGTAAACATGTTTAAGCCGAGTGTGGTGTAGTATCTTGAACAATTCAGAGGTTCCAATTGTAACAGAATTTCTTGATTTTAGCATTTAAAGAATACCAGTAATGCTTCCTTGCTGCTGTTCTTACATTTTTAGATAGCTGGTGATGCTTCATGGTGGTTTATGCTTTGCTGCTGAATCTTTTATTTTTTCCTGCTTTACCATTGTTGCTTATTAGTTTTTGGAAAGTTATATTTTTTAATCCTCGGTAACTGAACAGTTTTTATGTTCCCACTTTTTTGTTCCTGCTTCATAGTCAGATATATATAGTAGTGCCTTTTCTTCTTTTGCTTCCTAGGGAGATACTAATCCACTCTGGTAACTTCTTTTGGTTTCAATATGATGGAGTTTTGGCACTAAATGACTCGTGGTTTTTATCCGTCAGTGTATCCCCGTTGGCGGCAGTATGCCTGTCCGTCCTGGTTGACGCTGGGTTCCATGGGCTAGCAGTACTCTAAAATGGACCTGTGCAACAAGGCTGGCACTCAAAGATGGCATTCTGCAATAAGGCTGGGACTCCAAAAGGGTGTTCTTGAGGCTGCTACTCAAACATGGTTCTGTGAAAGATGGCACTCTCTAATGAGGGTTGGCACCCCAAGATGACACTGCAATGAGATTGGCACTGCAAGATAGACTGCAGTGAAGTTGGCACTGCAAGACGGTACACTGCAATGAGATTGGCACTGCAAGATAGTACACAGCAATGAGATTGGCACTGTAAGATTGTGTTCTTGAAGCTGGCACATCAAAGATGACACTCTATAGTGAGGAGGCATCAATGAGGTTTACACTCAAAGAATGCACTGCAATGAGGGTGGCACTGAAAGATGGCACTGTGCATTGAGGTTTGCACTGGAAGGTGTACTCTGAGGTTGGCACTGCAAGATGGTACACTACAATGAGGTTGGTATTGCAGTGTTGGCACTGCAAGAGCTTTTTTGAGACTGGCATTGCAAGATGGCTTTCTGCAATTAGGCTCTCACTCCAAGAGGGCATTCTTGAGGCTGGCACTAGAAGATGACACACTGCAATGCGGCTGCCACTCAAGTGCTCTACAATTAGGTTGTCCCTCCATGATGGCACTATGCAATCAGGATGGCATGGTAAATGGTGCACTGTAATGACGTTGGGATTCCAAGATGATACAGTGCAATGCTGTTGGGACTTGAAGATGGTACTATGCAATGAGATTGGCACTGTGAGATTTCAATCTGTAATGAGGTTGATTCTCCAGGATGAGCAGAAATTATTTCAATAAGCTTGGCACTGCAAGATGACACTGAGATCGGCACTGCAAGATGGCACTCTGCAAAGAGATTGGCACTGCAAGATGGCACTCTGCAACGAGATTGGGCACTGCAAGATGGCACTCTGCAATGAGGCGGGCACTGCGAGATGGCACTGCACAATGAGCTTGGGACAGCAAGATAGAACTATGTAATGAGATTAGCACTGCAAGATGGCACTATGCAATGAGGTTGACACTGCGAGATGGGACTCTGCAATAAGGCGGGCACTGTGAGATGGCACTCTCCAATGAGGTTGGCACTACGAGATGGCACTATGCTAGGAGATTGGCACTGCAACATGGCACTATGCTATGAGATTGGCACTGCAACATGGCACTATGCAATGAGGTTGGCACTTAAAGATGACACTGTGCAATGAGATTGGCACTGCAAGATGGCACTATGCAATGAATTTGATACTGCAAGATGGCACTATGCAATGAATTTGATACTTCAAGATGGCACTGCAATGAGATTGGCAATGCAAGATGGCACTGCAATGAGATTGGCAATGCAAGATGGCACTGCAATGAGATTGGCAATGCAAGATGGCACTGCAATGAGATTGGCAATGCAAGATGGCACTGCAATGAGATTGGCAATGCAAGATGGCACTGCAATGAGATTGGCACTGCAATGAGATTGGCACTGCAAGATGGCACCAATGAGATTGGCACTGCAAGATGGCACTTCAATGAGATTGGCACTGCAAGATGGCACTTCAATGAGATTGGCACTGCAAGATGGCACTTCAATGAGATTGGCACTGCAAGATGGCACTTCAATGAGATTGGCACTGCAAGATGGCACTTCAATGAGATTGGCACTGCAAGATGGCACTTCAATGAGATTGGCACTGTGTAACGAGATCGGCACTGCAAGATGGCACTGTGTAACGAGATCGGCACTGCAAGATGGCACTGTGCAACGAGATCGGCACTGCAAGATGGCACTGTGCAACGAGATCGGCACTGCAAGATGGCACTGTGCAACGAGATCGGCACTGCAAGATGGCACTGTGCAACGAGATCGGCACTGCAAGATGGCACTGTGCAACGAGATCGGCACTGCAAGATGGCACTCTGCAACGAGATCGGCACTGCAAGATGGCACTCTGCAACGAGATCGGCACTGCAAGATGGCACTCGCAACGAGATCGGCACTGCAAGATGGCACTCTGCAACGAGATCTGCACTGCAAGATGGCACTCTGCAACGAGATCTGCACTGCAAGATGGCACTCTGCAACGAGATCGGCACTGCAAGATGACACTGCAACGAGATCGGCACTGTAAGATGGCACCATGCAATGAGATCGGCACTGTAAGATGGGCACTCTGCAATGAGATTGGCTCGGCAACATGGCACTCTGCAATGAGATTGGCTCTGCAACATGGCGCTCTGCAATGAGATTGTCTCTGCGACATGGCGCTCAGCAATGAGATTGGTACTTGAAGATGACACTCAGTGCAGTGCCATCTTGGAGTGCCAATCTCATAGAATGGCGCCATCTTGCAGTGCCAATCTCATAGAATGGTGCCATCTTGCAGTGCCAATCACATTGCACAAGTGCCATCTTGCAGTGCCAATCACATTGCACAAGTGCCATCTTGCAGTGCCAATCACATTGCACGAATGCCATCTTGCAGTGCCAATCTCATTGCACGAGTGCCATTTTTCCGTGCCAATCTCAGTGCACGAGTGCCATTTTTCCGTGCCAATCTCAGTGCACGAGTGCCATTTTTCCGTGCCAATCTCAGTGCAGAGTGCCATTTTTCCGTGCCAATCTCAGTGCAGAGTGCCATTTTTCCGTGCCAATCTCAGTGCAGGGTGCCATTTTTTAGTGCCAATCTCATTGCAGAGTGCGTTTTTTCAGTGCCCAGCTCATTGCAGAGTGCCGTTTTTCAGTGCCCAGCTCATTGCAGAGTGCCATCTTGCATTGCCAATTTCAGTGCAGAGTGCCATCTTGCATTGCCAATTTCAGTGCAGAGTGCCATCTTGCATTACCAATCTCAGTGCAGAGTGCCATCTTGCATTGCCAATCTCATTGCAGTGCCATCTTGCATTGTCAATCTCACATCTTGCATTGTCAATCTCATTGCAGAGTGCCATTTTTCCGTGCCAATCTCAGTGCAGAGTGCCATTTTTCCGTGCCAATCTCAGTGCAGGGTGCCATTTTTCCGTGCCAATCTCAGTGCAGGGTGCCATTTTTCCGTGCCAATCTCAGTGCAGGGTGCCATTTTTCCGAGCCAATCTCAGTGCAGGGTGCGTTTTTTCAGTGCCCAGCTCATTGCAGAGTGCCATCTTGCATTGTCAATCTCATTGCAGAGTGCCATCTTGCATTGTCAATCTCATTGCAGAGTGCCATCTTGCATTGCCAATCTCATTGCAGAGTGCCATCTTGCATTGCCAATCTCATTGCAGTGCCATCTTGCATTGTCAATCTCATTGCAGAGTGCCATCTTGCATTGTCAATCTCACATCTTGCATTGTCAATCTCATTGCAGAGTGCCATTTTTCCGTGCCAATCTCAGTGCAGAGTGCCATTTTTCCGTGCCAATCTCAGTGCAGGGTGCCATTTTTCCGTGCCAATCTCAGTGCAGGGTGCCATTTTTCCGTGCCAATCTCAGTGCAGGGTGCCATTTTTCCGTGCCAATCTCAGTGCAGGGTGCCATTTTTCCGTGCCAATCTCAGTGCAGGGTGCGTTTTTTCAGTGCCCAGCTCATTGCAGAGTGCCATCTTGCATTGTCAATCTCATTGCAGAGTGCCATCTTGCATTGTCAATCTCATTGCAGAGTGCCATCTTGCATTGTCAATCTCACATCTTGCATTGTCAATCTCATTGCAGAGTGCCATCTTGCATTGTCAATCTCATTGCAGAGTGCCATCTTGCATTGTCAATCTCATTGCAGAGTGCCATCTTGCATTGTCAATCTCATTGCAGAGTGCCATCTTGCATTGTCAATCTCATTGCAGAGTGCCATCTTGCATTGTCAATCTCATTGCAGAGTGCCATCTTGCATTGCCAATCTCATTGCAGAGTGCCATCTTGCATTGCCAATCTCATTGCAGAGTGCCATCTTGCATTGCCAATCTCATTACAGAGTGCCATCTTGCATTGCCAATCTCATTGCAGAGTGCCATCTTGCATTGCCAATCTCATTGCAGAGTGCCATCTTGCAGTGCCAATCTCATTGCAGAGTGCCATCTTGCAGTGCCAATCTCATTGCAGAGTGCCATCTTGCATTGCCAATCTCATTGCAGAGTGCCATCTTGCATTGCCAATCTCATTGCACGAGTGCCATTTTTCCGTGCCAATCTCATTGCACGAGTGCCATTTTTCCGTGCCAATCTCATTGCACGAGTGCCATTTTTCCGTGCCAATCTCATTGCAGAGTGCCATTTTTCCGTGCCAATCTCATTGCAGAGTGCCATTTTTCCGTGCCAATCTCATTGCAGAGTACCATTTTTCCGTGCCAATCTCATTGCAGAGTGCCATTTTTTAGTGCCAATCTCATTGCAGAGTGCCATTTTTAAGTGCCCAGCTCATTGCAGAGTGCCATTTTTCAGTGCCCAGCTCATTGCAGAGTGCCATCTTGCATTGTCAATCTCAGTGCAGAGTGCCATTTTTCCGTGCCAATCTCATTGCAGAGTGCCATTTTTCCGTGCCAATCTCATTGCAGAGTGCCATTTTTCAGTGCCCAGCTCATTGCAGAGTGCCATTTTTCAGTGCCCAGCTCATTGCAGAGTGCCATCTTGCATTGCCAATCTCAGTGCAGAGTGCCATCTTGCATTGCCAATCTCATTGCAGAGTGCCATCTTGCAATGCAAAGCTCATTGCAGTGTCATCTTGGAGTGCCTCCCTCAGTGCAGTGCCATCTTGGAGTGCCTCCCTCAGTGCAGTGCCATCTTGGAGTGCCAACCTCAGTACAGTGCCATCTTGGAGTGCCAACCTCAGTGCAGTGCCATCTTAGAGTGCCAACCACAGTGCAGTGCCATCTTGGAGTGCCAACCAAAGTGCAGTGCCATCTTGGAGTGCCAACCACAGTGCAGTGCCATCTTGCAGTGCCAATCACAGTGCAGTGCCATCTTGCAGTGCCAATCACATTGCACGATTGCCATCTTGCAGTGCCAATCACATTGCACGATTGCCATCTTGCAGTGCCAATCTCAGTGCACGAGTGCCATTTTTCCGTGCCAATCTCAGTGCAGAGTGCCATTTTTCCGTGCCAATCTCAGTGCAGAGTGCCATTTTTCCGTGCCAATCTCAGTGCAGAGTGCCATTTTTCCGTGCCAGTCTCAGTGCAGAGTGCCATTTTTTAGTGCCAATCTCATTGCAGAGTGCGTTTTTTCAGTGCCCAGCTCATTGCAGAGTGCCATTTTTCAGTGCCCAGCTCATTGCAGAGTGCCATTTTTCAGTGCCCAGCTCATTGCAGAGTGCCATCTTGCATTGCCAATTTCAGTGCAGAGTGCCATCTTGCATTGCCAATCTCAGTGCAGAGTGCCATCTTGCATTGCCAATCTCAGTGCAGAGTGCCATCTTGCATTGCCAATCTCAGTGCAGAGTGCCATCTTGCATTGCCAATCTCAGTGCAGAGTGCCATCTTGCATTGCCAATCTCAGTGCAGAGTGCCATCTTGCATTGTCAATCTCAGTGCAGAGTGCCATCTTGCATTGTCAATCTCAGTGCAGAGTGCCATCTTGCATTGTCAATCTCAGTGCAGAGTGCCATCTTGCATTGTCAATCTCATTGCAGAGTGCCATCTTGCATTGTCAATCTCATTGCAGCGTCATCTTGCATTGTCAATCTCATTGCAGAGTGCCATCTTGCATTGTCAATCTCACATCTTGCATTGTCAATCTCACATCTTGCAGTGCCAATCTCATTGCACGAGTGCCATCTTGCAGTGCCAATCACATTGCACGGGTGCCATCTTGCAGTGCCAATCACATTGCACGGGTGCCATCTTGCAGTGCCAATCACATTGCACAAGTGCCATCTTGCAGTACCAACCACATTGCACGAGTGCCATCTTGCAGTGCCAATCTCATTGCATGAGTGCCATCTTGCAGTGCCAATCTCATTGCACGAGTGCCATTTTTCCGTGCCAATCTCAGTGCACGAGTGCCATTTTTCCGTGCCAATCTCAGTGCAGAGTGCCATTTTTCCGTGCCAATCTCAGTGCAGAGTGCCATTTTTCCGTGCCAATCTCTGTGCAGGGTGCCATTTTTCCGTGCCAATCTCAGTGCAGGGTGCCATTTTTCCGTGCCAATCTCAGTGCAGGGTGCCATTTTTTAGTGCCAATCTCATTGCAGAGTGCGTTTTTTCAGTGCCCAGCTTATTGCAGAGTGCCATCTTGCATTGTCAATCTCATTGCAGAGTGCCATCTTGCATTGTCAATCTCATTGCAGAGTGCCATCTTGCATTGTCAATCTCATTGCAGAGTGCCATCTTGCATTGTCAATCTCATTGCAGAGTGCCATCTTGCATTGTCAATCTCACATCTTGCATTGTTAATCTCATTGCAGAGTGCCATCTTGCATTGTCAATCTCATTGCAGAGTGCCATCTTGCATTGTCAATCTCATTGCAGAGTGCCATCTTGCATTGTCAATCTCATTGCAGAGTGCCATCTTGCATTGTCAATCTCATTGCAGAGTGCCATCTTGCATTGTCAATCTCATTGCAGAGTGCCATCTTGCATTGTCAATCTCATTGCAGAGTGCCATCTTGCAGCGCCACTCATTGCACGAGTGCCATCTTGCAGCGCCAATCTCATTGCACGAGTGCCATCTTGCAGCGCCAATCTCATTGCACGAGTGCCATCTTGCAGCGCCAATCTCATTGCACGAGTGCCATCTTGCAGCGCCAATCTCATTGCACGAGTGCCATCTTGCAGCGCCAATCTCATTGCACGAGTGCCATCTTGCAGCGCCAATCTCATTGCACGAGCGCCATCTTGCAGCGCCAATCTCATTGCACGAGTGCCATCTTGCAGTGCCAATCTCATTGCACGAGTGCCATTTTTCAGTGCCAATCTCATTGCACGAGTGCCATTTTTCAGTGCCAATCTCATTGCACGAGTGCCATTTTTCAGTGCCCAGCTCATTGCAGAGTGCCATCTTGCATTGCCAATCTCATTGCAGAGTGCCATCTTGCAGTGCCAATCTCATTGCACGAGTGCCATCTTGCAGTGCCAATCTCATTGCACGAGTGCCATTTTTCCGTGCCAATCTCATTGCACGAGTGCCATTTTTCCGTGCCAATCTCATTGCAGAGTGCCATTTTTCCGTGCCAATCTCATTGCAGAGTGCCATTTTTCCGTGCCAATCTCATTGCAGTGCCATTTTTAAGTGCCCAGCTCATTGCAGAGTGCCATTTTTCAGTGCACAGCTCATTGCAGAGTGCCATTTTTCAGTGCACAGCTCATTGCAGAGTGCCATCTTGCAGTGCCAATCTCAGTGCAGAGTGCCATTTTTCCGTGCCAATCTCAGTGCAGAGTGCCATTTTTCCGTGCCAATCTCATTGCAGAGTGCCATTTTCAGTGCCCAGCTCATTGCAGAGTGCCATTTTTCAGTGCCCAGCTCAGTGCAGAGTGCCATCTTGCATTGCCAATCTCAGTGCAGAGTGCCATCTTGCATTGCCAATCTCAGTGCAGAGTGCCATCTTGCATTGCCAATCTCAGTGCAGAGTGCCATCTTGCATTGCCAATCTCAGTGCAGAGTGCCATCTTGCATTGCCAATCTCAGTGCAGAGTGCCATCTTGCATTGCCAATCTCAGTGCAGAGTGCCATCTTGCATTGCCAATCTCAGTGCAGAGTGCCATCTTGCATTGCCAATCTCAGTGCAGAGTGCCATCTTGCATTGCCAATCTCATTGCAGAGTGCCATCTTGCATTGCCAATCTCATTGCAGAGTGCCATCTTGCATTGCCAATCTCATTGCAGAGTGCCATCTTGCATTGCCAATCTCATTGCAGAGTGCCATCTTGCAATGCAAAGCTCATTGCAGTGTCATCTTGGAGTGCCTCCCTCAGTTCAGTGCCATCTTGGAGTGCCTCCCTCAGTGCAGTGCCATCTTGGAGTGGGTCCCTCAGTGCAGTGCCATCTTGGAGTGCCAACCTCAGTGCAGTGCCATCTTGGAGTGCCAACCTCAGTGCAGTGCCATCTTGGAGTGCCAACCTCAGTGCAGTGCCATCTTAGAGTGCCAACCACAGTGCAGCGCCATCTTGGAGTACCAACCACAGTGCAGCATCATCTCGGAGTGCCAACCTCAGTGCAGCGCCATCTCGGAGTGCCAACCTCAGTGCAGTGCCATCTCGGAGTGCCAACCTCAGTGCAGTGCCATCTCGGAGTGCCAACCACAGTGCAGTGCCATCTTGTATTGCCAACCACAGTGCAGTGCCATCTTTTATTGCCAACCACAGTGCAGTGCCATCTTGTATTGCCAACCACAGTGCAGTGCCATCTTGTATTGCCAACCTCAGTGCAATCTTGTATTGCCAACCTCAGTGCAATCTTGTATTGCCAACTTCAGTGCAGTGCCATCTCTGAGTGCCAACCTCAGTGCAGTGCCATCTCTGAGTGCCAACCTCAGTGCAGTGCCATCTCGGAGTGCCAACCTCAGTGCAGCGCCATCTCGGAGTGCCAACCTCAGTGCAGCGCCATCTCGGAGTGCCAACCTCAGTGCAGTGCCATCTATGATTGCCAACCTCAGTGCAGTGCCATCTATGATTGCCAACCTCAGTGCAGTGCCATCTATGATTGCCAACCACAGTGCAGTGCCATCTATGATTGCCAACCACAGTGCAGTGCCAACCTCAGTGTAGTGCCATCTATGATTGCCAACCTCATTGCAGAATGCCACTTGAGTGCCAACCTCATTGCAGAATGGCACGTGGAGTGCCAACATCATTGTAACACGCCATCTTGCAGTTCCAACTTCATTGCATGGTGCCATCTGTTGCGTTGTAAAGTATAGTTTTAAAATTTAGAGTATGTATCATTCGTGCCGTGTATCATTCGTGAATATCGGCTTGTTATTTTGGTCATATGAATCATCTTAGAAATTCTAAGCTGCTTTTGATCTCGTCTTGAATATTTTGAATCTACTTTAATGACGCCAAGCTCCATTGCATATTCTGTAATTGGTGTTGAGCTGTATCGACATTACTTGTAATTTTATAAATATATGAATAATTTGAATGAAGCACTTGTGTTAGTGTTAAACAGTCATTTAAATCTTTATACACCTTATGTGTGCTGGTATTTGACTCATCGATGATTTGGTGTAGAATTGCAGTATTTCAACATTGGTAATAAAAATTAATCATAATCCCCTTTGGTTCCAGACGCTGAAGCCTCATCTGTAAAATGAAACTTCTTAATTTCTTGCCTGGCATTGCTCTCAAACGTCACGTGAATCCACGTATCCAAAAGTTACTCCAGATTCATAATCCGCTTGCGTACATAGATGTTACTTCCAAGGTCAACTCAATTCTTTGAATATTTTTTGATAGCAAATTCAATGCCTCTTGATTTATTCCATCTTGTGTGTGCTTCTCCACATTGACATCTTGAGGTTATTGTGGCGTGAATTTCAATGTTTCTGTTCTTTGAGATCATAGGAACTTTATTTATTTTTTCTGTTGTTCATCTTTAGTATGTTCATCTTTATTATAAGTGATAGTTTCTGTAAAATTAAATTATATGTAAATTTTAGAATAAATACATTCTGCAAATACCAAAACAAAATATTTTGTTAACATTTGTGAATAAGTACAGTTTATTAAATGTTTAAGATCTGACTTGTGTTGTTTATGCTAAATGCCAAAGGAATCTTAGAAAATCAATAAAAACTACATGGCAAATTGAACTCTTATAAAAATTCAGATTTCTTATGTTCAATGTATAATAGCAATAAAAATATTGGCCACAAACCAGTCACTAAAATTAAATATGAGGTGTAGGTATGCAAAAACACATTGTCTAACTCTCTTAACAGAAGTTCTTTTTGACAATATATATTTTTATACATGACTTGCCCATCTACCATGACACTAAGTCATGAAAAATACTTTTAATGTAGCAAAGCAATCTCTTCCATGTGTAATTTTAGTATTTTGGTAAGAGAAAATAGTTATTGAAACTTGGACAGGTTTCTAATACCAAGCAAATCCTAGGATCCTTAAGACTACTATGGTCTGGTTAAATACATTGTAAAATAAAGAATATAACACCTGAAACACGAGTCAATCAATATTAGGAAGTCCCTTTAAATCTAGACATTGCCATACTTCCTTTATCTCTTACAAGCCGCACATTAACTGCTTGCTCATTGTTTACTATTAATCACACTTGAATGACTTCGCTTCTCCCACAAACTAACATATAAGAATTTATACTTTGACCAGTATATTTAAAAAGCTTACAAAAGTAATAGGACAACAATAGTGAAAGAACCCACTTAACCTGATAAAGTCAGTAAAAGGAACATATGATTTTAAAACATTGATGGCGCGTATATAAACCACAGATTATAAATATGAAAGTAATTTGACAAATACCTCTAGTTCCACGTTTATTCATACTACACTTATGCCCCCATGTAAATGGGTTTCTCTTATTAAATATAAAAACTTGACCTAAATAAAATTGAAATAGTCGTTCAGCTATGAAGGCCGAGCAACAAGAAAATGTAGTATTACAACTGACGTGACAGAGAAAACTCAAATCTAATAAAAACAAGAAGCAAAATAATAAAGTTGTTTTATAAGTAACGAATGCCTATTGGAGAAAAATTAATACAAACTCCCATATACAGGTCGACGAAATTACCAGTTACAGCGTAATCGAAAAGCAAGAAAATTTTCACTAGTGAAAAGGTTACTTCATTAAAAGTTCTAAGATACTAAATATTAAGTGGATAAGTTAAAACTGAAACCTGTCCGTATATTATAATTATTGTATAAGCATATACTTATAAACAAAAACATGCAATAGACCCCTTTTTTCATTGGTTGTAGAAAACTGAATTAGGAGTAAATCATTTAAATGACTAGGAATATTGTAGCAATAATAGGGAAAGTATGGCTTGCTATAAAATTTAGTTTGCATTTTATGACTTTAAATATTCATAGTTTACCTTAATAACTACCAAGTAAGTCCTTAATTTAATAGATATTCAATAGGCCGATAGGCAAGTTATAGGCAGAAGGCATGGTAGACAGTAAAAACCATGCCATGGGGAGTAGCCCTTTATTTAATGAGCTCATGGTTCTTCCTTATCTCTATAATTGGCAACATTTGATACCTCTCCTTAAGTTCTTAACAGGTTCCTTTGGTATTCGGCCGGTTTACTTTTAGCTTTCCACTTTTCATCTGTGGCCGCCATTGTATCCCTGCGTGTCTTAAGAAGCAACTAAAAGGGATGGGACGAGGGGACTATGAATCCGCTCTTCTGAATATATTTAGAAAGATAGCAAAGAGGAGGAATTGCAGGGAGAGTGACTGCTCCCTGCACTCTAGTTTTGGGGTTTCTGAATGTGCGCGGATGTAGTAAGAGAGAGTGAGCAGATGATGAGATTGGAAGTATGTTTTGTAATAGAAGGGTGGATAGTGGCCTTGTGTGAGAAAGATAAAATGGAAGGGTGAAGTGACAGGCAGAATGTCTAAGATTGAAAGGGTAAGAGCAATAGTAGGCGTGGGTATATTGCAGAGTGAATGGATGACAAGTAAAGTAGTGAAATGGAAGATGTCATCTAGGTTAATGTGGGTAAGGGTTAGGTTAGGTAGGGTAGGGAATGTTTGGCTATTGTTAGTGCATACTGGTAGACTAATAAAAGTTTAGGAGAGAGGAATGGGTTCTGGAGATATACTACGTGTAGAAGAACAGAGTAGAAGAAATTGGGTAGTTATAATGGGCGACAAATGCCAGAGTGGGTACTAGGGAGATAGAAGGGTAGTATGGATTATCAAGTGAAACAGAGTGGCGAGACACTGCTAGATGTGTGTACTGAACAAGAGCTGGTGATTAGTATATTTTTCTCAAGAAGAGATATAAGTATACATGGATAAGAATGGGAAATGCATTAGTAGTAGAAAGGGCATTGATGGATTATGTGATGATAAGAAGGATGTTTGGAAGCATGTGTAATGCGTGTATTTAAAACACTCATACGCAGTAATGCCCTCTGTCTGTGTGTCTCACGCTGATAATAGAAAAACCTGCTTAAGATTGCTATTGCATGTCTCAATGTTGAAAGTTTTATGCTATTGTTACCCTCAACTGTTTGTTTGTAAGCTTGTTATCTAGTTTGAATAAGTCTTACGTCCAACTCATCTTGCTGTTAAGTACCTTATGAGCTTGCCACGACTGAAAGATGTGCACATATTTAGGGATATGGCTAACGGTAAGTCTGATCACTTTTGGTTGAAATATTAGTTTTAGTAAAAGAGTAGGGAAATGGAGTGGGTGTAAAAGCGACGTAGCGAAGATGATAAATTTTAAAAAACCTAGGGTAAAAAGGGAAGATCAAGAAGGTTGGAAGTGACAAATGACAGGGTGAAAGTGAATGAAATTGGTGATCTAGAGGAGATGAAGTAAGTAAAAGGAAATTTTGTTGAGCATCAAGTGATGTGTGTGGTAACAGGATTGGTGGAATGGAGTGAAGATGAAAGTGGGAAAGAAAAACAGGGCCTTCGAAGTATGCCTGCAGAGTGATAGTATATACTGTATATATAGGTATAAAGGTATAGAGAAAAATGTGGAAGTAAAATGTAATGTACCCAAGGCAAAGAGGGTGGCTGACTGGGAGTGGGGTCAGGGATTGGGTCGTTCATATGAACTGATAATTAGTTATTATAAAGTGAAGCGAGCAAGGAACAGTCAATTGTGGAATGAAGACAAAGATGAAAATGAAAGGTTACTGAAAGGAGATGAGGCAAGGAAAAGGTGGGCTGAATATTTTGAACGATTGCAGATATAGTTGCTCTTGCAGGTGTTTAGGTCCCAGTGATGGGAGATAAGAATGAGACAGATACAAGAGAGGAAGTGACGAGTGCCCAAGATGAAACGAGAGTAGGAAAGGCACTTTGTATGAATGATAGGAGGGCCGAGTTAAAGGAATGGTTGCCGAGATTGTTTAATATACGTTTTATGTTGTCAATGGTGCCAGTGAAATGGGTGTGTGCATGTATTGTTCTGCTACACAAAGGTAAGGGAGATGTGCATGAGGGTTGTAACTCTAGTGGTATTAGCTTGAGTGTGGTTGGAAAAGTGTTAATTAATAAGATTAAAACAGAGGATACATCTTAGAAGTGTAGGGTGGCTTTTGAAGAGGTAGGGATAAATGGATCACATTTTTATAGCTAGGCAGACATGCGAGAAAAAGTTAGCGAAAGGTAAGGAGGTATGTTTTGGATTTATGGATCTGGAGATGACTTATGATAACAGCCGATAGTGAAGCAATGAGGTTATATGGAATTGGCGGAAGGGTGTTGCAAGTAGTGAAGAGTTCTGCAAGTAGTGAAGAGTTCTTACATAAGGTTTAGAGCATTTGTTAGGATAGGGAATGAAGTGAGCAAGTGGTTTTCAGGGAGTGGAGTTGAGACAGGGATGTGTATGTCATCATGATTGTTAAATTTGTTGATGGAGCTTCAGAAGTGAAAGTTCGAGTACTTGGTCGAGGATTGAAACTGATAAGTGATCGTGAGTTTGAAGTGAATCAGTTGTTGTTTGCAGACGATACGGTATTGGTTGCACACTCTGAGGAAAGCTGTGTCGATGAGCGACAGAATTTGGAAGGGCTTGTGAGAGAAGGAAGTGGCGAGATATGTGTATTAGTAAGGTTAGGAGAGCACCTACCTGGGTTCTGTTGTTGCTGTGAATATAGGAGTAGAAGTAGATGTACAGCTGGATCATTAATTCTGGTACACTTCACGGGAAGCTAAGGATACGTCAGACTGCTGTACACTATAGCAGGTACCTCAGTTCAACTAAAGTGAAACTCTTGGCAACACTGCCTGTAAAACAAAGTTGCTGAGCTTGTAACCACATGATCAAAAGCATTTTCTTTAATTAATTTCACAAGTGCTGTATAGTTACTTAACAGGCTAAGTAAAATTAAAAATAGAAAATCCAATAGAAATATAAAAACTAGAAAATTACCCTCCCAAACTAGAAAATCCCCAAAAATATAAGAAATTAAAAATAATCCAAAAATATGGTATCTAAGAAAATCCTGAAAATAAAAAAACTAAAAAATCCAAAGATATAAAACTAAAAAAGCCCAAAATATGAAAACTAGCTTCCAAAAATATGAAAACTAGAAAAAACAAAATACTGTTAAGTCCAAAAAGATATTAAAACTAGAAAATAAGAAAAAATTGTAAAACTAAAAATTAAAATATAACTAGAAAATACAAAAAAATATAAAACTAAAAAATCTTAAAATATGAAAAACAAGAAAATACAAGAAATATAAAACCATAAAAATCCAAAAACTATGAAAACTAGAAAATACAAAAAAAAACATACAAAACTAAAAAATTCCAAAATATGAAAACTAGAAAATACAAAAAATATAAAACTAAAAAATCCAAAATTATGAAAAATCCAAAAATATGAAAACTAGAAAATACAATATATATCAAAATAAAAATCCAGAAATATGAAAACTAGAAAATACAAAACATTTGAAAACTAGAAAATACAAAATATACAACTAAAAAATCCAAAACTATGAAAACTAGAAAATACAAAAAATATATAAACCAAAGCATCCAAAATATACAGAAACTACATATTCCCCTCCTCCCACAAAAGATTAAAGAAATTCAGCAGCAGCAGAAATAGTAGCGGAAGGAGCAGCAGTTGTAGCAGTATTAACCTAGAGGTTATTCTATAAAACTAAAAATTTCCAAAAAACGGATTTTGAGCGAAGCGAAAAATCTATTTTTGGGTGAGATGGCCATGTTGTCTTTAAGTAGCTTCCTAGGGTATATTTGACTACAGTGATATTCCCAGAGAATTTACCTTAGGGTCTCCAGAATTCTAACTCCTGGCACAAATATCCTTAAAGTTTCCTTTAAGGATATCGCATAATATCGGGGGACGTATATCTTGATACGACACACAGCAATCTTCACCCCAAAAAGCATTTTCGCTTCAAGGGGGAAAGTGGCAAAAAATATTAGGGGAGCCGTTATCAAGGTACCCTTCCTGCGTTACTATTTGAGTATCTAGATGGCGCCATCGTCGCCGCCATGTTTATAACTTGTAGCGTTGAGCAAGGTGCTAAAGATTCAGTAGTTTCGGGAGGGATCCTGCCAAGGTCTTTTCATAGAAAGGAGGGCGGGTCCATCAGGACGACATGGCTATGTCACCCAAAAATAGATTTTTCGCTTCGCTCAAAATCAGTTTTTTGGGCTCGGGCCATGTCGTCCTGATGGAAGGTTACCAGAGCATTAATGTATCTGGATTTCCAAATGTGCCTTAACCTCAAGACAATATTTCCTTGGTCGCTCAGACCTTAGCGACATATGACGTTATCGTTACACGTCATTACTTCTAAGCATGAACTATGTTAGGGCTTCCTGCCCCCTGCAGGAAAGTCATACCAGACTCGGGAAAAGTCTCGAGGTTTGCATATTCCATATGAACAAACCTAGCAACAAAAGCATACAGGTCTCACTGTATACAAAACCAGTCGAAGTTTGTATTCTCAATACGAACAAAGGTTTACATAAGCCATCATAGCATCCAAGACATACAGGCTTAACTGTATGGAACAACAGACAAGTTTGTATCTGTGCAGGAACAAAGTATGCATAGGCAGAAAAGGGTTGTATTCATGTAAGAACAAGGATATTTCAATTTTTCTCATGTCAATATGCAGATTATAAAGGATAAAGAAATAATGCTCACACAAATCTTTATTTATTTAAATTTGGGGCGAAATAAGACTCAAATACCAATCAATTATTTATTGGTAATCAATAAATAGTAATTCAACATACATTATGTAGTAACACTAAAAATGCTAGTAAATAAAAAGAAACAAAAATGCAGACGAGACCAGAAATACTTGTTTCACCTGAAAGGATAGTTAATGCCACCAAACAATGCATTTCTGTGAATGACTGTCTTTTCACACTGTGTGAAGAACACTTGGTACAAGTGTTAACTCTATGTTTCTTCACCTTTAATAACTGGAACAGTCCATAGTGTCACCTTTACATGTTGCACTGTAAGGTGTCAACACGTACACCCTATACATAACAGTCCCAATCAATTCACCATTCCTTGCAGCACTTAGCGACAGGTTTTAGCACACTACCTGCCGCCACCACATACCTTTTCAACTCTTGCACTTGCTTCGTGTAATGTTTAAAAAACACTCTGGATGACTTCCATCCAGTATACGAGCGAAGACTCAAAATCCATGTATTGGAAGAAGTTCAATGACGAAGCAATTTTTCTAGGATCGTGACCTACGGGTGTACTGTCAGGATCCACTCTGCGAATGAAGTCGGTGATCTTCGCCCTTACCTGTTTTAGGGATAAGATTGAGCCCGATGTTTCTCCTTTAAAGAGCTGTCCTCCCCTGAAGTCTGAAGTTCTACGAAGATAGACCTTTAGAGACACTACTGGACACAGCGAGAAATCTTCCTTCAGAAGGCAGATTCTCCAGGGACCCCACCTTTTGGTAGGTAGCTTGTTCTTGGCGAGAAACGTTGGGTCAGGAAAGAGATTCAGTTCTCCCGCTTCTGTGAAGTGAATATGGCCCCCTTCCCAAGAATGGGCCACTATTTCACTAACTCTGGCCCCCGAGGCTAGGGCAAACAAGAACATAACTTTTTGAGTCAGATCTTTCAGAGAGCTGTCCTCATTATTCACTGTTGAGGCAAAGTGTTGGACCTTAGCCAAGGACCATGAGATGGGCTTTGGAGGTGCTGCAGGCCTAAGCCTAGCACAGGCCTTAGGGATCTTGTTAAAGATTTTGTTGGAAAAGTCTACTTGGAAGGCGTAAAGCACAGTTCTAGTCAAGGCTGATTTACACGTTATTGTGTTGGCTGCTAAACCTTGTCCATGAAGGTGAATAAAGAAGAATAAACAGAAATCTGTTGATATCTCTTTCGGTCTTCTTTCCTTGACAAAAGCAACCCATTTCTTCAAAGAAGACTCGTATTGCCTTCTGGTAGATTTAGACTTATATTCTTCTAAGAAGTCTATACTGTCTTTCGAGATCCCAAACCTTTTCTCAACTGCTAAGGAGAGAAAATCTTCTAAGAAGTCTATACTGTCTTTCGAGATCCCAAACCTTTTCTCAACTGCTAAGGAGAGAAAATCATGAGATGAAGGTTTTGGGTTTTCTGTGATGAAGCGAAGACATTCGACTTCTGTACTTGTCGAGTCAGAACTGGGTCCGGGAGAGGGACCAGCCTCGGTTGCAATTCCAATACTCGAGGGAACCAATTGCTCGTCGGCCACTTGGGAGCCACTAGGGCTGCTGTTCCCTGAAAGGATCTCAGCTTGTTGAGGACCTTCAACAGAAGGTTGGTTGGAGGAAACAGGTAAATCATGGTCCATCTGTTCCAGTCGAGGGACATGGCGTCCACCACTTCCGCTAGAGGGTCCTCATATGGGGCCACATAACGAGGTAGCTTCTTGTTGTCGCTCATCACGAAGAGGTCTATCTGCAGTTCTGGGACTTGACCTAAGACAAAGGAGAATGATCCTGCGTCTAGGGACCATTCTGACTATTGGCGTGAGCCTGGATAGAGCGTCCGCCATCACATTGCGGAACCCTTGAAGGTGAACTGCTGATAAGAGCCATCTCTTCTTTTCCGCCAAGCGGAAGATGGCCAACATCACTTGGTTGATTTGGGGTGATCTCGAACCTTGACGATTCAAACATCTCACTATCACCTCGCTGTCCAGAATCAGTCTTATGTGGACTGAATGACGAGGGGACAATTTTTTCAGCGTGAGAAAGACTGCCATGGCCTCCAAAATTTTGATGTGGAAGGTCTTGAATAGAGAGGACCAAGTCCCTTGGACTTTCCGTTGGTGAGAGTGACCTCCCTATCCTTCCTTTGAAGCGTCCGTGTGGATGATGACTGAAGGTAGAGGTGGTTGCAGAGGCACCAACCTCTTCAGGTTCTTGGCCTTCGACCATGGCTCAAGAAGTGATCGTAGTCAAGTCGGTATCAGTCTTCTTAGATCTCTTCGAGCGTTTGATGCGTATCTTCTCCAGACTCCTGATGCATCCTTTAACTGTGCTCTTAGCACTGGGTCTGTCACTGATGCAAACTGAAGGGAGCCCAGCACTCTCTCCTGTTGGCGTCTTGATATCCTATTGGATTTCAGTCGTCTCTTGACAGATCTCGCTATCTCTCTCCTCTTTGGTGGAATGGAGAGGCGGTGTGACTGTAAGTTCCAATGTATTCCAAGCCATTGAAACTCCTGAGTTGGAGATAGTAGAGACTTTTTGAAGTTGATCTTGAATCCCAGATGTTCCAGGAACTGGATCACTTTCTTAGATGCTTGCATGCATTCTGTCTCGGATGCTGCCCACACCAGCCAATCGTCCAGGTAGGCTACCACCTGGACACCTAGGCGTAGTTGTTGAACGACTGCATCTGCAAGCTTTGTAAAGATCCTTGGGGCTATGTTTAGTCTGAAGGGCATGACTCTGAAGACTTATTTCTTCTTCTGTAGCCTGAATCTTAGGTAGGAGGAGAGTTTGTGATTGATTGGAATATGCCAATAGGCATCTGCCATGTCTATGGAGACTGTGTACACCCGTTTTGGCAGCAGGGTCCTTATGTGTTGAAGAGTCAGCATCCTGAACTTTTAGTTTTCTATGAACTTGTTGAGTGGCGACAAGTCCAGAATGATTCTGAGATTGTCCGAGTCCTTCTTGGAAACACAAAATAGCCTTCCTTGGAATTTGATGGACTTTGCCCTCCTTATCACCCGTTTGCTCAAGAGTTCTCGGGTATATTCTTCAGGGACGAGGCAGGAGTGTTGGAAGAATTGAGGAAATGATGGTGGAGCTGTCTTCCAGGTCCAATCTAGTCCATTCTTGATCAGGCTGTGGGCCCAGGGATCGAAGGTCCAGCGATCCCGAAATGATTGGAGTCTTCCTCCTACCGGAAGCATCTCATTGCTTCGGTTGACTGGAGGACTTGCCTCCTTGACCGCGCCATCCCCTACGCCCTCTTCCTCTTGAGGGGGGTCTAGAGGAACCTCTATTTGACCCTCTCCCCTTAGGGCGAAAGGTAGTGGTCTGCCTCTCATAGGCGGGAGTAAAGGCTGGTGACTGGGTCACCATCTGCTGGGGTACCATCTGGTAGGTGGGTTGGGGTTGTGCCACCATCTGGGGCACCGCGGTCATCGGAAGTTTTTGTTGTCTGGCGGGGTGAGAGGGCAACCTTGGCCTCTTTGTCTTCCTTTACGGTTGGGGACCCTCATCCAGGGAAGACTTCCTCTTAGATGACATACCCCACTTTTGGAGAAGATTTCTCTTCTCTGTGGCAACATTTTCGACTATTTCCTTGACCACTTCACTTGGGAAGAAGTCCTTTCCCCAGATATTGGAAGATATCAACTTCCTGGGTTCGTGCTTCACCGCAGCCGAAGCAAACACGAACTCCCTACATGCCCTTCTGGCCCTAACGAAGCCATATAGGTCCTTGAGCAGTGTTGCCAAGTGTGACTTGGCCACGACCATACACATCTGGGGTTCTATGGTCACTTGCCATTGCCTCCAAGGTAGTCTGGAGTGACACAGATGCGGCAAGCCTTTCCTTTGTCTCTTGCTCTCTGTGCAAGAGAAAATCAGACAACTTAGGGAGGTTTTCACTGAACTGGGGTCCAGCAATATCCGCCTCCAAATTCCCGACTGAGAAGGCAAGATGTATTTCCTTCCAGTACTTGTGATTTGTAGGCAGAGCTAGGGATAAGGGTCTACACTCCTCAAGTGTAGGACAAGGTTTTCCAGCTTCTACTGCCTTCATCACTGCCTTGAACCCCTTTTCCGCAAAGGGAAAGGCCAGTGTAGCTGGAGCAAGAAAGGAAGGGTGTTTCTTACTCAGGGCTGGCACTTTAAGAGTTAGTGAAGCCCCTATCTTTCAAACTGCTAGCCATTAAAGCCTGAGCTTTTCCATGGTCAAGAACTATGACCTCTTTCGGCTCTGTCTCCTCTTTAGACACAGGTTTTGCCTTCAGATTGACGAAGCAGTCTGGATAAGACTCAAAGCTGGGCCAAAAGTCAACATCTTCGATGAGGACGGCTCCCGTCCCAGCTTCTCAAATAAATATCTTCCCGTTTGTGATCAGCATGTACTCTGCATGCCTCCACGGGTTTACATCAGAACGTGAAGGAAGATCCTTCATGTAGTCTCTCTTGCGAGACTCGCGAGACGCTGCGAGCTGATGTATCTCCTTCCTCAATGCAGCTTCCCTTTCTTCACTCTGCTTCTGAAATCTCTCCATCATTGACATGAGGGTAGACAGGGTCTTCCCCATTTCATCAGATGGAGGAGCAGAGGATGAAGAAGGCACTAGTTCTGGGGCTGGAACCGACGAAATGGACACCGATTCGACTTCAGTTTCAGGAGCCAAGGTAGACTCCTCTTCCTGACCTTCTGCAAGAAGGTCCTTCTCGGTGTCTTCTGACACCTCTGACATCCTCTCATCTAGATGGATGTCTTTCATCGCATCCGAGACATCCGTATCTACGGAAATCTGGATGCAAGGGATCTCAGGGCGAGGCTGTGGTATGACGGCAGGCACTTAGGGTGGTCTTCCTGTAAAGAGAGGAAAACGAAAAGAGTATATGGTAGTTCCTCTAACTTGATAAACTATATGAATATCAATATTTTTGTATTTTATTGCATATAGCTTAAGATAGGCAAACTAGAAATGAATTAGGAAAGACACATACATGTGTTTCCTGTCCAGCCAATTGCTGTGACCTCCCTCAAATTTAAAGCCTAGGGTTATCCTATTCAGGAGGCCCATTGGAAGAGTTCTACCCTGTAAGGATAGATAAGTGTAACTTAACACTGACTTCCCAAATGTTTAATAATGAAGGTCATTTGTAAATGATCATCTATCAGTGTATGGAAAGAAATTTCCTTTCCTTATATAGTATGGTCTCAACAATAGACTGCGCATGGACACAGTATGTTGGAAATTTAACTACTGTATACTTTATACTATAGTTTTCTATACTGGCTACTGTATAGTCATATACTGTAATTCTAGCTGGCATGTTGCCGGCAAGGCTACCACCTGGGGCACAGTTCAGCCGGCGCATTGCCGGCGGCTGGCGGCATTTTGGCTGTCGGCACACAAGTCCAGCCAGCATCTTGCCGGCTAGGGTAGTGGCCGGCAGCTGCCGGTTAGGTTAGTACCTGGTGGCACTAGCCGATAGAGAGAGAGCAAGCAAGGAGTGAAGGATGATGTAAGAGCCCTGTCTTACTGTCTTCCTCCAGAATGAGGGTTCAAATGGAAGGGGAGAATATTGTTCAGGCTTCCACCCACCCGCAACCATTGCCGGTCTCTGCCGGCCACAGGTTTGTGAATGGCAGTCCAAGAGAGGATTGAAGAACACTCTACAGTAAAGGGATCCTCTGCCGGCAGCCAGCCCAGCCGGCACAGCTCTCCCGGAGCCTTGCGTCCATAAGGGAAAGCCGAGTGACTAGGCCACTACAAGCAGAAGCCCGAGCCGGCCCTATAACCTGCCAGCAAGCAGCGAGATTGTAGGAAGACTGCCAAAGGGTTGCGATGGCTAGGCCATCACTAAAGGACAGAGGGGGTAGGGAAAAGGGTCCTGTATGAGGTGTGGAAGGAGCCGGCAGGGTTACCGGTCCTACCACACCCCAAAGAAACTTTCAGTATCGGCGCCATCCTAGGCGGTAGGAGAATATCTATTCTCCAGCCTAGAGAATGCCAATACAGTTAAGGGACCGGCAGCAATCTTGCCACCACCCCTAAACAAGAGAGAAACAGTTCCAGTGCCGGCGCCATCCTAGGCGGCAGAAGAATGTCTATTCTTCAGCCTAGGGTCTGCAACCGCAGGACTAGTCTACTAGACCACAGGGAGAAGGTGGCAATATCATATAACCCATTCAGGTGCGGTCTAGGGAGGTCTAGCCTCCTATGCCGGCAATGTAATCCGACAGGGGAATGACTATTCACCCTGCTGGCCAGCTGCCGGCACAAGACTATCTACTCTGAGATTCTGACTGAAACCCAAAACCTGCCATCTGCGGCTAAGGGAAGGGACAGAAAAATCCTAGCCTAGTCCTGCCTGAATGACAACTCGAGGCATGACAGACTAGGGTTGTAGCCTAAGGCTACACTCGGAGAGAAGGAGGGATTACCCTTAGGTCTCCACTGGAGACGAGTATCGCTTTATATAATAATTCTAGGAGATATCTATCCCCGCTTGAATAGATAAAACGATACACGAGGGTAACCGGGAACATGTATTTAAGAATACTAAAGCCACTAGGCTAGTAGCCCAGTGGCAGCAAGAATCTACTACCTAAACCACCGAAACTCTCGTATAACAACTTAGAAGAGGAAATTTTATATGCAATCAATATATCTCGCATGTATAAATTGCCTAAATAGCTACATTTAAATTTAATAACACTAGGAAATGTCTATTTAATCATGCATGAAAGTAAACAAACGCCTAGGCTAGGAAGCCTAGCGTAAGCAAGGTTCGGATACCTAATTCGCCGAAACCATTACGAATACTATCGGCATAATATGATTAACTCCTAGCAATGAAGACTAAATAGCAATCTTTATTTATGCTATTTATACCGGGAAAGCCGTTCTGGCTAACTAAATAACTCATGCGTTACGAAAGACAGCGCCCATGAAGCCTCCGGTTCAGGCAACAGCTCTTCCACTAAGTTTAACTTAATTTGACTTTAATTTCACTGTGAGGCAAGAACTAAAGATCAAAAACTCAACTTAACAGAGGCAGAAGAGGCTGGAGATTGCAGGATAAATCCAAAGTAACGAGAGAGCAACCGGGAAAATCACAGAGCGAGATCGCTACAGATAAAAAATAAACATGGTGACGACAATGGCGCCATCTAGATACTCAAATAGTAACGGAGAAAGGGTACCTTGATAACGGCTCCCCTTCTATTTTTGCCACTTTCCCCCTCGAAGCGAAAACGCTATTCAGGGTGAAGATTGCTATGTGTCGTATCAAGATATACGTCCCCTGATATCATGCGATATCCTTAAAGGAAACTTTAAGGATATTCGTGCCAGGAGTTAGAATTCTGGAGACCTTAAGGTAAATTCTCTGGGAATATCGCCGTAGTCAAATATACCCTAGGAAGCTACTTAAAGGAACCTTCCATCAGGACGACATGGCCCAAGGCCAAAAATTATATAATAAAAACTCCAAAAAATAAATATAAAAACTTATAAAAACTAAAAAGACAAAATATATAAAAACTTAAAGCCTAAAAAATAAAACTCAAGTCTAAAAGATATAAAAACTAAAAATTTTGATGAATATAAAAACTAAAAATCTAAAAAATATATAATTAAGTTATTTAGAAAAAATACAATTAATAAAAATTCTTGGAAAAAATTTGACTAAAATATTTAGAGAAAAATATGAGGAAAAATATGAGTAAAAATCTAGAAAAATCATAATTAATAAAAAGTCTGAAAAAAAAATGACTGAAAAACATACAAAAAATTTAACGATAAAATAAAGAAAAATATAGCAACACTGAAAAATATAAAAAAAAAAAATCCGAAAAATGTAAAAAAAAAAAAATCCATAAAATGCAAAAAAAAAAAAATATAAAAATAAAAAAATCTAGAATATAAAAAATCCAAAATATTAAAACTAAAAATGAAAAAAAAAAAAAAAAAGAAATCCAAACTACGAATAAAAAGAATAACTGAAAAATAGGAAAATATAAAAACTAGAAAATCCAGAATATAATAAACTCCAAAACATAAAAACTAGTAAATATAAAGAAAAATGGATGAAGTCCAGCTGTAGCAGGATCATAGTAGAATCACACTAGTCTCATTTCCTTTTAAAACTCGCCAACCTTCAGCCGATGATTGCAAGTGAATGTGTTGTAGCGTCACTACGATCTCGCAGTTCGAGGAGCAAATGTAAAAAAGGTAAATGAACGCGATAAGTTATCATCATCATAGGCCAAGAAATTTTCTAACTGCTGCAGTAATATGTATTATCGGTATATTAAGTGAATTCGAGAATTCTACAACTACCACAGGATGAATAAAGCAGATTTTTATTATCTCTCGAGGCTTGTTAGACCCAAGATTGCCAAGCGAGACCACGTCCTGTTTGCAGCCGAAATCTTGTGCGTTTTCATCTGAAGTTATGCTTGCGGTTTATATGCGCTGCTTTCCATCCAGTCGGGAAGCCAATAGCTCAAGCATCAACAACTCGTGGTTTCCAATTTGGGCAGCTTCTAGCGAAAAAAAACCCTAGTGTCATTCCAGCATTAAGAGTAGGAGAAGGAATTTGAGGATACCCAGGAGATATTCTACAAAATGAGTCATCTCTAGTATGCTGCGTTCCTTGATAAAAATTCACTCGCACTGTATCTTTGTCAGATGGACAAACACAGAACAGACAAGTCTGACTTATCCTAGTAAGCTTTGCTCTTTGGAGAAGATTCCCCAGAGATGGATAGAAAATGAAAAAAAAAAATGCTAAAAATTCCAAAACTATATAGAAAATTTTTTGGGCTCAGGCCATGTCGTCCTCATGGAAGTTCCTTTAGGGTAGCTTCCTAGGGTATATTTGACTACGGTGATATTCCCAGAGAATTTTACCTTAAGGTATCCAGAATTCTAACTCCTGGAGCGAATATCCCTAAATAAACTTAACATGGGATATCGCGTAATATCAGAGGACGTATTCTTGACACGCCCCATAGCTATCTTCACCCAGAATAGAATTAACACTTCGAGGAGTCAAAGTGGCATGAAAACAAAAAACGAGAATGAAAGGAGAGCCATTAATAAGGTACCTCTCCTATCCCGCTTCGAGTGTGTATACAATGCCGCCGACGGCGCCATCTTTATTCCTTATCTCGTAGCTCAACAACTCCTGTGTTTTCCTCGTGATCTTGGAATATTTTCAACATTATGATGCTTCCTCCAGCCTCTTCTGCCTCTGGAAAGTTGAGTATTATCTTTATTATGTATAAATGTAAGCTCTTGGCGTTTTGAAATAAATCAAAAGCGATATTAACGTATACAAGAGCTGTTGCCTAGCGGAGGCGTCCTGGACGCTGTCGCTCGCTATGCACAAGTCATTTAGTTAGCCAGAGCGACGTTACCGGTCCATATGCTTTAATAATTCTAGCTATTTAGCTTTATAAATAGGAATTCTTTATATGATGAAGTTAGTAATTGTTTCGGCGATTGAGGTAACCGATCCTAGCCTACGCTAGGCTTCGTAGCCTAGCCGTCTGGCCCTAGTACTTTTATGCATGATATACAGATTTCCGAGAGTTTTAAATTTATTGAAGCTATAGGCAGTTTTATATTGTTGAATATTTTCTTCCAAGATTGTATACGAGAGAGTTTCGGTGATTTAGGTAATCTATTTTCACCGCGCCTAGGCTAGTAGCCTATGGTGCTTTAGTATACTTTCGCACACTTCCCCGGTTGTTCTTTTCTCCTCTGGAGATTAAGTTCAATCCCTTTTCCCTCTGAGTTAAGCCTGAGGTTTAACCCTAGTGGTTTTATCTGAATAGTATTCAGGTATAACTATATTAGGCTGTTTCTGTTCTATTCCTGTAACCAGAGTATCTGGTTTCAGGTTTGGGCAGAACATCAGAGTAATTAGTCTGAGGTCTGTATCTTTCTAGCCTAGAGAATGAGATTCCTTTGCTAGGTTAAGAGCAGACATAGGAGGCTTAGCCTCCCTAGACCACATCTGAAGGTTTCTGTAAGAGATGATTCCTTCTTCTAGTGATCTAGCAGACTAGTCCAGTGTTGTTGTTCTCTGATTGAAGGATAAGATTCTTCATTTCCTTGTGAATACAGTAACAACAAACTTTGTTTTGGTATTGAGGGAGGTGGCAAGTATTGCTGACCTCCCTCCCATAGATAATCCTTAGGCTAGGATGAGGTTTCTTGGCCGTTGGGATAATCTCATACTAGAGCAGAGTTTGCAGGACCCTCTTTTCCCTTTCCCCCCTATCCTTAGTAATAGCCTAGCTATTACAACCCTTGGCCGTCTTTCTACATTTGTACCTAGTGTAGGTTAAGATGTGGAACTGGCTCGGTCCTTTGCCGGCCGGCAGATGCCTAATTTCTGTAGTGTGTTCCCCAGCCCTCCCTTGGTCTTACATCCATGTCTGTCAGTAGAGCCCGGCAGGCAATGGATAGAAGGAAGCCTTAATTTTACATCTCCCCTTCCTTATGTTCACTCTTTCTGGATGGAGGGCTGTAAGGCAGTGCCGCCTTATATCCTTACATCCATTCCGTTTTCTTTTTAGTGTATGTACCCCTAGCCCGGCAGCCGGAAGTTCTCTGGTTCTTTTTTACTGCCGGCCGGCATAGGTAGCCTACCATTGCCGGCCGGCAACAGAAGCACACCATAAGATTTGCCGGCTGCTACGATTAGCGGCCGGCAGCCGGGTGCTAGTGTTTATAGTTGCCTGCCGGAGAACTCTCTGCCGGCAGAGAGTGCCGGCCGGCACACAACTGAACCAGCGATCTGCCGCCCAGTAGTCTAAAGGTAGTATACCTTGGAACTCTATTAAGGTACGTGCCGGCCGGCAAAATAGCCAGTATTTTTACAGCATAGTATATACTGCTTGGAGGAAACTATAGTATGGAATATATTGTAACACTAAGTTCTTCCAACATGCTTGTGTTGCCTTGTACAGCCTTTTGTTGAGACCGTACAGAACGAAGAAAGCGAGTTCTTTCTTTATCAATTGTCCAGTATATTGAAATTCTTTATAATAGTGTGAGCTACAACTACATTTTCCTCTGGGAAATATGATGAAGGTTATTCTAGAATGTGATTTAACCTTAGTTTTATTATCTGGAAGGTTACAGCAATTGGCTGGGCAGGAAATAAAAGTATTTGTCTTTCCTTCTTTCCTTTCTAGCTTAGTTATTTTAAGCTATATATATTTACATTAGTTATCCAGTTATATGTCTTCACTTGATACTCATGGAATTTCTTCTCTTTACAGGAGGACCAACCGAAGTGTGGGAGCATGTTCTACAACGTCCGCAGCAAAAACTTCCGTGGACATGAGTTGTGCAGGAGGCACGCAGCATGCGCAATCTCCAAGGGTGATCTCCGGTATTGGGACCCTCAGGTATGTACCAATTGCACTAACCTGATTACCGAGGCATTTGACACCCCTAAGTCAGCGGAGTCAAGGGACGCAGCTAGGGAAAAGCTTCGAATCTGTGTGAGGGGCTTCCAGAAGAATACTTCTGGCCCCTATCTTCCAAGCAAGAAATTAAGGGATTACCTTTTCCCTAAGGCACCGGCGGATGCAGTGATTCCTCAGCCTCATGCGGAGATCCCGTTAGTTCAGATTCCGGTTGATTCTGAAGTCTCGGACGCCCTACAAGACATCCAACAGGACGAAAGGATGTCTGAGGTGTCCAAGTACACAGAAAAGGACCTTCTGGCAGAAGGCCAAGAAGAGGAGCTGACCCAGGCTCCTGATACTGAGGAAGAAGAAATCGATGAGGTGTCGGTTACATCGGTTCAGGACCCTGAATCTGTTCCCTCAACATCGTCTACTATCCCAGATGATCTGGGAAGGACTCTCTTCCATTGTTGAAATGATTCAACAGATGCAGAAGAAGAATGATGAAAAGGAAGCTGCAATGAAGTTGGAGATGCAGAGACTAGCAGCATCACGTGGGCCCCAGAAGAAGCTCAACGTGAAGGATCTTCCTTTGTGCTCGGATGCTAATCCTTGGAGGTATGCCGAGCACATGCCTATGACAACTGGGAAGATTGTCATATCGGAGAAGTTGGGTTCAATTCCCTTTGAAAAAGTGGAATTCTGGCCCAACAAGGAGTCTTACCCGGACTGCTATGTCTGTCTTAGGAAGGAGCCAGCCTCAAAGGAAGAGACGGAGCCGAAGGAGGTCATAGTTTTTGACCATAGTAAGGTACAGGCCTTACTGACGAGCTCGATGAAAGAGAGGGGCTTCACAAACTCAAAGGTACCAGCTTTGAGTAAGAAGCATCCTTCCTTTGTGGCTTCTCCTACCAGAGCCTTTCCCTTTATGGAGAAGGGATATAAGGCTGCCTTGAAGGCGGTCGAGGCAGGGAAACCATGTCCCTCCTTGGAGGAATGTAAGCCTCTGTCCCTGACCTTACCCATGGACCAGAAAGACTGGAAGGACTTTCATCTTACCTTCTCAGTCGGGAAATTGGAGGCCGATATTGCCAGACGTCAGTTCGGTGAAGACCTTCTAAAGCTGTCAGATTTTCTCTTGCGCAGGGAGCAAGAGACAAAAGAGAGACTTACTGCATCGATGTCATTACAAACGACTCTGGAAACGATGGCAAGTGACCCCAAAGTCCAAGATATGTTTATGGTAGTGGCCAAAACCCATCTGGCCACAGTAACAAAGGACCTCTACAGTTTCATCAAAGCTAGGAGAGCTTGTAGAGAGTTCGTGTTCGCCTCGGCTGCAGTGAGGCACGAACCGAGGAAACCGATCTCCTCTTGCATATGGGGTAAAGACCTCATCCCTAACGAAGTGGTCAAAGAGGTTGTGGATAAGGACACCACAGAGAATAGAAACCTTCTCCAGAAGTGGGGCCTGACTCTTAAAAGAAAGTCTTCCCCGGATGAGGGTCCCCAACCTAAAAGGAAGACTAAGAAACCTAGGCTATCCTCTCGGCCAGCCAAGCCTTATAGACAGCAGCAGCAACAACTTCCAGCGACCGCAGTGCCTCAGATGGTGGCACAAACCCCAACCACGTACCAGTTGGTACCTCAAGCCGTGACAACTCTGTCACCGGCATTCAACCCAGCATTTGAAAGGCAGACTACTACCTTTCGCCCAAGAGCTAGAGGAGCAGCCAGAGGTTTATCTAGACGCCCTTCAAGAGGAAGGGGGTTCAGGGGAGGACGCGGTCAAGGAGGCAAGGCCTCAGGTCTACAACAGCAGAAGTGAAATGCTTCCAATAGGAGGGAGACTTCATCTTTTTCGGGACCGGTGGATCTTCGATCCCTGGGCCCACAGCCTAATCAAGAATGGACCGAGTTGGAGTTGGTACAGCACTCCACCTCCGTTCCCACAATTCTTCCAACACTCTACTCCCGTTCTAGAAGAATGTATTCGAGAACTCTTGGAGAAAAGAGTAATTCGAAGGGTAAAGTCCATCAAGTTTCAAGGAAGGCTGTTTTGTGTTCCAAAGAAGGACTCGGAAAAACTCAAGAGTCATTCTGGACTTGTCACCACTCAACAAGTTCATAGTAAACTACAAGTTCAGGATGCTGACACTTCAACACATAAGGACTCTACTGCCCAAACGGGCATACAGTCTCTCTATAGACTTGTCAGACTCTTATTAGCACATTCCAATCAGTCGTCACCTCTCCTCCTACCTAGGTTTCAAGCTACAACGAAGACTTTATGCCTTCAGAGCCATGCCATTCGGGCTAAACATAGCCCCAAGGATTTTCACGAAGCTTGCGAACGCAGCTCTCCAGCAATTACACCTAAAGGGAATCCAAGTAGTGGCCTACTTGGACGACTGGCTGGTGTGGGCAGCATCCAGGACAGAATGCATGCAAGCTTTCCAAAAGGTGATCCAGTTCCTGGATCATCTAGGAATCAAGATCAACATGAAAAAGTCTAGACTTTCTCCATCTCAAAAGTTTCAGTAGTTGGGAATCCACAGGGACTTACTGTCACACCAACGTTCCATTCCTGTGAAGAAGAGGAAAGAAATAGCAGGTTCTGTCAAGAGACTACTAGAATCTAAAAGTATCAAGACGCGAACAGGAGAGAGTGCTGGGCTCTCTTCAGTTTGCCTCAGTAACAGACACTGTGCTAAGAGCACAGCTAAAGGATGCAACATGAGTTTGGAGAAAATATGCATCAAACACGCGAAGAGATCTGACAAGACCAACACAGACTCGTCTGCGAACGCTTCTCAAGCCGTGGTCCAAAGCCAAGCAACTGAAGAAATCGATACTTCTTCAGCAACGTCCCCCCTCAATGACTATTCATACAGACGCTTCGAAGGAAGAATGGGGAGGTCATTCTCACCGGAAGAAAGTCCAAGGAACTTGTCCAACCTATTCAAGAAGTTTCATATAAACTTTCTGGAAGCCATGGCAGTACTTCTTACATTGAAGAAAGTTTCTCCTCGCCACTCGATCCATATAAGATTGGTACTAGACAGAGAGGTGATAGCGAGATGCCTGAATCGACAAGGATCGAGGTCACCTCAAATCAACCAAGTGATGTTGGCCATCTTCCGGCTAGTGGAAAATAAGTGATGGCACTTGTCAGCAGTTCACCTTCAAGGGATCCGCAATGAGACGGCGGACGCTCTATCCAGGCTCACGCTGATAAGAGTCAGAATGGTCCCTGGACGCAGGATCATTCTCTTTCATCTCGAGTAAAGTCCCAAACTGCAGATAGACCTCTTTGCGACAAAGGACAACAAGAAGTTACATCTTTACGTGTCCCCGTACGAGGATCCTTTAGCGGAAGCAATGAACGCTATGTCCCTCGACTGGAACAGATGGTCCAGGATTTACCTGTTCCCTCCTCCGCACAATCTTCTACTGAGGGTCCTCGACAAACAGAGATCTTTCAAGGGGAAAGCAGCAATAGTGGCTCACAAGTGGCCGAACAGCGTTTGGTTCCCTCTGGCATTAGAACTACAGCTGAAGTTTGTACCGCTATCTGATCCAGTTTTGACTCGGCGAGTTCAGAAGTCGACTGTCTTCGCTTCATCACAGAAAACCCGGAACCTGCAGCTCATGATTTTCTCTCCTTAGCAGTGAGAAAAAGATTAGGGATATCAAGAGACAGTATAGACTTTTTAGAGGAATACAAGTCCAAATCTACCAGAAGACAATATGAGTCATCATGGAGGAAGTGGGTGTCCTTTGTCAAGGCGAAGAATCCACAAAAGAGCGACAGACTTCAGCTTATCATTCTTCATACACCTCCATGGTCAAGGTTTAGCAGCCAACACAATATCAAAATGTAAGTCCGCCTTGACAAGACCTATTCTATATGCCTTCCAGGTCGACCTCTCAAATGACTTTTTTAACAAAATTCCGAAGGCCTGTGCTAGGCTCAGACCATCAGCACCTCCGAAACCCATTTCATGGTCTTTGGATAAGGTTCTTCATTTTGCTTCAATGATGAATAATGAGGAGTGTGCTTTAAAGGATTTGATCCAAAAAGTTATATTTCCGTTTGCACTCGCTTCGGGGGCTAGAGTTAGTGAAATAGTAGCCCTTTCGAGAGAGGAAGGCCATGTTCAGTTCTTAGATGGGGGAGAACTGAACCTTTTTCCGGACCCAACGTTTCTTGCCAAGAACGAGCTACCAACCATTAGGTGGGGTCCCTGGAGAATCTGCCCTCTGAAAGAAGATGCATCTCTATGTCCAGTGGAGTGCCTAAACGTCTATCTTCGTAGAACTTCAGACTTTAGGGGAGGTCAGCTGTTTAGGGGAGAAACATCAGGCTCAAATTTATCTCTGAAGCAACTAAGGGCGAAAATCACCTATTTTATTCATAGAGCGGATCCAGATAGTACACCCGCAGGTCATGATCCGAAAAAAGTTGCCTCTTCCATAAATTTCTTTAATAATATGGATTTCGAACACCTTCGCTCATACACTGGCTGGAAGTAATCCAGAGTATTCTTTAGACACTATGCGAAGCAAGTGGAGCAACTGAAGAGGTCTGTGGTAGCAGTAGGTAGTGTTGTTAAACCTGCTGTTTAATTCTGCGAGGAACAGGGAAATTAATTGGGACGATTAATTCAAGGGTGGGTGTGTTGTCACAGACTGTTACTACAGACTAAGTGTTAGGCCACTAAGGTGTCCTTATCAACTGTTCCATAAACAAAGGTGAACCAAGCAGAAGTGCAGACATGTGTGCCAAGCGTTTCTGACGCTAGTGTGATCGAGTAGTAAGACAGACTATATTAATAATATTAATATTTCGATATTAAAAGTGGCGCATATATGTTTTCCTTTTCAGATGAAACTATATTTTCTGTTTTACTGTGATCCTTATGCTTATTTATTTGTTAATCCACATCTTATAATTTTATAATTGTCGATTAACCTATATATTTTTATTGATTGTCAGTAAACTAGTTCTTTGTGAACCTTGCGACTTATTCGCCTATATCATTTTACTAGAAAATGTTTTAGCATTTTAACATGAATAGTCCTAAAAGATTGTTCCTTGCTACAAGCAAACAGTCATTGGTTTATGCTTTCCCCAAGAAGAGAAGACTTCATACCCTATAGGGATGGTGGTGGATATGCAAACTTTATTCCTACACTGATATAAACCTTTGTCCAATCCAGTGATAAGAACGGGCACACCGGGGGACTTGTCGGTATTTCATACTGACATTGGTGGTTTTTATACAAACTTTGCTTTATAACATATAAGGTGAGACCACTATACTGGCTTGTCTGTTAGTCATCCATAGGTATATGTACTCCGAGACTTTTTCCAGAGTCTAGTATGACTCTTCCCTGTAGGGGGCAGGAAGCACCAACATGGTTTATGCTTAGATGAAATGTTGTATGACTAACATCATAGGTCTCTAGGTCTATGCTGACCAGGAAATACTTTCTTGAGAGTACGGCACAATTTGAGAATCCACAGATACAGTAATGCTCTGGTATACTTCCATCAGGACGACATGGCCTGAGCCCAAAAAACGATGTTGAGCGAAGTGAAAAATCTATTTTTGGGCGAGATAGCCATGTCGTCCTGATGGACCCACCCTTCCTTTTTATAAAAAGGGCTATAGGACCCCTCCCTATAATGCAGTATCTGTAGCACCTCATGTATCGCTACAAGGAATGAAGATGGCGCCGTCAGCGGCATTGTGTACACACTAAGTGGGATGGAAGAGGTACCTTGTCAGCGGCTCTCCTTTCATACTCTTTTTTTTCGTTTTCTTGCCACTTTGACCCTTCGAAGTGTTAATTCTATTCGGGGTGAAGATAGCCATGTGGTGTGTCAAGAATACGTCCTCTGATATTATGCGATGTCCCATGTTAAGTTTATTTAGGGATATTCGCTCCAGGAGTTGGAATTCTGGATACCTTAAGGTAAATTCTCTGGGAATATCACCGCAGTCAAATATACCCTAGGAAGCTACCCTAAAGGAACTTCCATCAGGACGACATGGCTATCTCACCCAAAAATAGATTTTTCGCTTCACTCAAAATCCGTTTTACTTGTTCATCCACATCTTATAATTTTTATAATTGTCGATTGACCTATACATTTTTATTGATTTTCAGTAAACTAGTTCTTTGTGAACCTTGCGTTTTATTCGCCCATGTCATTTTACTAGAAAATGTATTAGCATTACACTTAAAACTATGGATAATTTTAACATGAATGGTCCTAAAGATTGTTCCTTGCTATAAGCAAACATTCATTGGTTTATTCTTTCCCCAAGAAGGAAAGACTTTATACCCTATAGGGATGGTGGTGGATATGCAAAATTTATTCCTACACAGATATAAACCTTTGTCCAATCCAGTGATAAGAACAGGCACACCGGGGGACTCGTCGGTATTTCATACCGACATTGGTGGTTCTTATACAAACTTTGCTTTATAACGTATAGGGCGAGACCACTATACTGGCTTGTTAGTCATCCATAGGTATATGTACTCCGAGACTTTTTCCAGAATCTAGTATGACTCTTCCCTGTAGGGGGCAGGAAGCACTAACATGGTTTATGCTTAGATGAAATGTTGTATGACAGTAACATCATAGGTCTCTAGGTCTATGCTTACCAGGAAATACTTTCTTGAGAGTACGGCACAATTTGAGAATCCACAGATACAGTAATGCTCTGGTATACTTCCATCAGGACGACATAGCCTGAGCCCAAAAAACGGATGTTGAGCGAAGCGAAAAATCCATTTTTGGGCGAGACAGCCAGGTCGTCCTGATATACCCGCCCTTCCTTTTTATAAAAAGGGCTATAGGACCCCTCCCTATAATGCAGTATCTGTAGCACATCGTGTATCGCTACAAGGAATGAAGATGGCGCCGTCGCCAGCATTGTGTACACACTCGAAGCGGGATGGAAGAGGTACCTTGGTAGCGGCTCTTTCATTCTCGTTTTTTGTTTTCTTCCCACTTTGACCCCTCGAAGTGTTAATTCTATTCGGGGTAAAAATAGCTATGTGGCGTGTCAAGAATACGTCCTCTGATATTATGCGATATCCCATGTTAAGTTTATTTAGGGATATTCACTCCAGGAGTTAGAATTCTGAATACCTTAAGGTAAAATTCTCTGGGAATATCACTGTAGTCAAATATACCCTAGGAAGCTACCCTAAAGGAACTTCCATCAGGACGACATGGCTATCTCACCCAAAAATAGATTTTTCGCTTCGCTCAAAATCTGTTAAATCCCAAAAATATACCTAAAAAATAATAATAATAAAAAAAAAAAAAACTTAAAAATCCCAAAAATATCACTTAAAAATTCACAAAAGCACTTAAACAAAAAAGATATGAAAAAATTAAAAACTAAAAAAATAAAAAAAGAATATCCAAATACAAAACTAAAAGAAAAAAAAGAAAAAAAAAAGAAAAAAAAAAGAAATCCTGCATCAGCAAGGAGGAAGAGGACCAGCAGCAGCAGGAGTAGTAGCAGCAGCAGCAACAGCCCAAGAAAACTATAAAACAAAAATTCCCAAAAATGAATAAAATATAAAAAAACTCAAATTTAAAAATATAAATAATCCAAAAGAATATATAAACTATACATTCCAAGTTAATACTTTTTCCAAATCAGTTGCAAAAGCTTTGCAAATCTTTAAAGTATAAGTGTCTAGACTCAGCAAGAAAATTATGAAAAGAAAAAACTGCAATTGCTCTGCAAAAAGATTGATTAAGGCGAGAAAACTGCAACTGCTTATCAAAAAAAAAAATGATTAAGAAGAGAAAACTGCAACTTCTCTGCAAAATATTTATTAAGAAGAGAAAACTGCAACTATTTGCAAGAAAAAAAAATATTAGGAGAAGAGAAAATCGCAACTGCTCTGCAAAAAAAATGGATTAAGAGAAGAAAAATCTGCAACTGCTCTGCAAAAAAATTATCAAGAAGAGAAACTGAAACTGCTCTGCAAAAAATTGATCAAGAAGTGAAAGTTGCAACTGCTCTGCAAAAAATTTATCAAGTGAAAACAGCAATTGCTCTGCAAAAAATTTATTAAGAGAAAACTGCAACAGCTCTGTAAAATAATTGAGTAAGAGAATTCAAATACTTACTGCATGAGCAGAAAACAAACTTGTAAAATACTGAAACGAAATTTGTGCACTACTAAAATGAAAAAAAAAAAAAAATAAATAAAAACGGGAAATTGAAAACAAATTTGTAAAAGCCTGAAAAAAAATACACTGAAGTCACAATACTATTTTCTTTGCTAAGTGACGACAAATTAGACCATCAAAAGTATCCAAGAGCTGTAGTAAAGGATTAGAGATATTCTAAATAATATGCTTTACAAATAAAGACTAAAAGGCTCATCATAAATTAACTCTGGTAACCAAAAAGCAAAGATGCTCTAAGAACAAGAAAAAATACTTTTTGCAGGTCTAATACCATAACCCTTAGACAATAGAAAAAAAAAAACTTTTATAAATTGTGTAAACTACTCGAGCAAAAGCTATTCAAACCCAACAGCTAAGCATCCCATTGCCCACAAAATTTATATTACCAAGTAAAACGCTTTATAAATCATGAAAGCAAGCATTTTATGACTATTGGGGGAATGCTTTGTGAAACTAACAAACTATTACATAATCAAATTAACGGACAGAAACCCTCGTCCAGCACCAGCCAGCGACAAACCCTCCGCCTAACAGAGCCCAAAGCAAACCCTCTACCAGACACTTTCCCAAGGCAAATCCTCTGCCAGACCCAAACCCATGGCAAACCCTCTGCCAGACCTTAACCCAAGGTAAACACTCTGCCAAAAGAGGACACAAGCCAAACTCTCAGCAAGACCATGGTCCATAGTGGACTCTGGACCAGACATGAGCCCATGGCAAACCCTCTGCCAGTAACTATCCCATGGCAACCCTTTACAGTACCGAGCCCAGACAAGCCAAAGGCAAACCCTCAGCAAGACACGAGCCCAAGGGAATTCCTCGGCCAAACCCAAATTCAATGAAATCTCACAAGCCTAACACGTACACGAGGTGCACACTCAGCCAAGCACGTACCCAAAGGTAAACCTCCTGCCAAAGCAATATTCATGGAAAATCTTCAGTGAAACCTATACTCTTGAGAAACTCACAGTTAAACCCATACCCATGGGAAACCCTCAGCCAAACCCATACCCATGGGAAACCCTCAGCCAAACCCATACCCATGGGAAACCCTCAGCCAAACCCATACCCATGGGAAACCCTCAGCCAAACCCATACCCATGGGAAACCCTCAGCCAAACCCATACCCATGGGAAACCCTCAGCCAAACCCATACCCATGGGAAACCCTCAGCCAAACCCATACCCATGGGAAACCCTCAGCCAAACCCATACCCATGGGAAACCCTCAGCCAAACCCATACCCATGGGAAACCCTCAGCCAAACCCATACCCATGGGAAACCCTCAGCCAAACCCATACCCATGGGAAACCCTCAGCCAAACCCATACCCATGGGAAACCCTCAGCCAAACCCATACCCATGGGAAACCCTCAGCCAAACCCATACCCATGGGAAACCCTCAGCCAAACCCATACCCATGGGAAACCCTCAGCCAAACCCATACCCTTGGGTAACCCTCAGCCAAACCCATACCCTTGGGTAACCCTCAGCCAAACCCATACCCTTGGGTAACCCTCAGCCAAACCCATACCCTTGGGTAACCCTCAGCCAAACCCATACCCATGGGAAACCCTCAGCCAAACCCATACCCATGGGAAACCCTCAGCCAAACTCAATTCCGAGGGAAAAACCTCCAAAAGCCCAATTGCAAATTTCAGTACAAACTTAATCCTTTAAGGCATTTATATAAAGTGATTGTGAAATATGGTTAACTTATCAAAAATAAAATTAATAAGATAAGTATGGGTCTTAGAATTTACCCCATAACCATAAAAGGATAAAAATAGTAAGGTTACAAGAGTATGCTAAAGGCATCTCAAAGACTAAGGAATTCTATTTAAACTAGATATAAGAGAACCTGCATAAACCAAATGGCGAGCAGCGTCGAAACCCACTTCAATCATAAATGTGAATTAGTCCCTTGAGTAAGGATAAGGATAGGGAAGTGGGGAATAGGGGGAATGGATAAGTACCCCTGGATACAATCCAGTTTATAGCCCGAAGGCAGGTACTCGGGTTGGGAAAGAACAAGGAAAAAAGGGAGAAAGTACAAGAGAAGAATAAAAAAGGGGCACACCCTCATGCGATATTAGATAGTAGTAGAATCAGTCTGAGAAAAGAAAAGACAGGCAGCAAATGGAAAGGTTTTTGGTTCATGCCAAGCCCTTGCTACAGGAGTCCGTTCGTCTAACACCAATTTGATGATTAAAAAAGGTAAGATAATGTTTAAAATTGTGAATGTTTACAAAGGGTTATTTTTCAGGGGAGATAATGGCAAACGCCAACACAGTATATAAAAATCTAAAGAAAATCTGCCAATACACCTTTGTTTTTAGTAGGAATATGTGCTAAAACTATGAAATTGATCCAGTTACTAAAATCTGAATGATGGTAAAAAGAATATTGACAGAGAAGGAAATGGTATCACACTTGGGGGAATAAAGGCTAGCGGATAGGAAGTTTATAAAAACCGAATAAAGATTGCGTCGTTCAAGGCAATAAACATTTAAGAATCTGATAGGTTCTCTCTTTAAGAACCCCATAATTACACTGCCGACCACAGAAAATGAAATTTTGTATAGTGAATGAGATAAGAATTTTCTTAAGAAAATTTTAGTATACACGACGTTAACCAATAGAATGAATAGAACTAAAATGGGACAATTAATGTAGAGCTTCAAGATCCAAGAGTACAAAAAAATTGATGGATAACGGCTTAATTGCAAATTCTAATAGGCAAATTCATTCATAACTGGTAAATTCATTTGTAACTGATTGCTATATCTATAGATTAAGTTTTATATACTACTTTTTTAACAATAAATTGTATTCAAGAACTTTCATTAACACATACAATACATAATTCATCTAGGGTATGCACAGCTACTCTACACACGCCAGCATGAACATTACACAAATCAGTCAAAAAAAAATAAATAAATAAAATAAAAAAATAAAAGACAAGGTTTGAACATTATATGTAGCAAACTACCACTATGAAGATTTATTTCGACCAATGTGTACTTGTCGTCGAAACTTGAAAATATATCCTTGAGAGTTTTACTAAAGTCAATTTTTTAATGAGCCGCATTTGCACCGACTCGCAGGAGTGCTCCTTTAGCAAAGATAAGTTTTCTAATCATTGATTGGTTGGACAAAATAATTCTAACCAATCAGCTACTAGGAAACATTTCCGAGCTAAAAGGGCACCTTTGCGAGTCTGTGCAAATGCGCCTCATTAAAACAAATTGAGTATAGTGCTAATTTCACAACGTGTATTCTAAGTCATGAGCTATGGATGAGTCTATTAGTCATTATAATTTTGACAATTCAAGAAAAGAAATTAGAATTTCGATTAGAAATTACCAAAAACTTTATGCAAGTATTCTGAAGCAGTATAATTGATGTCGACCAGGAATATTTTTTTTTTAACACTCCATTAGATGCCAATTTATTAGATCCTTCAAAGGATAAGGTTGTATCAGTGGTCTTTTCTTACATCCAGTGACAAAGGCAGCGCTTTATTTTAGACGGCTGTATTCATAATTTAAGAAACACCACTCTATAGACGTAAGTAACAACCATCAACAATTATACTCCACATGATTGCTGCAGGATTCCTTACTACCTGGGTATAATTATCATATTTGTAAGCATAAAGTTGTGGTCAAAAGGATATGAAGCAGAGTTCAAAATTGCCCTGACAGTTAAGAAGATATGACAAATTCGTAGATAATTTGTATTTTTCCTAACTATACAAACCTTAGCTATTTACATGGGGTAATTACTTTGGCGTAGCTGAATGACGAGCCATAAAAGTTTTAACGAGGGTTTACTACCCCGCCGCTAGTTAGTGGGGGTAGGGAGGGGTAGCTAGCTACCCCCCCACCCCCATCACACATACACACCGGTGAATGCTTCACTTTGCTTAGAGGTAGGACTTATCTCCGGGGACAGGGCTAGCGGGCACATATGTGTAAATAGCTAAGGTTTGTATAGTTAGGAAAAATACAAATTATCTACGAATTTGTCATTTGTTCCGTAACTGAAATAAAAACCGTGCTATTTACATGGGGTGACTCAACCTTTAGGAAGGGCGGTAAGTCCCCTGCCATACTGGCTTTGGCTTGCCCGGGGACCCCAAATTCGAGTGTGTAAGTACTCAAGAAATAAGGGGTCCCTGCTCCTCGCTGGCAGCTGTGAAACTGATGTGGCCTACATAAGCTGTGTGTGAAGGTGAGAAGTGACTCTTCCTAGGAAGTTGACCTGGAGTTCTTCAGATGGAAATCTAGGCTAGGACTCTCCCAATACCACCTCGTCAGGGTATGGGGACATGACAGTATTACATTTTAATACTAGGAACACAAGGGAGCATGGCTTACCTGCAGAGGTTCGAGGTCAGCTGTGCAGAGAACCCAGGATGCTGCTTTCTCCAAGGGAGGAGAGGATGAAGAAAAGAATAAGGGCCAGACAGATCTTTTCATTCACGCAGACTAAAACCGGGTAACAATGCCCTCAACCTTCTGCTACTTGTCCATTAAGGAGCCTGAGGTTAGACCAGCTGTTGTGCAGCCACCACAGGGCCAATAGAGAACGTATCGAGCCTCCTGTGTGTCACGTCTTGTAGGTAGTGGGCCGTGAAGGTGGTCCGACGCTTCCACACCCCAGCTTGAAGGACCTGCGTCACTGAACAATTCTTCTTGAAGTCCAGGGACGTAGCTATGCCCCTGACATCATGCGCTCTAGGGCGACGTGACGGAGGAGGGTCAGGATTCAAGGCCAGGTGTATCACCTTGCGAATCCAAGCCGAGATGGTATTCCTGGTGACCCTCATCTTCGTCTTCCCGGTGCTCACGAACAAGGCTCGCACCTGGGGACGAACTGCAGCTGTTCTTTTAAGATACAACCTCAGACTCCTCACTGGGCACAGTAGGAGATGGTCTGGGTTATCTGTTACAGAACGGAGACTCGAAACCTGGAAAGAGTCGAACCTAGGGTCCGGCACTCCCGGATTCTGAGTCTTGGCAACAAACTCAGGGAAGAAGCTGAACGTTACCTCCCCCCATCCCCTTGAATGGGCGATGTCGTACAAGAGACCATGTAGCTCACTGACTCGCTTGGCCGAGGCCAAGCTAGCAGGAAAACCGTCTTCCAGGTAAGGTGGCGATCAGAAGCCTGGCGTAATAGTTCGTAGGGAGGTCTCTTAAGAGACCTGAGAACTCGAACCACGTTCCATGGAGGAGGTCTCACTTCCGACTGAGGGCAGGCAAGTTCATAACTCCGTATGAGAAGGGAAAGTTCCAGCGAGGAAGAAATGTCCATTCCTTTAAGTCTGAAGGCAAGACTTAAGGTTGAGCGATAGCCTTTCACTGCCGAGACTGAAAGGCGCATTTCCTCCCGCAGATACACTAGGAACTCCGCTATTGCTGGAATAGTGGCATCGAGGGGAGAGATACCCCTTCCACGACACCAACCACAGAAGACTCGCCACTTCGCCTGGTAAACCCCTGCGGATGACTTGCGCAGGTGACCAGACATCCTGTTCACAACTTTTTGCAAAAAACCTCTGTGAGAGGACACTGGATAGTCTCCAGGCGTGAAGTCGAAGTGAAGCTACGGCTTTGTGGTAGATGTTGGCGTGTGGTTGTTTGAGTAGCTCATGACGTGGAGGAAGTTCTCTCGGAACCTCTGTGAGGAGTTGCAGAAGGTTCGGGAACCATTCTGCGTGATGCCATAGCGGAGCTATCAGGGTCATTGAAAGATTGACTGATAGTCTGGTCTTGTTGAGCCCCCTCCTCATCAGACAGAACGGGGGAAAGGCGTCACATCGACGTTGTCCCACCGTTGTTGGAAGGCATCTTGCCAGAGAGCCTTGGGGTCCGGGACCGGGGAGCAGTACAGCGAGAGCTTGAAGTTCAGTGCTGTAGCAAACAGATCCGACGTCGAGGAACCCCACAAAGTCAGGACTTTGTTGGCTACTTGAGGATCCAAAGACCACTCGGTACTCTCTATCAGAGTCGCTCTGCTCAGACTGTCGGCGAGCACATTCCTTTTGCCTGGAATGAAGCAAGCCCTAGCGAGATCGAGTGGACTTCGGACCATCTCAGGATCTCTACTGCAAGATGGGATAGCTGTTCCGAAAAGGTACCTCCCCGCTTGTTGATATAAGCCACCACCGTGGTGTTGTCGCTCATCACCACCACAGAGTGGCCCGCCAGGACTTGGTGGAACTTCTGAAGTGCCAGGAACACGGCCTTCATTTCTAGCAGGTTTATGTGAAGGTACTTTTCTGATTCTGACCAAAGGCCTGAGGTCCTGTGGTTCAGAACGTGGGCCCCCACCCTTTCTTTGATGCATCCGAGAACAACATTAAAACCGGGGGAAGGACGAGAAGATCCACTCCCTTTCGTAGGTTCTCGTCCGCCACCCACCACCGGAGGTCCGTCCGTTCCGCAGGACCCATAGGGATCAAAGTGTCCGTGGAATTGTGTCCGGGGAATCGTGACCTTGATTCCACCGGGACTTCGAGTCGCCACTGAAGGGATCTCATTCTGAGCAGACCGTTGGGGACGAGACGGGCCAGGGAGGAGAGGTGGCCGAGGAGACGTAGCCACGATTGGGCTGGGAGTTCTTCTCGATTGAGGAAAGGTCTCGCGACCTTCCTCAGCCTTGCTATCCTGTCGTCTGATGGGAAGGCTTTTTGAAGATTGGTGTCTATGACCATGCCTAGATATACCAGTTTCTGAGAGGGATGCAGAGAGGACTTCGAGATTTACCATGATCCCTAGATCCTGGCAAACTTCGAGGAGCTTGTCTCGGTGGCGAAGAAGGGTTGCCTCCGAGTCCGCTAGGATCAGCCAGTTGTCCAGATAACGAAGGAGACGGATGCCGATCCTGTGATCCCACAAAAAGATGAGGGTGAACACTGGTGAACACCTGAGATGGCTGTGGAGAGACCGAAACACAGCACCTTGAACTGGTAGATCTTGTTGTCTAGGCAAAATCTTAGGTACTTCCTTAAGACGGATGGACTGGGATCTGGAAGTACGCGTCCTTCAGGTCCAGTGTACACATGAAGTCTTGTGGTCTCACTACGAGTCTGACCGTGTCTGCCGTCTCCATACTGAACGGAGTCTGCTTGACAAACCCGTTCAGGGTTGAGAGGTCGATGACTGGTCTCCAGCCTCCAGACGCCTTTCTCACAAGAAGAGTCGACTGTAGAAGCCTGGTGACCCATCTACAACCTCCTGGAGAGCGTCCTTCTTCAATATGGTCTGGACTTCTGCCCAAAGGGCTTGCCCTCTTGCCGATCCCTTGGCAAGAGAGCTCAACGACACTGGATTCGCTGTCAGGGGAGGTAGAGAGGCTGTGAACGGGACGCGATAACCCAGAGCGATCACGGAAATCGTCCAGGCATCTGCCCAGAGTTGCTGCCACCTTGTCGCGCAACTTTGTAGGCATCCCCCCACTGGTGGACATGCAGGGGGACTGCCAACCCTAGCGTTTACGGCCTCGGCTGTTACCTCTAGGGTTCTTGCCTCCTCTGGAGGACTTCTTGCTCCTTCTGCTCTTGGCAGGAAAGGGCTTAGACGACACCTGCTTCGCTGCAATGGTCTTCTTCGTGCCTTCCTGGTGCTTTCTTTGGAGAGGTCCTCAAGACCGCACCAAGATGCCCAGAGACCCCAGCCAGATGTCAAGCCACGAAGTTGCCTGCATTGCACATTTAGCGACCTTCTCCTGGCTTAGGATCTCTGTGGCTGAGTAGGAAACGTGCCGGTTGGAGTCTCTCTAAAGAGGGACTCCACCCCGGTGAGTTCTTCCACAGAGTGATGCATCGGAAGACCCAAACAAGACTCCTCAAGGATCTCAAAGTACCTCCTCTGATGGACTCGAGGAGGAGGGAGGAGCTTGTTACCGGTGCTGGTTCTGCTGGAGGAGGCAAGCTCAGAGAGCTGGCCCTCGACCTTGTCCCTGGCACTCTTCATACCCCGAGACCAGGCCAAAGCTGCACTGTCCCTAGAGGGTTTCTGGGTGCCGTAGACGCGGTCCAGGACCATGTCCTTACCTTCACGAAGAGGAATCTCAGGGTCTGGAATTCCGTTGAAGTTCCTCATGAGGGTCAGGACTTGCCAGAATGAGTGTTCTGACTCTTGGTGCTCTCCTCCTGAAGGACTGGCAGCGAAGTCTCCCGTCCCCAATGGCTCTTCCTGGGGGGACATGTGGACATCCTCGGAAGGTCTAGAAGGCTCCTGCCTGATCCTTGCCGACGAATTAGGAATAAGACTAGAGTCCTTAGGTTTCCTCCTGGGCGGGATACAGGACTCTAGTAACGAAGGGTGCAGGCTCTTTTCCACCCCTGTACGAGAAGACTTCTCAGGGAGAGGCGGAGCTTCCCCCATTGGTGCGATGGGGGAATGGTCCGGCTCGTCCGACTCTCCTGAGGATGGGTAATCCTCATCCACAGGAGAGGGAGAGAAAGTCTGGGGCGGGGGAAGGAGGCTTGCGAAAAGATCTGTGAGGAGATAAAATAGGCCTTGGAGGTGTTTCCACGAGAGAGACTCCTCTCTTCCTCTTCAGGGGGGAGGAAGCTGCCACTGATTTGCGACCCATGTCAGAGAGGGTGGGCTTCATCGCCTGCACAAGAGCTCTGACTAGGGTACCGAACCAGGGCTGCTGGCTGACAGTCGCGCTGTCAGACACTCCCTATGGAGGGAAGGGGATCGTTCGATCCCTTGGAGGAGTTGACAAATGCAGGTTCGCCTGTGAAGCTGGAAAGAAAGAGTCCTTAGACCTGTCCGGGAACCGCCCCTCCTCCGGCGAGCGCGCTGGTCTGCGCTTGCGGGGAGGGGAACGAGACGAAGACCTGTCCGTCTGGCGACGCTCGCGCTGGAGGTCGCGTGATGGGCCCTGAGCAGGGTCGCTCGCGAAAGGATTGCGTGACACAGGAATCTCGCGCAGGCGCGCACGCGCATCGGCGTGGACGAGAGAGGGTGGTGGAGCGGGCGCAAGAGCGCGGTGGCGCGTAGGCGGGGTCACAGGAGCGTGGGAGCGATGGCGCGCTGGCGATGGTGCGGGCGCGGGGGCGCGGGGGCGCGCAGGCGCGCGTAGGAGATGGCTAGGGCGTGTGGCGCGCAGGAGCCGGAACGGGAGGCGGCCGGATGCTAGGACGCGCAGCATCCTGATGCAGCCCTGGAGGGGGCGAGAGGACAGGGGCGCTCGAGCGCATATCCGGGAGAACCGGGCGAGGGCGCTTGAGCGCTGGTTCAGGATAGCGCGAGGAAGGGACGGCACGTTGGCGCATAGGTTGGCAATGGTCCGACAGGACAGGCATACTCGCCTGTGGGCGCGCCAGGATGTGGACGCGCTGGTGTGCGCTGATGTGGTGGGTGAGCAGGACGAGCGGTTTAATGAGGGCGCACAGGCGTGCGCTAGAGGGTTGCACGAGGCGCCTTGATGACTGGAACGGGGCGCGCAACCGGAGCGTCGCGCGCGGCTGGAACGCGTGCAGGATCGCGCGGTCTGGAAAGAGAGCCCTGAGGTGCCTGTGAGCGCCCGTGCGCTAGCTTAGGCTCCTCCTGGGCGGCGCGCTGTGATGTGGAAGCACGCTGGCGTGTTGGCGAGCGCGTGGGCGCTGGGACTGGAAGTGCGAGTGGGCGCTCTTCGTGCGTAACTCCAGGCGGGCGCTGCAAGTCCAGAGGAACCTGTGAGCGCCTGTGCGCTAGCGTAGGAACCTCTTGAACTGCGCGCGACGAGGCAGGGGAATGCTGGGGTGCAGGTGGGCGCTGGCGCGCTGTCACAGGAACTGCTGGAGGGCGCCGGGGCACAGAAGGATGTGGGCGCGCAGGGGAACCCTGGCGCGTAGCAGGAACAGGGGCGCGCACGCACGTGAGCGCTGTGGCGCTAAGACAGGAACAGCGACAGCAGCAGGAGGGCGCGCATGAAGAACCTGGGGCTTGAGGGCAAGAGGTGCAGTTTTGCGCTCAAGGCCCTTCGGGGTCCTTCAGCCCCGAAGGGCTCGGTGCCTGCGCAGTGGCAGGATCAGGTGGCGCGCAACATCAAAAGGTGACGGCAAGTCAGCAGGGCTGGAGGAAGACTGGTCACTGTGTCCCGAAGGACGACCATCATCCGAAGGGGATCGCGAACGATCCCCGGAGAAGTCTAAGGTAGTAGCTGGCAGGGTAGGCGAACGGCGAGTAGACTCCTCCGCAGAGGACTGTGGCGACGACGAGCCAAAGAGGCGCCTCCTAACTCCCTTGTGAGGGGAAGGAAGGCCTCTACGGCGAAGGGGAGGACGAGCCTTCCGCCTTATACGCCCACGAGGGGCCGTGAGATCAGCAGGCTGACCATCAAGGGGCCTCCGCAGAGGAGTCTCTTAAAGTGAACTTCCCCGAGGGGGAGAATCACCGGCAGGAGAGACCGTGGACTTAGATCCTCCCTCGAAGGATGTTTGGAGGGGGAATCTAAGCCGTCAGCTACCACAGCAACAGGAACGGGGGTTTGACTTAACCCACGAGATGTCTACGTCACAACAACGTCGACCACAAACAGAGGATCTATCTCTGTTGTAGTTGGTGATTGTTTGACAGCTGCACCAAGTTTGATCATGTCAAACAGGACTTCCTTGGAGGGCGAACCCTGCAGCCCCAAGGAAGCCCAAAGCTGTAACAAATCACGATTAGACATATTCAAATCCTCCTCCAGGGGAGGAGGGGCAGCCGCCTCGCTATGTGAGGCGACTACCTCTCCCGCACCCCGGGATCGGTCAACAGCAATACGGTCTACGCTACCACTCACCGGCCTCTCGGAAGAGACTGCTCGAGGGGGATCTTCGGAGGAGGAAAGGGCTACGGAAGAAGTAGTCCTGGAATTTTCTCTCTTCAAAGAAGCCTCTGAAGGAGAAAGATCCCTTTTGGACTTTTTCTTCCGGCGCCGGGCAAACCTCTCCCACTGGGAGGTAGACCACTCCCTACATTCTATACACACACGTTACCACTATCACACTGCTGGCCCCTACAGTAAGGACATAAGGTGTGGGGATAGGTGTCGACCGCCGACATAAAGGTCCCACAAGGGCGGCCGGGAAGTCCAGGGCAAGTACGTTTAATAGTAGAGGCCAACTTCAAACACACTGAAAAAGAAAAAGCAAAAACAGATTAAATATGGCAGTCAAAGCGAGGGAGAGAGCAGACAGGTCTGTTCTCTGTCCGAGCCAAAAGTAAAGTGAAGCATTCACCGGTGTGTGTGTGTGTGTGTGTGTGTGTGAGTGTGTGTGTGAGGGGGGGGGTGTAACTAGCTACCCCTCCCTACCCCCCAAAACCCTTGTTAAAACTTTTATGGCTCGTCATTCAGCTACGCCGAAGTAATTACCCCATGTAAATAGCATGGTTTGTATTTCAGTTACGGAACAAACTAGAACTTAGGTCAAGCAGTACCAGCAGAATAGTAAGGTTACTCAGTACAGAACCAGCAAAGCCAACAAAGAGTCGGGTCAACTTCTAAAAATATACTTTTGACAGTAACAAGTAACCAGAAAATTCAAATAAGAACCCCCACTGCACTCGTTTGGAAAAAAAAAAAAAAAAGCAAGTTTCCCGAGGCATGGCAAGGAGCATAAATCACCAAGATTAGGAACACAACCAGTAAACAATGCCACTGCCGTGTTCGTGGGTTTGCAGTTCCGGCAAGGAATGGAGACTCGGCAGGCACACTATTCTAGACGTAACATGTTTACTGCATGACATCTGGCCAGTAGTTTTTGGTTTTGTCTCGTGTAAAGGTTATGTTAATGGTTATAAATGGTAGTAGGCTACCTTCTCTAAATTTATCTTAAAATGTGTATGGGCTAACTACTTTCCCCAAAATTTGATTCTTAGCCAACTTTTATTGTGTAAAATCGTTACATGGGTTCACTTAGTTTTTCCAGTGTAGTTTTCTTAATTTCCATTTAATATTGCTACTCATCATGCCAATACTATCCTTCACTCTGAGTTAGAACCACTAACTTACCTTTGAACACAAACCCAAGAGCTTTTACCTACATGGATATGGGTTTTCACCTTTGACCAGTCTTTGCTCTGGAGTAGCGGCGCGAGTAAAGGTACCGTTGATTTAAGAAAGATCAGGTTCCAATGTTTGTTACCATCCCCATGCCTTTGGTTTTTGCGACTTTGAAGTCATCGGCGCTCGTTATTGCCACGTCATAAAGTTTACTCCAGGGTCCCGACAGACACTGCCTGGTCAAGTGGATGTCCCCCTGAAATAAAAGATACTGATAAAAGTTCATCTGGATTGCCAACTCTCTCAGTTTCGAAAAACTAATGATGCTAACTATGTTTCCAAAGGTTATAGAACTTAGAATCACCTCTCTTGTTTTGACTTAGACCTTTAAGAATATCGCCAAGACTAACTTCTGCTTCATTGTCAATAGTATCATGTAGACTTCTTTCCACATACGTGTCAATTTTCTTTGTTCACCTCTATCCGTCAAAAGTAAGTACTACTGGAACAAAAAAAAAAATTTTTAAATTCCATAAACTTTTATTGCTAGTGTGAAAAGGTGATCCCTAGATAAGCATCGTTATATTACCACCCTTTAATGGGATCGTCGGGTCAAGCTCGACCTCTTATCTAAAATTTTTTTATAATTTCTTTTGTCATAATCTTTATGGTTTTTCTTTCTAAAAATAATTCAAACATTGCTAAATACTACTGAGCAAGTAAAAAAAATCTGCAAATTAAATATTAAGAATAAATTCTAAAAAAAAAAAGTAAAAAAAAAGTGCTCTACTCATATATTAAAACAAAAATATAAAGATGGTAAAAATGGTCCACTCTTGTATATTAAGAAAAACATAAAAATGAAAAAAAGGACATGTTCCTGGATGTTTGGGTAGAGTTTCCAAGATCCAGGGGGAGGGAAGTAGGTGGACGATTAGAAAGAATTTTTTTCTTTTTTTTTTTCAAAAATTTTAATTTTTTTAGTTTCTAAACGAAATGGGTAGTGGCTAAATTTTTTCACAGAAGAGTGTCATTATCGGCCACAGGAAATGTAGTAAATGATAAGCAAAAAGATGTATTACATAAGGGGCTTAATATAACTTTTTAATGCTTAGTTTAATTAAATAGAGAAATCTTATTTATTCATAAATATCTTATATGAAGAAAAATTTACCAAAATTTAAATTTTTACAAAGAATAGAAATGCATTACATAGGGATATGCCAGCTTACCTGACAACATTAACTCTTACGGCCGAATCTGCCAGCTCGAATGGAGCCAATCCATGTCAATTGCAACAAGCTATTAACTTATCTAAATTTGTATAAAATCTAAAGGTGGCTGCCCACATGCCTATAAATTATTTTTCACCTTTAGAATTAAAATAAGAAAAAAAATGAATGATTCAAGATGGCTCCAACATAGAACAAGGAAAAATTTCATCAAAAAATTTATAGGAATATCAGTTTCTAATCACTAATTAAAATATGCATGCATGGTAGTATACTAAAATATCACTAATTGTAGAAATGCATGGGAATACTAGCTTACCTATCATACTTCGACTACAAAATTGACCCCAGACCACACAAACTCATAAGAGCCAAATCTGCTACCTGAAATAACCCTGGATTTACACAATTTTATGGTAACTGTTGCATGTTTATCAATTATTTAGTAACAATAAAATTTAAATTATTTAAGAAATATTTCAAATGGTACCAACATAGAAATTTTAGAATATTTTAGGAAAAAATTGGATGCACTGCATTTTTTTTACAGACTAAAATAGTGTTCCTGTAAACAAAGAAAAAGAGAGTTTCATTTTGGTTACGAACCTACAATAAATTCATGTACACTTTAGGCACAAGTCATTTTGATGCTGCAGACAAACAGGTGCACGACACCTCAAATAGGATGTGTCTTTTAGTCGTCCTTGGGTGGGTAGATTTTGAAATACATTAATTTCGTCAGCTTTATGTGTAATATACACACAGATGTATACTATATAGGCTTTTTCTATTCCAATTTACTTATTCATATATAAGAATATATGTAAATATAAAGGAATGATTATAATGTAATTTTCTTATACTTATTAAAGAACCTATTTAAATACAAATGTACAATAATATAAATAGAAACAAAATAAAAATATGTATACTTAGCAGGCCTGTTGTGAATAAAGCATTTTGAAGGACACCAGCCACTGAATGGTGGAAGCTGTTCATCAACAGTCAAATGAAAACTGGGGATGTAGTTTCTCCAACACCTTGCCACAGTATCCTTCCCATCATTTCCTTATGGGGGAGAGGTGATTTTCCTTCAATCCCTCTGCTCTAATGGTCGAAAAGAAGTATCTGCACCAAGAGGGCATATCAACGCTAGTTCATATGCACTGATACTATGGATCTCTTGGTCGAGGTGCCACATAGTGGTCATAGTTTGGTTGACACTCGAGACTAGAAACATTCTCAGAATCCCAATGAACGCTTTTCGTTCCAAAGTCCATATCCTAGAGGGAAATATCGTCCTTGTGGTGATATTTATCTCTCACAAGGTCATGACATCATCCAGGGACAGAGTGGTCGCACGATCTCCTCACTATCACCGAAGCAGAGGTGGGACCTCCTGATTCAAGTTGCGAAGTGAAATTGTGGGGGGGGGGAGGAGTTATATTCTCTTTGTCAGCGTGTACCAGCACGGCCTTGAACTACTTTGCTGTATGAAGTCACCTCCCGCCCCCCTCCTCTTCTCCACTGGGGCAAGACGTTTCTCAGTCGCGAGTTGCAGGACGTGGATGACAAGGGTGATGCTAAGGAACTAACAACACCAGTCAGATGCTCTAATCTCTCTCTCTCTCTCTCCCCCCCCCCCTTCCATCCCCTCACTCTCCATATATACGAAGGGGACGATTTCAGGGTCAATTACTTCTGCTAACTTTTCTCCCTCAAATGCTTGTACATCCACCTCCTCGTCATCAAAGATTTCATTACCCTCGAAATTGTGGTTAACTTCACTCTCTAACGCCATTAGGAGAGAATAGACTTTAAAATAAAATGCCAAAACTGTGTGTTTTGATCACTTACCTTATTTAGGAATTGCCGGGTAGAGCTTAGCCCCAAAAAAGCTCTGAAGTAATACAAGGGAGAGACTTGGGTAAAAATGAATCTTTACGTGACTGAGGTTGGTAGTATACAGGAGTTTACATGTGGATAACATTTACAGCTAGTAGCGACGATGTTTTAAGGGAAAAATTTTTTTGACAAGCTCTGGATCAGGGTCATATATAACCATTTGCTAGACAACCCTAATCGTTCACTAAAGGGGAAGCTAGTTCCTACAAGTAACTTATCCTCTGACTTAAGCTTACACTATTCTGGTAACTAAACTATCAAAGAAACTTTACAAAAACTATTGGGTAGCAATACAATAGAATAAATACCAAAGTACTTTGTATTTTTCCTAGCTATGCAAATCAGATTCCTTTAAATAGGGAGGTTATTCTAGTTATGCTAGAACTGCCGTTTTATTTGTTAACGGCCGTTTAATTCGTGAAAGAGGAAGTCAAGACTGGTGGTGGATGTGTGCAACTAGCCCCCAGCCCCCAACCACCTGTTGGAAGAGCCTAGCTTTCATCTTTCAGCACAAGACAGAACGGTGGTCAAGGAGGGAAATTTAATTTTAAAAAAAGATACTGTTGTTTGTATAGCTGGAAAAAACACATATTACTTTTAAAAATTGGTTATTTGTTCCTAGGTGTATATAAACTCTTGTCCTTTAACTAGGGAGACTCACAGCGGGGGTGGGTTGGAGGACCCCCATAGAACCAATATGGTAGCTCTTTTACTTTCCTGAAGTGCCAAGCCAAGCCTGCCTGGCCCGTAAGGGCGTGAAGTAAACACTGGGTTGACAGTCAAGAGGTGATGCACAGGGTTATCATGAGCACCAGGGCAACACACTTTGAACAGTGGGATGAACTAATGTCCAACCTCAAGCCATGACACCACCTGATGCCAGGTGTCACTTTATGAGCCTTAATGGTCCTTTTGAGCTTGGGGGTTACCACAGGAGATACAGGGACTAGGTATACCAGAAAGAGGTAAACCTCAGCTACCAGCTCCAACAAAATCATGGATGGCCTACCTGAAAGACCTAAAGATGCACAAGCCTTCCTTAGGTCAAACTTCTTGTACATAGTCTTCTTGGAACCATCTCATTAAAGAGTTGAACAGGCGTCCCAGTTTGTGCCAAAGTAATCTTCCTATTTAAAATGACGAAAGTTTGTATATGCATAGGAAAGACTAAAATGATTACCGATGTGTTCATGATCTAAGTAGCAAGCATTATTTGATAACGAACAAGGCTTCTACAAAGGAGTTGTCAGAGTTTATATTAATCATAGTTACCAAGTCACTCTATATAAACTTTAGACAATGGAATTCTTATTTTCAACCTCATAAGCAATCCACAGATAAACCCCAAGAAAAGATCAATTCTTCAAGACTTATCTTTTTATGAAGATGTTGGCCAAAAAACTAGGCTACCACTAGAAAAGACAAACTCAGAGTTATATACTCTCTTGAAACGAAGTTACTGACCCATCACAGAATTTAATCCTTAAAAGCATTTCAGTACTAAAGTTTTTAAGTGGTTTGATATTTATTACCTACAGAGGGTGACAGCTCCAATGTCTAACTATTTCTACTTCAAGGGCTGTAGATATTTGATAAATGCTAAGGTTTTCCATGCAGATCTACCTTTAAATGTATTTTCAGCACCGGTGTCCCAGTCTGATTCACCCCCCATTTCTAGCTTTCCGGAGGGGGAAGAGTAATCCAGGAGACTATTTCCCCCCTTTCTTATGTATCTCTAATAACTGATTAAGGCTGTGAATGTTAATTATCTGAATGATAGAATTTGTGAGAGACTTGACATAGATCACAGATTTGCATCTGCGTACTGCCCACAGACAAATGGATTATAGGTACATTATACACTACCACACAATTTGTTACACAATTTGTGGTGGTGAGGACGTCCTGAAGAAGTGCTCTGTTGAAATTTAACAACAATAGTGGCAAGTTAAAAGTGAAAATCGTTAAGTTAATAATTTCCAACATCATTAAGTTATATTAATTGGAATCAAAGTCATTGGAATACTAAATAGTGCAAAATTACAAATTAATAGTTGATTACAACTGGGACACGGGTAAAAGTTACCAATTATGGCTTTCCCGACTCATTTGGACTTAATCATGGTGTAAACTACAAAAATGTTAGGAGCCATTAAGAAAATTATAAAGAAACCTCATGAAAAGACTGAAACAGGAAAATCAGTTGAAGAAGAAACAAATGAATTTCTACAGATAATGAAGAATACATCATTATATGATAGTGACAATATGGAGGAAGGTGCTTGTGGAAGAAATGATGAATCAGCGAATGGATCGTTGGTCACCGTGGAATCTGATGACACTGAACTATGTGAGCACTGCAAGACTGTCGTTGCCTGTGATGCAATTTGTTGTGATAGATGTCAAAAATTGTATCATTTTGAAAATGCATGTTCTGGATTAATAGAAAATTTATCACAAGCCCATAGAAGGCTATTGTGTAATGAACATATTTATTACAAGTGTAGGAATTGCACTGATAAGATCAATGAGGATGCAGCAAACATACAATGAAAATTATTGGATGAAGAAGTCGTAATGTCCCATCATTTGGTTCAGGTCTTGATGAATAAGATATAAGAAATGAAGGATAGCATGACGGAAATGAGAAATAAAGTGCAAGAAACAAGAGATGAGATGCAAGAATTAAGAAATGAAATGAAAGAATTAAAAATGAAAAGAAAAAGGAATGAAGATGACATAGACAGGAAGCATATAACTGGTACATATGCTGAAAAGCTGAAATCAAAGAAAACATTGATTGTAAAATCAACTGATGAGGTCTCAGCAGTTAATAATAAGAAAACAATTATGACCAATATAAAAGCCCAAGTTGAAAGCACTGGTGAAACAAAAAATAGCCACCTGATCTTAAAATTTGCTGATAAACAGAATCTGGAGCAGGCAAAATCAGAATTGGAACAAGGTAATATAAACAAGATCGTTGTTGCTGAAAAAGGAAAACTTAAACCGAAGATAAAACTTACTAATGTACCAGAAGATGATGATGTTGATATTCAAAGTCTGAAGCTTAAGAACCAGTGGTTAAATAAACACATTGTAGAAAATGATGATCTGACTATCATAATGCAAGAGAATTTAAGAATGGATAAAAAAACACTATTATAAAATGCACACCTAAGATACGTAAAGCAATCTATGAAAATGGAGATAAACTTAGTACCACATATATGTAATGTTTATGACCATTACATGCCCTACCAGTGTTACAAATGCCAGGAATTTGGGCAAAGTGCAGCAAATGGCAAGAATAAACAGTCGTGCCCCAAGTGTGCGGAAGAACATAAAGCGGGTCATTGCAGTGTTGTTGAAGTTAAATGCATAAATTGTGTGAGAAAGAACTATGATGACACAAAATATAAAGCCTATGGTAGACTAAACTGCGGAGTTTATAAACAAGAAATAACAAGAGTCAGAAACAATACTGACCATGGCTTCGATTAAGAAAATATAATTTAATCTAATAAATATACAATCCATTGGCAATAAAACTCATATCATTAAGGAAGTCGTAAGTTATCAAGATGCGGATATTTGCTTATTAACTGAAACTTGGTTGAGTGGTAATGTGAGTGACAGATCGAAAATAAATGAAATGACACCTAAATCATGTAACTTTTATCATGAACCAAGAGAAGACAAAAGAGGTGGTGGCATTGGAATCTTAATTAAGAAATCACATATAAAGTTACAGTACGAAATCATCTCATAGTTAATTCATTTGAATATATGAATATTAAAAATTTTATCTCAAAATGTAAATCTACAAATAGTTATACTCTATAGACCACTGAGCAAAAGCAAAAGAATGTTTCTAGATGAATTTAATAAATTACTAGATACATTGAACGACAATCGAAATATAGTTATATGTGGTGATTTTAACCTACATCTTGATAACAGAGTAGACCCATATGTCAATGAATTTAGAGAATTGATTGACAACCACGACCTTGAAAACATTGTGTCTGAACCAACAGCTCAGTCTAATCATATACTAGATCTAGTTATAGTAAATAAAAACATCATCATCATACTAAATATAGAGATTGAACCTGACTGCTCTATATCCCCAATGCATAAGTTAATGTCTTTTGAAATAGATGTTAGAAAAAATAATGCAATACAGAAGGAAATCACATACAGAATTAAGACTAACTTTGATCTTAAAAGAGTTCATTGAACAAAGCCTAGAGGATATAAAAGGGATAACACCAGTCTGTAACTGAAGCGAAGCAAACCCTCGTAGAGAGAATCCTGTATAAACTGCATTACTGATAGAAGTAAAACAATATAGCCACTAATTATAATAATAGGTGCCCGAAAATAACAAAAATAATCACAATTAAAGAAAAATCGAACTGGTCTGATAATGAATTACATGAACAAAAAAAAAAAAGGAGGATAATTGGAAAAGAAATAAAAATAATGAAAACTGCCAACATTACAAAGCAGCTAGAAATGGCTACAATTACCTTATCTTAGTTAAAAAAGGCCTATTATAAAAAAGTGTGCAATGAAAATGACATAAGAACCTAAAGAAACTATTAGGTCTAAAGACAGAAATAGTGTTGTCTGACATAACTAATGATCCTAAATGCCTAGTAAATTATTTTATTGATAATTTTGAAGAAAAAATAAATCAAATCTGCTCCAGTTTTCCCAACATCGGCACAACAGAACGAAGGAATACATCAGCAACAGGCGTAAGTAAGCTAAGGGTATTCAAAGAGCTAAGTCAGAGTGATTATATGAGAATAATAAAGTAAAAAAAAAAACCTACTGCGGAAATGACCCATTACCAATTGACAAGGTAAAAGATGCAGAAACTTTCACCAGACTACAAGAGACCTACCGAAACATGGTAAATATGAATCTAACACAGGCAGTTTTCCCTGATTGTGAAAAAGTTGCATGTATCAAGCCTGTGTATAAAGGAAAAGGTGATACAGACAATTTAAGTTCATAGAGGCCAATATCAAATCTGTCATTTTTCGAAAATTATTGAAACTTCTGTACACTAACAAATCTGGAAACATCTGAAAAAATCTAATGCCATACCTGATGATCAATCTGCATACAGATAAAATTACTCAACAGAAACAACAGTGTTAGCGATTAAAAATGACATAACAGAAATTATAACAAATGGCAAGTGTTGCATCCTTGTGATGCTTGATCTAAGTGCAGCATTTGATACTGTAGAACATACATATCTGATGGAAGACCTTAAAGCTGTGGGAATCGTAGAACGAGCATATGACTGCTTTGTGAGTTATCTTGAAAACCGCAAAGTTAAAGTAGTAATATCAAATGTTGAATCTGAAACGAGAAAACTAACCAAAGGGGTGCCTCAAGGCAGTGTACTAGGTCCTCTCCTGTTTGAAATTTACACGATTGAACTGGCAAATATACTTGAAACTCACAGAGTTAAGTTTAAAATATACGCTGATGATACACAATTCTATTTCCCAATAGAATCAGTTGATGAAGCTAAAAGAAAGATACATTAAGGCTTGGATGTTAACAAAAAAGCTCAAGCTAAATGAAGATAAAAGTGAATGTATTATTTTTGGAAATGAAAAAGATATAGAGAGAATCTAATGCTTCCAAAGAATTGAAATAGGTCAATCTATCATTGACCTAAAGAAATCAGTCAGAAATCTTTGAGTAATCATGGATGATAGACTGACAATGAACGAACATATAAATAATATGGTAAGAAATTGTAACTATCATATTAGAAATATAGCATTTATTAGTAAATACTTAGATGAAAAATCTATGGCCATACTCATTAATCACCACATATTTTCAAGAATTGATTACTGCAACTCACTTCTATGGCTTACCAAATTACCAGCTGAAGAAAAGTCAGAGTACAAAACAGAGCCGCTAGATTAATAAAAGGACTACACAATAGGGAAAGAGTTACCCCTGCACTAATTAAATTACACTGGCTGCCGGTAAAGGCGAGAATTGAATACAAGCTACTCTTACTAACGTTCAAGATACTGAACCAAAATGAACCAAAATATCTAAAAGAATGCCTGAACAAACTAGAAACTAATGTTAACATAAGACACATGAGTGACAAACATAGGCTATCTGAACCAAGAACAAATAGTAAATTTGGTGAAAGGGCTTTTAGCTACTGTGCGCCTAGACATTATAATAAACTGCTAACTGAAATGAAGGACCTAAAGGGAGCAATTGAATTTAAGAAGAAAATAAAGACACTATTTTTCACAAGATCATATGATTTGGATGATGCTACAATCAAAGAATTGTACAAGTTATAATGAAAATGTTTCGTTAGATGAATGATATGGACCCGCCCGAGAAGTTGTTCACTCTACATCAGTGGAGGGTTGGGTTTAAACCCAAAACAAGTAAAGAAGTAAACACTATCACCACAACCATCGCATTAAAACTGATTACTAATTTGGTTGATTAAGGGTTTTAAAAAGACACAGACTCTCTCCCTCTCTCCCAATAAAATTAGAAAATCCATGAATACTCTCTCTCTCTCTCTCTCTCTCTCTCTCTCTCTCTCTCTCTCTCTCTCTCTCTCTCTCTCTCTCTCTCTCTCTCTCTCTCTCTCTCTCTCTCTCTCTCTCATCTAAACGTATAACAAACTTATTCTATCGACAATAAAATAATTTTTTACGTATTTTAGTCATAAAAACACGGGAAATCTGTGATGAACAACTAAATTCGTGGTTACATACGCGTCTTGTTCGGTAGTTCTATTCATTAAGCAAAAGATGACAAAACTTATGTCGAAATTAACGCTAGAGGTACGCTGTCAATTTCTTACCACAACTCTTGTTGTGTTTGATGCTAATTAAACTAAAAAATTTGTAATCTTATGGTATCTGAAATAGGAAAAATCTGTTGCGTCAATATATTGATGTATTTGAAGCCCTTTTTCCCCCCAGGTAGCTATACCAGCTTCTGAGTTTAGTTTTATATACACATTCATAATTTTTTCACCCTAAAGGCTCAAATAGGTTCATAATTTGAGTTTCTTTGGGGGCATGTGTTTATTTACAAGTATTGCTATTATTATTAAAGATATGTTTTCATAGCAGAGATCTAGTTCTCCCAGAAAAATATGTTAATCTTGTAAACACCCAAATTTTATTATTCATCATATACTCATTGATGTTTTGTATCAAGCTCTTTCTTTAATGAAGTATTGTAAAAATTGCCTTTCTTAAAATAGATTTTGTTCTCATCCAAGCATCTCAAAACGACGCATCCATGAAGCCAATGTTAATTGCTAAATTCCTACTGATAAGGAAACTAACAATAGCAAAAAGAATGTCGCCTTGGATTAATTTTGTGAAAAAATATTTTGCGTTCGTAGAAGCATGAGTAAGGCACAGTTGAAGGGAAACGCCCGCTATGAAGCAAAAACTATCAAATAAAGGAGCAAGAATGGAAGTGTGTCGATTTCTGGAGTGGGATCTTGGATGTTGGCTGAAGGGCCAGGTTGAAGTTATCAAACTGCCTGGAACATTCACGAGTAACGTTTTAGCATTAGAGGAAGTGTTCTTTCCTATAGTGAGAGTTATGGCTATTCCTAATCCACTCCCTATCGTTAAGTTTATGCCATTAGCCTAATGCAAGTGGTGAAAAGGTGATTAAATCATCTCCCAGAAATGAAAGTTATAGTTGGCCAGAAAAGGTGGGTAGTAGGTTGGTCATGGAACCAGGCACCAGTTGAGATACTACTGCTAGAGTTGTTGAGTCCTTCGACTGGCCAGGCAGTACTACATTAGATATTTCTCTTTGGTTACGGATTTTCTCATTTTCCCTTTGCCTACCCTTACATGAATAGTCTGGCCTATTCTTTACAGATTCGCCTGTCTCCATACACCTGACAACACTGAGATAACCAAATATGCATAAAAGCTTAATAATTTTTTACGTAACTTCACATATGGGAAAGTTTCTAACCTTGCCTCCAAATTTCTTATGTTTATAGATTTTAGGGAGTCAGTGATACAGGGGTAACGGCACTTAATTTGTCGCAGACTATATATGATCATACTATTTCACAAAACTCCATGAAAGATTTTAACTTTCCGGACTTCAATGTCTGAACGAACTATTTGCACGTTCCAAGCTGCTAAATATCCATGCTTACCGAGCAATTCTTAGTCACTCATAGAATAGGGCTAGTCATGGGCAATCCTCATACTTCTGTGGAAACTATAGGGAAAAATTTATCATGGGGAAAAATTTATATGGGGAAAAATTTATCAAATATATTGTATCATTTCAGTGTTGCTAACTGATCATAACAAATATACACTTTGAAAGCTCACCAAATCTGACATTTTGGACGTTATATAACCGTCTTAAAACTGCTAGAATATTTGAGCTTTTTTTTTTTAAACACTACAATGGCAAAAAACCTTTTTGCACGAGAACTTCTACAATGGATGTAATACTGTTAACTTTCATAGTTTAACCCAACTTTTTCGAGAAAATTAGAATTATAGAAACTATAAATGTGCCATGTTACACGAATTAAGTAATCAAATTCTCGAGCAAGGAAATTCAATAAAAAATGTAGTAATTATCCCTTAGAGCGAACATTCAACACAACTTGGAAAGGCTCATGTTCACAATCTATCCTGGATTGTTCTGAAATGCAAGTCTACAAAAATTGTAATTAAAAATCTAAAACATGTAAACTGCATTGAGGCACAAGAGCAATTCGAAAACTACAAATATAGATTTTTAGTAAACTGCAAAAGCCTGCTGCCAAATAGCACACAACTGAACGATAAAATGTTACCAAGAATATGCAGTCCTAAATGATAATAGGCAGCCACAATATTTCCAGCTCTGACTAAAGGTAATATTTCTCGGGTCCAGCACCCTGGGCGCTTCTACAACGCAAAATATGAAGACAAAATATTCAGTATTTTGAATTTTCTAATTTAGACAAACATATGAGCTCCAGAAAATAGTTACTTCTAGAATGAAGAGACTTCAGAATGTCTAAATTAATGTGGAAGCCTTTTAGTTATGACAATGTTTGATAGTTTGTCAACAACCCTTTGAAACTCATGGGTATTGGGAAGATATGGGATTATCTTTCAACATTGCATATTCATAAGGTAAATCAAAAGGTTTTTATGAATGCAGCAAGTTCAGATATGAGCTAGCGAGAGGTATCAGATCAGACTTTTCAAGTTCTTTAACCATGGGGCCACATGAAGATATTTAGTAGGTCATACAGTGGATACCGAAAAAAAAAAAAACTTCGTGGGCATAAATCTATTTGATAGATTTTTTTTTTTTTTTGTATGAAGACGGCACAGTGCAGATCTCAGACACGGCAGATTATTTCTCGAGGTTAGGGTCAATTCGGTCGACCTTTAGCTCAAACCTTAACCTTGACCTAGGACTTTCAAAATTTAATCATTTCCATAATTAACATAATTGACATAATTAATCCCTGCAAGATTCACTACTCTTGAGTAAAATTATGGGCAGAAAATTGTTCACAAACAAACTGACAAACAGGCGAAAACATAATCTCCTTCCAACAACTTCGTTGCCGGAGGTAACAAATGGAGGAATAGACTATTAAATCATTCAGCACATTTAATATATTTTTCGAGTTCATTCACGACATGAAATATTGACTAAAATTTATACTACTGTAATAAAGTGTATTTAAGGATAGGCAAAATATATTTTGAATTAAAGCATTAACACAAACCTTCCTGATTATTTCTAGAGTATTCTTTATATAAATCAATATTTGACCCGAAAATTTATACCTTCCAGGTAGTATGTATGTAATCTTAATGTTGGAATTTTATTGAAAAAATAGAATCGATAACTTTTAATCATCCATGCACGTGACAATTGTATTTATATATTATAAGAGTTACTTATTTGCTTAAGGTAATTCTAAAATTGCATTAAGTTATTATTTTTCACTTTAGCAAGTTTTTCATTTTGAATTCCTACGTCAATTGAGGTCATCAACAAAATGCTCTGATAAACTTCACATTGAAACCGGTCATCTACACTTATTTCTAAGTCGTGATTAAATTTTCTAAATTTCTTATCGAAATCTTATTACAAATTCATACTATCAAATGCAGTCTCAAAATTTTAAACTATCTATTGATAAAATGCACTATCAAAAATCTTTGACAGCTGTATTAGGATGAACAGCTGTTCGATTGATTCGGGTCACAATCTGGTTGTCTTGCGATATCTACACAATGCAGTTATCTTCAATGATTTAACCTAAATTCTAATCTATTTTTTTTTATTTAATGTTCCGTAGCTTCTCTGTACATGCAATGTTCACCAATTTTCAAATTAGAATATGTCTAATAGAAATTGCTTTCGCCTTCATAATAATCAAACTAATCATTTAGAAAAATTTTAAGTTTTAATGGAAAATTGTGTGTGAAATCTTTAATACAACTTGCCTCTCTTTTAAACTTCTAAATAATCCAGAAACTTTCATAGGCAAAGAATCTGTTAATTCTTTGCACAAAATTACAAAACTGCACCTAGTCGAAGACTGCCCACTCGTTTCGTGATTCGCTTAATGAAACATTTTATATTCCTGACGCAAATATAAAACAATCATTCAGCTCAAAGTATCATTTACCAAAATTCCAGCTTCCACGGATTATGCAGAGTTCCAAAAGTACGCCAAATGTGTGTTTGTTTATTCACTAGATTCTTTAGCTACAGAGAGAATAACTCTCCTCAATCATTTGAACTCAAAAGACCTGCACACGACTGTATCTTTCATCCATCACCATAGCGAACGAATCAAGAATTGGGTTGGACGAGTTTAACCGATCTAGGCTGGGGCAAAGTGTGCTTAAATATCATTAGATGTTTAATAACAACAACACTTGAAGTTTAACATCAACAAAATGTTCTGGTAAATCTGGCACTGAAATCTATAGGCCTAGTCTTTTATGCTTATTTACATCTTGTCAAATCTTCCTAATCATAAACAGTGCAGTGGGGCAAATGGAATGGGTTAAGCCAGCTGTTTAACCACAAATGAAAAGAAAGTTGAATAGTGGTTGAAATTCAGCAAAATGTTTAACAGTAGAAGGTACAGCTAGGGACCTCGAAATAACTAAAAAGACTTCTAGGAATACAAATTACTATTTTCAATTAAATGAGTTTTAGAATTCCCCTTTTATTTTAATTTTCTCACTTTTTACACAAAAATTTTAATCTTTATCAGCTTGTATAATCAAAGTATAGGCCTACTAACGCACGCATGTCTAAAACTAAAGGAGAACTTAAGAGCGCAGACCTCCGCCTCGGCAGCTTCTTTCTCGACCTTGACCTTGGCCTTTACCTTTAATGTTAACTGGCGTGGATTTTCATTTACTCAATTATGAACCAAGTTGAAGTCTGTGACAACGATGCCCAAACTTATGGCTGATAACGTGAATTGGACATTTTGCTTGACCGTGACCTTGACCTTCCAAAATTTGAGTTCCAGCTCTTGACACATTTAATCCCTGTAAGTTTCATTACTTTACGATTAAAATTGTGGCCATGAAGCTGTTCACACTTTTCAAAAAAAAAAAAAAAAAAAAAGCACACAAACAGGGGCGAAAACTACTCTGTGTTCCTACGACCTTGTATGAGTATGTGCGAAGTTTGGACGTAGACACTTTCTATACGCAGGGCTAGAGACTAGTGTACTGGGGCAGCCACCAGTTAGTATGAATTAAAATCGAAACTTATCCGTAGACACCGATGTTACACACTTAAGCACATTGAGTTTATTACACGCACAGATTACTGTGATAATCCCGAGGCACCAGCGTTCATCATAATGTAGGTGGGCGAATCTATTATAAGTACTTTATCCTTGAAAATTAATTACAGCTTAGGAAGTTTTAGACATTGAATCTTTCACTAGAGTTTGCTTGCATTGAAAAGAATGATTCAACTTTTTAAGAAAGTGTGACTTTTGCAACTACGCAAATGTTTCATTCCTAGCAAGATCCATGTTCCCTATATAACTATACAACCACTTACAGTACACATTAAGCTGGTTTTCCAAGACAGATATTACATTGTTTACAGAACCTAAGGCAAAGAGCTTGCACAAATGACAGTTTAATCGTCCGAAATATGAACGCCTCTGAACTATTTAACAAGCTATCTTCGAAATAAAATTCTCGAATCATTACTTTAAGACCAATTACGACAGTATTTTGACATGAGCTTAGCTATAGGACTTTTAGTTTAAGATAACTTCAAAATAGATTACAATGAACATCGTATTCTAGAACTTTCCTAGAAGAAACTAATTCAAATATGCAAGAAAATTTGGATCCTCTCAAAAGCCACTCATACAGATTCAAGTAAATATTCCGCAAATAACAATTCTTAAGATTTCATTATTGCTTGATATATAAGCAATAAATTTATAACATTAAAATTCTCCTCCTAACAAACAACGTCCTTGTTCTACAACTGAAGTATGCATTTACCCTTTAAATATATAAACGAAAGTTCAAATTGTCAAAATACGTCAACTTGATACACACTTTTTATGAAAAATTAGATATTTCTCTTCAAGTAAAAATATCAATAAAACAGATTTTGTTTTTGTTTTGTATAGATACTTATCAGAGCGATGTCCTCAGACGAGAAATACTCCTAATTTCAATTTTATCATGACTAGATAATACTGAGGTATAGAACCTTATAATACCTTTCATGATAGGCTTCTGAACTAATAATTATATTGAATAACGCTTATCAAATTAAGCCAAAGTTATATATCCCAACCCGGTTTTAAGGATACACAAAGTCCACAATTCCTGTATATTTAAAAATTAACGATAAACCCCACGCTAGCGGTTAATTTATAAACTGCCTAAAAGCCATTAAAGTTTTAATTAACAGATTTGAATTATTAAAACTCAACCCACCTATCTTCCGCAACGAAGTATTGAATGATAAAAATTTTCTTCCATACAAACAAACTATTTTTTAGTCAATACTTAATCAGGTAAATCACATACTCTGTTTTCAGATAAACCAAATTTGTTGCACTTTTTCAAAATTAAAAACTGAAAGAACGAGGCTTTTAAGAAACTGTGGTGGTATACCACCCACTCCTTAGACATGAGCAGACAGTCAAATAAAGTTGCACCTTAAAACTATATACAGTAGTTCATTATCTCGATATTCTCCAAGTCATCATCATCATCATCATCATCATCTCTTACGCCTATTGACACAAAAGGCCTCCACGTATTCAAAGTTAATGCATTAACAACCAGAAAAGCCCTCCAAAAGTGAAGACCTCCTCCACAGCAGCTTATTTCTGTTAAAAAGCTTGCCTTTCCTAGAATCAATTTAGACCGTAGGCGTATTTGAAGTCTGGGTGACAACAATTTGCGATCTATGAGTTAAGGTTAGGGTTAATTCGGGCGACTTTTAGCTCGACATTGACCTTGACCTTTAACCTACGACTTAGAAAATTGAATCGTTTTCACGTCTTAACATAGCAATTAATCCGTGAAAGTTTCACTACTAAAAGAGTTATATTGTGGTTAGGAAGTTGTTCGCAAACAAACAGGGGCAAAAACATAACCACCTCCCAACTTACTTGGCGGAGGTGAAATATGTCCAATTTTTCATGTGAAATAAATGACCTTTACAACTGGAATTTCAATTAAAACTAATGGTCTGAAGTTTTAGTTGAGAATTAAACATGGCCACCGTTTATTGTCCACCGAATAATTAAATATAAAGTTTTGTAGCAATTAGTTATCAACTTCATATCCATGGTGTGATTAATACCATCTAGAAAGCACCTAATAATTTCTAATTAATAGTAAACTACGTCTGAATCTATTAACAAGGCAGTCGATAAAGTTTTTACGAAGTGCCGATTATTAATCGAAGACCGAAGAAGATAGCTTTAGAAATAAACTTTAGATTGAATGAAAAAATTGTAGAAATTTTAAAGATACTAATTATTAGGCCTACACTGACTACACACGAACCTTTACAAGGTTACTTAATCTAGACCTACACAACTGCTTAACAGTTTGATAGAATGAATGCTATCTCAGAACGATTAGGCCAAAAGTGGGAATACAGCATCATAATTATGACCTTCAAAATGTAAGATTGTCGTAAAAATAATTATTAAAGAAAACCAAACTTTAACGACACCAAAAACATTATCCAGCCTCAATTTGCCTTATCCGTCCATTCCATACGACTTAGAGTTCTACCTCTTCCGCTAACTAAACTATTCCACTTTATAAGCTACAAATCAAGGCATAAACTCTGGGACAAAATAATAAATGGTATAAATAGTAGCCCGATTATTCCTGAAATCAAGTAGGCTACACTTGATATAACTAAAGTCATACCTCACCTTTAATAACTTCACGCACCATACAGTAATTAGAAACTGCCTTAACACTATACCACTTTTTAAGAACACCATACTATCTAGTCAGCTTCTTCCCGTTTGTTTCCTTTCAAATTTATTATCAATAACCCCTTAGGGTAAATGAAGAAGTAAAAATTCCCAGAAAGATAATCCAAGGATTCACCGAAGATGTTGTTTACTTCCGCGACATTTAAGTTATAAGTTACAGCGCCATCTTTTGGCAACACGAAAACCATCTGAAAGAAAATCGATTATAGAACAACAAAGAAAGGAAAAGGGCTTCCTTTGACAAAGAAGTAACGGAACGAATAATGAATTCATGAAAAGTACTGTTTTTAAAAATTTAATAAGAATTACAGGCATGTCAATTCTGATTACAGCACAATGTTTGTATAAATAGAACTCTGAACTATTTCCATGAAGGATTATAGAAAATATTATTGCAAAAAACAAAAAGAATTATGTAATGTCACGAGTCAGTGTTTTAATAAGTAAGCTAATTGCATGCTATGGCCAAGTTATAACAACAGTGGAATATTTCAGAGTATGCCACTGTATAATAAATTTGACAAATTGTTAATATATATTTTCTTTAAACAATTGAAACCACGGTTAAAATAATTTTTTTTCCAGAAAAGTAAATTTACATCTATCGGATTATCTACGCAATGTGATGTGAAAAGTAAATGAACAACTTATGAAAATAAACAATTAGAATGACTATTATTCACTTAGGCCTAACCGTCTTAAAATTATTTATAACCTCAAATTTAAAATAAGATGTTGCTGCATATCAAAATTAGTGGGTAGTAATTTTAAAGCATTTAATAGAGAAATGTGTGTAAAGAATCCTCTACATTAATAATAGATACACAGTAAAAAGCATAGTAGCCTATTAAATAAATACTGAAACGTATATAAAAGATTCATAGTCCTAATTTCTATTTACAAAATTATAGATTATTTTTTGTTACCCAAATTGATTACATTGATAAAAAATAACGTTTAGTACACTACGACATTTTATAAAAGATATTTTTATCATTTAGCTTCTTGATTATCTGTTAAACATTTAAAAGATATATTCCTCCAAAAGCCGATTATATGGAATAACTAGGCCAATACACCCAAGACAGTTGTATCCATAAATGTACCAAGTCATCAACTTCATTCACATGACAAGTGTCTACTATTCAGTATTAGTTTTCATTGTGACGTCACCCAAAGAAATTAAGCAAAAAGAACTTTACGAAAACTAATTATGAATACACTACTAGGCAGATTCAAGTATCTAACATTTTAACACCTTCACAGTTGTTACCAAAATTAGGCCTACTGTCGATACAAATCTGTGTTGTAAACATACGAAATATATAAGAATAGTAGAAAATAATCAAGGATCTTAAAAAGGTGTGTCAAGAATACATTCTAATATTGCCAATGGAATATATTTAATTGAATAATGAATAATTCAATATATTTCATAAAATGATTAATAAAAGATTGTAAGAGTTGCATATGATGTGCAATCAATCACATTTAATGGTAATTATCACAAAATAAATCACACCAAATTTTATTAAATCATAACATAATCAAAAAATTCATTTGACTTAGATTTCCTTTTCACAAATTTCTTTAGAATAAAACTTTTTCGATATCGAGTCTTTGGTTAGAAAAATTAAAAACCTCGGTTGAAATAAAAGTCAATTGATAGAAATATACCCATCTTCTGGAACAAGTTAAGTAAATTTGTTTTCAACGGACGAAAAGTAAATTGGCGTGACATCTAGTGACTGCTAAAAAAAAACATTAGATGTAATACACTAATTTTGTAACTCAACTTCGGAGTGTAATTCTAAAAGAAAAACCTATAGTTAAGAACTTTTAAAAACACACGAATAAAATATAAATAAAGTAATTACTGATTAGAATACAATATAATTAATAAAATTTAAATGATACATTCTAGACATAGACCTAGTTGATGAAAATTAAAGCATTTACTAAGAACTTGAAATCTACTATTCTGGCAATACATAAAGAGGCGGGCTCTATTTTGAAGGCAAGAACCAGGTATACCAGTAACTCGTGCACTCAGTCGAGATATTATGAAAAAGATATTCTATGAAGTAAATCGAAAACATTAAATGAAATATAAAATTAAATGTATATGACATATTTACATCTTACATTTACTCAAATTGGGATAGGATTTTACTTTGCATTTGAATTATCTCTCTCGCAATTTCAATTTAATGTTGGCACGTCTGATGATGAAGAAATGGACGCCAAGTTTGAAAATATTACTCTTCAATTGTTTTGTTCTCTCAATTAAAAAAAGTCTACGACCGTGATTACGGTAATCTTGAGTAGGATGCTTATCAAGAATTTCGTATGAAATGGATTTTTTTTTTCTGTAACATATTTGTAGCTTAGCTTGTAATAATAATAATAATAATAATAATAATAATAATAATAATAATAATAATAATAATCTTTCCACACACACACACAGACACACACACATACATACATACATACATACATACATATATATATATATATATATATATATATATATATATATATATATATATATATATATATTTTCATATATATGCAATATATATACATATATAATATATATATATATATATATATAAATTATATATTATATAATATATATATTCATATATATACATATATATACACACACATATATATATATATATATACACACATATATACATATATGTATATATATATATATATATATATATATATATATATATATATGTGTGTGTGTGTGTGTGTGTGTGTGTGTTTTACCAAAATTAGACCTACTGCCGATGCAGATCTGTATTGTCGTTTACAATACAGCCCATTCTCACAATGGATACATAAGGAATTTCAACATATAAAAAAATAGAAAATAAGCAAGGATCTTAAAAGCTGTGTCAAGAATACATTCTAACATTGCAAATGGTATATATTTAATAAAATGATTAATAAAATATTGAGGTGTACATGGTGTACAGGCAATCACATTCGATGGTAATTATCACAAAAAAATTCACACCAGATTTGGTTAAATCATAACATAATCGAAAAATTTAATTTGACTTAGTTTTCCCTTTCATAAATTTCTTTGAAATAGGACTTTTTTTCGACATTGGGTCGTTGGTTAGAAAAATTAAAACCTTGAGTGTTGAGTTTTTTGGGTGAGATCATCAAAACATACAGCATGTTGAAATAAAAGTCAACTGATAGAAATATACTCATCTCCTGGTCAAGTTTAAGTAAATTCGTTTTCAACGGGCGAAAAGTAAATTGCCGTGACACCTAGGGACTGCTAAAAGAAGCATTATATTGTAATACACTAATTGGTAACTCAACTTCAGAGTGTAATTCTAAACGAAAAAGCTATAGTTAAGAACTCTGAAAAACACACAATTAAATTGTAAATATAATAATTACTAATCAAAATGAAAATATTTCTTTGACTTTAAATGATAAATTCTAGATACAGACCTAGTTGATGAAAATTAAAGCATTTACTAAGAGCTTGAAATCTAATATTCTGGCAACACATAAAGAGGCGGGATTTAGTTTGAAGCCAGGAACCAGGTGTACCACTAACTCGTTTGCTCAGTCGAGATATTATGAAAAAAGATATTCTATGAATTAAATCGAAAACATTAAATGAAATCTATAAAATACCATTTACATCTTATATGTACTCAAATTAGGATTGGATTTTATTTTGCATTTGCATTATTCATCTCATAATTTCAATTCAATGTTGGCACGTCTGATGATGAAATGGCCGCCAAGTTTGAAAATATTAGCCTTCAATGTTTTGTATTCATAATTAAGAATTTCTACGACCATGATTACGGTAATCTTACGTAGGATATTTTTCGATAATTTCGTATGAAATGTAATTTTATGTATAATATAATGGTAGCGTAGCTTGTAATAATAATAATAATAATAATAATAATAATAATAATAATAATAATAATAATAATAATAATAATAATAATAAATAAATATATACATATATACACATATATATAAATTATATATATATATATATATATATATATATATATATATATATATATATATATATATATATATATATATATATATATATATATATATATATATATATATATATATATGTATAAACGGTACGTGTGTCATAAAATGTTAGTGGTTTTACTCGTGCTGCAAATGGTAATGAAATCAATTATTACTCCTTTCTCTAATAATGTACAATAACAACCATAGCTTTTTATTGTATCCCAATACACTTGAAATCTTTTATCTATAATAGAGAATGTCATGTCGAAATCACACGTTATAATAATTTCCATTGTAAATTTCATTCTTAAAGTGCTATATTTGAGCATACACAAGTTTCTGGAAAAATTTACCATGTAAACATAAGCAAAAATCTTAAAGCTTTCTAGCCTTTTATTGGAAACTATTTCGAGTTGTGGATTTTAGAGAGCATGCTACTATAAATAATCTAATTCTTCTTCCCCCAAGGGCTTAACTATTGCACTGTAATTGTTCAATGGCCACTTTCCTCTTGGTAAGGGTAGAAGAGACTCCAGAAATCCAACCATTATTCTCTAGTCTTGTGTAGTGCCATAGCGTCTGTACCATGGTCTTCCACTGTCTTGGGTTAGAGTTCTCTTGATTGGGGGTACACTCTGTCTCACTATTCTATCTTATTTCTCTTCCTCTTTTTTTTTGTAAGGTTTTTATAATTTATATGAGAAATAGATTCTTGAAATATTTTATTTTACCTTGTTTCTTTTCCCCATTGGGCTGTTTTCCCTGTTGGGGCTGCTGGGCTAATAGCATGATGCTTCTCCAATTAGGGTTGTAGCTTAGCGAGTAATAATAATGGTAATAATTATAATGATAATGATAATAGTATCTGATAAAAAATTCCATTGACGGGAATTTGAAATTTTCAGTAACTAAGGATAAAATTGATACAATAAGATCTAAATTTGCACGAAGTGTCGAAACGTATCAAGGAAAAACAACGGATTCTGAACGAATTCTAAAGTGTTTAAAAATAATTAATGCTATCGAGAGGATCATTATCAACGATGAATTTAAGAAACCCTAGTTGGAAAAGCAAGATGCTATAAGCCCAAGGGCTCCAATAGGGAAAAATAGCCCAGTGAGAAAAGGAAATAAGGAAACAACTAAATGATGAGAATAAATTAACAATAAATCATTCTAAAAACAGTGACAACGTCAAAACAGATATGTCTTATATAAACTATCAACAACGTCAAAAACAGATATGTCCTATATAGACTATCAACAACGTCAAAAACAGACATGCCCTATATAGACTATCAACAACGTCAAAAACAGACATGCCCTATATAGACTATCAACAACGTCGAAAACAGACATGCCCTATATAGACTATCAACAACGTCAAAAACAGACATGCCCTATATAGACTATCAACAACGTCAAAAACAGACATGCCCTATATAGACTATCAACAACGACGAAAACAGACATGCCCTATATAGACTATCAACAACGACGAAAACAGACATGCCCTATATAGACTATCAACAACGACGAAAACAGACATGCCCTATATAGACTATCAACAACGACGAAAACAGACATGTCCTATATAGACTATCAACAACGACGAAAACAGACATGTCCTATATAGACTATCAACAACGACAAAAACAGACATGTCCTATATAGACTATCAACAACGTCAAAAACAGACATGTCCTATATAGACTATCAACAACGACAAAAACAGACATGTCCTATATAAACTATTAACAACGTCAAAAACAGACATGTCCTATATAAACTATCAACAACGACAAAAACAGACATGTCCTATATAGACTATCAACAACGACAAAAACAGACATGTCCTATATAAACTATCAACAACGACAAAAACAGACATGTCCTATATAGACTATCAACAACGACAAAAACAGATATGTCCTATATAGACTATCAACAATGACAAAAACAGACATGTCCTATATAAACTATTAACAACGTCAAAAACATATGTCCTATATAAACTATCAACAACGACGAAAACAGACATGTCCTATATAAACTATCAACAACGTCAAAAACAGACATGCCCTATATAGACTATCAACAACGTCAAAAACAGACATGCCCTATATAGACTATCAACAACGTCAAAAACAGACATGCCCTATATAGACTATCAACAACGTCAAAAACAGACATGCCCTATATAGACTATCAACAACGTCAAAAACAGACATGCCCTATATAGACTATCAACAACGACGAAAACAGACATGTCCTATATAGAAAACAGATATGTCCTATATAGACTATCAACAACGACAAAAACAGATATGTCCTATATAGACTATCAACAACGACAAAAACAGATATGTCCTATATAGACTATCAACAACGACAAAAACAGATATGTCCTATATAGACTATCAACAACGACAAAAACAGATATGTCCTATATAGACTATCAACAACGTCAAAAAGAGACATGTCCTATATAAACTATCAACAACGACAAAAACAGATATGTCCTATATAAACTATCAACAACGACAAAAACAGATATGTCCTATATAAACTATCAACAACGTCAAAAACAGATATGTCCTATATAAACTATCAACAACGTCAAAAACAGATATGTCCTATATAAACTATCAACAACGTCAAAAACAGATGTCCTATATAAACTATCAACAACGTCAAAAACAGATATGTCCTATATAAACTATCAACAACGTCAAAAACAGATATGTCCTATATAAACTATCAACAACGTCAAAAACAATGTCCTATATAAACTATCAACAACGTCAAAAACAGATATGTCCTATATAAACTATTAACAACGTTAAAAACAGATATGTCATAAATAAACTATAAAAAGACTCATGTCAGCCTGGTCAATATGAAAACATTTGAAATGAGAAGAAAGTTATATTCGTCCGAATGTGTAAATAAACATGGCGGGTGACTTAATGGATTATCCACCTTCCAATCACGATGTTCCTTTGTTGAATACATTAGAAGAAGACGTCATTATAATGGAAATGGATACACGTGCTGTCCGCTCACCATCTCCACGAGGCATAAACATAAAAAGGAAAATAGTTTTAAATTCTCTTGACTTACCGAGATTCTTTAATAGGATCGGATACCCGTCTTCAAATAGAGCCACATGTAGCGAGACTAAAGTCTTTTTTTTTTTTTTTTTTTTTTTTTTTTTTGCCTGAGGTGGTGGTCTTTGCAATGTTGCTAGTCGAGTTTTCTCTCTCTCTCTCTCTCTCTCTCTCTCTCTCTCTCTCTCTCTCTCTCTCTCTCTCTCTCTCTCTCTCTCTCTCTGAAAGATTAATGACTTTATTATTAGAAATAATAATAATTTTTATAATTCTAATACTAATAATCATAAAAATTTTAGTAATAACAACAACAACAACAACAATAATAATAATAATGATAATAATAATAATAATAATGATAATCTTAATAATTTTAACAATTCTAATAATAATAATTGTAATAGTAATAATTTGATATTTTAATAACAATATTAATCAATCTAATTGTAATAATAATTTCGAAAATTTTAATAGTTTTGTTCTATAAAGAAAAACATCATTAGAATATAAAAGTGCCAATTAAGCTGCATTAAGGCGGGAAAATTAGGAAGATTTATCTATCCCGCTCGTAAATCTTTGAAATTCATGAACACTGCAATTGTTGTGAGATATGACATCATAAGAATATGATGAAATGCAATGAACAAAAGAGGAATAGCTTGAGCAGAGAGCTAAAAAGTTTTTGCTGAACATGACGCCAAAATTGCTGGACGAGATGATGTCATTTGGCGACTGAGCAAGTTTGCCCTGGAGAGCTGACCTGAATTAAATCATTTTTGGAAGAAATTTGAGAATTTGAGCCGTGGAAACTCTAAAACTGACAATGTCAAGTTAATAATGGAATTATTGGACACAGCTCTAATGTCTTCTCCTAAAAGGAAAAAAAAGAAAATTTTTGCTAATAAACTTAAGGAAAAGAACTTTATAGAAAATTACTAGAAGAAAATGTGGACAATGTGGTTAAACATATCAGAATTGCTGATATGATATTTTATGAAACTGTCGTAAATTTTTCTGATAGAACTAATAGAGGTGAAAAATTGTTTCTATAGAAACACAATTCGTGGTTAATAATAATAATAATATATAGTGACTTTGAGTAATTTTCTGATGGTACCGATTGCATCACAGTTGAAATTTTACACTTAGGAAAATAATGGTCGTTTAATATGTTGCTATTTCGGTTTTAACGACTTTAACTGATTACGTATCGCAACTCAGTAAATGGCATTTTCAAGTAAATGTTGAGAATTAAAGTTTTTTTTACAACAACGTTTCGTGAAGAGCGAATTACAAGCTCAGGAAAGAAAAGAAACACGAAAATGGAACCTTAAAACAGTGTAGTAGTATTTCACCTTATATAGTTACTTACACATGCACCATTCCTGTATAACTTCTTGGAAAGGGGTTGTTGTGATAGCACAAATACTAAATAAAACTGTAAACGATTCTCGCTGTAAAAAAATCTATTCCTAATTATTTTTTATCTCAGCTTAGGTTTAAAGACCACTCATGAACGGCAGAGGCAATGGACAGTGACATTGCCCTAGTAATCAGGACAATGCCCCAAAGGCTGACCATATATACATATGATCATCGCCCAAGCCTCCTTTCCACCCAATCTAAGACCAGGGAGGCCTGGAAATGACTGCTGATGACTTAGCAGGTAGGCCTTATCTCTTCTTTAGAAACCAAAGCTGTCATTTAGATAGGAAAGACTTTCTTTCAAGATTTGCTCTACCAGAAAAAAATATGAAATTTCAAATGTGTTGGCGGTAAATATGTTAGTAAGCATATTTAAGCAATGGAACTTACCTGTAAAAATAATCATTGGCATTATCTATGATTTTATCATTTAAATACTTGTGTACATAAATTTACTAATGAACTATTACAAAATACTGTTATGTATTTTCACAAAACTGAACCATCATTGTGGTATTCTGTTGGTAACGTCCTTGTCTGGTTATCAACAGATGGGAATTCGAGTCCTGCTCAAACTCTTTAGTTCCTTTGGTCGCTTCAACTTCACCATCCTTGTGGGCTTAGGATGGGGGTTTGGGGAGCCCACAAGTCTATCTGCTGAGTCATCAGCAGCCATTACATGGCCCTTCTGGTCTTAGCTTGGGTGGAGAGGGGGCTTAGGCGCTGATTATATGCATATATGGTCAGTCTCTAGGGTATTGTCATGCTTGGTAGGGTAGTTTCACTGTCCCTTACCTCTGCCATTCATGAGAGGCCTTTAAACCTTTAAAATCTGTGTAAAGAATCCCCTAATCTAATTCTAGCAATATATTAAAAGGGAAATTACTGTTATAATTATTATTATTACAAACTAAGCTATAACCCTAGTTGGAAAAGCAAGATGCTATAAGCACAATGGCTCCAACAGGTAAAAATAGCCCAGCGAGGAAAGGAAACAAGGAAATAAATAAACTACAAGAGAAGAATAATCAATCAAAATAAAATATTTCAAGAACAGTAACAACAATAAATTAGATCCTTCACATATAAACTATAAAAACTTATGAAAAAACAAAAGGAAGAGAAATAAGATAGAATAGTGTGCCCGAGTGTACCCTCAAACACGAGAACTCTAATCCAAGACAGAGGAAGTCCATGGTACAGAGGCTATGGCATTATTATATAAATGTTGATAGAATATTGCCACTGCACTAAATCATTAGAATTTATTTGCAGTATTTACAAGATCAGTAATTAGGAAGGATAACTGTTATGACCTAAGTTAAAGTGAGTGAGAGGTTTGTGAAAACTAACATTTAATAAATACCGGTAGATTTTTAAGTACCTAGGTATTTACACACACACACACACACATTTATATATATATATATAGATATATATATATATATATATATATATGTATATATATGTATATATATATATATATATATATATATATATATACGCTATTTATATATGTAATATACACATATATAAATATATATATATATATATATATATATATATATATATATATATATATATATATATATATACATATATATATATATATATATATATATATATATATATATATATATATATATATATTTACATGTGTGTGTATATTACATATACATATAGCGTATATATATATATATATATATATATATACGCTATACATATATGTAATATACACACACATATAAATATATATATATATATATATATATATATATATATATATATATATATATATATATATATATATATATCACAATGAATTTCAACTTCTAAAAAGTTGCGAATATTTGAAAGTATCTTGAAAACTCTGCCATAAGCATACATTCTAATATTGCTAAGGGAATATTATTCATGACCTAAAGAAAAAAAATCACAAGAAATTGTAATCTAGCAATCACATTTGGTAGCATTTACCGAAATTTCCTACAGATTTTGTTAAATACAAACGTAAACAGAAATATGACTTAGTAGCCTAATTTCTTACACTACTTTCTTTAGAACAATTTGAATATCGCAGTTGTGATTTCATGATTGGAATAATACTTAAAATACTGTTACTGAATAAACTCATACATATTCCACAAGCACATTTCACATTCTTAGTAGTTATAGCTTTAAGAAAATGTTTGAAAATCACTACTGGTGATTTTTGTTTACCGAACATACAGTATATATAAATGTTTTTCGTAGTTCCCCAGTATACCATTTTTGTATACTTAGCAATGAGCTATAGAATTAATATCCATATAATTATCTGTCTCAACCGCATGTGTCTCCGGATTATTGCACAAAAGTAACTTCACCTGACATCTTGTGGTTGCTAAAAGACCAATGACAACTGTAACACACTAACTGGTAACTCAATGTCACGTTTAAAAGTTGAATCGAAAACCTATACTTTTTAATATTGAAAATAGCATTAAGATTATTGTTAATATTTTTATACACATATATTTAGTATTTAAATTAACATTTTTATTGAAAAAGCACAAATAGAAATAAATTTTACGAAATATAAGACTCTTTACTAGAATCCTGTTTATTTTATGTTGGCAGCACATGAAAAGGCAGAACTTAGGCTGAAGAATTGCCAACCAAATACGTTAAAAAATATTATAAAGAAAGCAATTTAAATTCTAAAATTATATCGCAACCCAATGTTACGATTTAGTTTATTTTAAAGAATATTATTATGAACTCGTAAAGCTATATTTTGATATTTTACTCTCTTAATTTACATTCTGACAGATACAATGCAGTTGGCCAAACTGACTGTGAAACGTACTCTACAAGATCCCCTATGTGTTGCGATCATATCTCGCTTATAGAGAGGACTCTGTACACTATTATACTAGATGATAATAATAAAAATAAACACAGTATTTCAAAATAAATTGATATTACATTCTGATTCACAATATAGCTCATAGCTATACACTGGGTTTATATTATGCAAAAAGCCCACATCATGAGTTATAATCAGGGCATAAGCATCAACCTTTCTGTTCCGGTACTTTAATCTAGAGTGTATGATATATATATATATATATATATATATATATATATATATATATATATATATATATATATATATATATATATATAGTTTGGATATCTTGGTCCTAAGAGAAAGATGTAAGGGGATTGGTAACGAAATTTTACACCAAGGCAATATACATACAGTGTATATACAGTATATATAAATATATGTATATATACATATATATATACATATACACATACATTATATACATATACACATACATTATATACATATATATACTGTATTTATATATGTGTGTATATATAATATACATATATATATACATATACATTGATATATATATATATATATATATATATATATATATATATATACATACATATATATGCATATGCATACATTTATATATATACATATATATATACATATACATACATATATATACAAACACACACACACACACACACACACACACACATATATATATATATATATATATATATATATATATATATACACATTTACTCAGGAATAGTAAATGGATTTGGAAGAGAATAGCTAGAAATGATGATGACATCAAAAGCAGAAGTGACATTAACTGAGTAAAGAGCTGTAAATAGTAGATTGTTACTTGCAAAGTTTAAATCAGAGCAGTGCACCAAAAAGTGATTCCCACGAAGGGGGAAAAATGAATTTTATGAAGAACTGCAGTGTAATAAATGAGATACCAGAGAGAAATATGAAAATTGTGATTGGTGACTTCAATGCTAAAGTTGGAAGAAATAATCAAGGGATGCAGAATGTGATGGGTGTCGTAAGTCTTGGCGAAGTTGCAAATGAAAAAGGCGAAGTTTTTGATAAACAAACTATCTGTCATTGGAGGTACTATTTTCTAGCACAAGGACATCCACAATTGTACATGGACTTCACCTTGTGGCAATTACATAAATCAATTGATAAAGAGAGGAGGACGACTCTGATATATGCAAAAAGCTAAAGAGGTGCAGAAAAATTGAAAACAGGTAATTGGAATGTTAGAACCATGAATCAGATTGGGAAATTACAGCAAGTGGCGAGTGAATTTATGAAATATAGTTTGGGTATTTTGGCCCTAAGTTAAACACGTTGTAAGGGGATTGGTAAGGAAACTTTAGACCAACAGATGGAGCTGGAAGAGAAGGGGTAGGAATGATGAGGACACCAAGAGCAGAAAAGGCATTAACCAAGTGGAGAGCTGTAAATAGTAGATTGTTACTAGCAACGTTCAAATCAAAGCAGTGCAATATGAGTATTACAGTTTGCTATGCCCTAACAAATGATTCCCCTGAAGAAAGGAAAGATGAATACAATGAAGAATTGCAGAGGATAATGGATGAGATCCCTGAGAGATATGAAAATTGTGATTGGCGACTTCAATGCTAAAGTTGGAAGAAATAATCAGGGGATAGAGAATGTGATGGGTGTCGAGGGTCTTGGCAAAGTTACAAATGAAAATGGAGCACATTTCATAAGTTTCTGTTCAGCAAACAATCTTGTCATTGGAGGTACTCTGTTCCAACATAAGAACATCCACAATTATACATTGACTTCACCATGTGGCAATTACAAAAATCAGATAGATCACATTACCATTAATAAAGAGAGAAGGAGGACTGAGAAATGTAAGAGGCTATAGAGGTGCTGATATTGGTAGTGATCACCAGCTCCTCATTGCCGCATTGAAATTAAAACTGATAGCACCCAACAGAAAGGTAGATAGAATACCTAGGTTTGATACAACTAAGCTTCTAGAGGATGAGTACAGATAAACATTTGCAATTGAATGTAGGAATCGTTTGGAAGTCTTAAGAGGCTTTAAGAGACGAAGAACAGATAATTAATGAGGAATGGTGTGATATTGAGAACATACCTTATAATATCAGTCAGTTGATAGTGAAGTTTTGGGACATGCAGTTACAAGGAGAAAACCATGGATATCAAATGAACTTGGGATACTATAAAAAGGAGAAAAAGACAGAAATCTATTGTTGAAAGTTTTCGAGGAAGTAATGAAAATACAAGGTAGAGCATGCTAAGTATTCCAGTATTGATGGTGAGGTCAAAAGAAAAGCCAGGAATGATTGGAGAGAATATTTAGACAAGGAAAGCAAATGAGGCTGGCATAGCTATGAATTCAGGGAGTGGCTATGGTGTAAGAATTGCTTATAGAATTATTAATGAAATCTCTACTAGGGCAAAGAAGAAGAAACATATACCCATAAAAAATAGAGATGGGTCTGATATAATAACAGATGAAGAGAAGCAACGTTAGATGGAACACTTTGGCGAGGTCATGAATCGGAGATATGAAGGGAATAATTTGACTGATATACCTGAAGCTGATGTAGACCTTGATGTGTCCATGAATGAATTCAGTGTGTTTGAAGTCTAAGCTATCATTAAAATCTTCAGGAGATGGAAAGCCCCTGGATATGACGGAATAACTGGTGAGATGATACTGGGTGAAAATGAAGTGATCCCCAGACTATTTACAAGATTATTTTGTAGAATGTGGCATGAAGAAGCAAAACCTGATGCATGGGAATTAGGGGCGTTGGTGAAAATTACTATAAAAGGAGACCTGATTGATTGCAATAATTACAGGGACATCACACTTACGTCAGTTGTAATAAAAATATATAGCATGCTTATTTTCAAGAGACTAGAAAGAAATTTAATGAAAAGCTGATAGATGAACAAGCAGGATTTAGAAAAGGTAGTTGTACTAACCAAATTTTCATTTTGAGACATGTTGTACAACAATGCGTATAATATAGAAATCCACTTGTGATGGCATTTGTAGACTATGAAAAAGCCTTTGATAGTGTGCACCGGCCAATTTTGTGGAGATTCTTGCATTATTTTGGAATTCCTCTTAAATATATAAATTTGATTAAGTCTGTTCATGAGCATAGTAAGTGCAAAGTTGATGTTAGTGGAGTCCTATCAAATGAACTTCAAGTGAAAAGTGGAGTACTCCAAGGGAATGCGTAGTCATCTATGTTGTTTATCCTCTTCACGGATGTTGTAATGCGTAGAATAGTTGAAGATGGTGGAGAAGGATTAGACTGGATTGATAATAGAAAATTGGCAGACCTAGAGTATGCTGATGACGTTGTCCTTACTAGCAGAGCACCATAGGTTTTGCAATGCTTGCTTACCAGAATGCATGAAATATCACACGAGGTTGGGCTCAAGATAAATAGAAGAAAGACAGAGATTATGAGAACGGAATATGCAATGGAAGATGAAATATCATTGGAAGAAGAATGGATTAATGAGGTAGAATCATTTAAATAATTAGGAACTATGATCTCTAATACAAGGTCTTTAGAATTGGAATTTAATGAAACATTGAAAAAAGAAAATCAGACAATGACTAGATTAAGTAAAATTTGGAAATCGAATCACCTGAAATTACCTATAAAAATCGGAGTATATATCAGTTTAGTGAGATCGGTGTTACAGGATGGACACGAGTCAGGATATGACAGTGAACCAATCTCCAACAGATTTAGTAGATTTGAGAACAAATCTCTCAGAAGAATATTGAGAGTTAAATGGCAGGACAGGATTAGAAATGAAACTAAGAAATTACTCGAGATGCCAAATGTAGATGAAATCATGGTGAGGGGTAGATGGAGATGGTTTGGGCATGCTATTCACACTCCTCAAGAGATTAGTTCACCAAACTTTTAACTGGGCTCCACCAGGTACAAGAAGAATTGGAAGACCCAGACCCACATGGCTGAGGACTATGAAGCGTGAAGTAAGAGATGAATGGAGAAGTATTGAATTAAAAGCCCAAGATAGAGACGACTGGCGAAATCAAATCGTGGCCCTTTGCGTCAATAGGCGTAGGAAGAGATGATGATGAATAAACAGAGGAGCAAGACTGATAAAAGTTGTCCAACCTTTAGACTGGCTGCTTATTAAATCTAGAATAGGGTTTAAGATATGTCAATGACTCATCAAGTTATCAGAGCAGAACGTCCAAAATAGTTAAGAGAATTGCTACACATCGCGCGGCCAACAAATCGTGGCGATACGAGAATAATTACAGATGTTTTAAGTTATTTGATTTAAGATGTGCCTCTACTATAAGTTCTAGAGCTCTCAGATACGCGGCCCCAAGACTATATAGCAAGTTACCACTAGACATCCGAAAGGCGGATAATATTAAAGTTGGTGAGGAGAAGCTCAAAACTCTTGTTTTCCAAGTGCATCGATAATGCATTTTTGACAATTAACATGGAATACCTTGTGTGATACTCTAAATACATAAGACAAACAAACATATTTTCTGTGTGGGACAGGACCAGGAAAACAGCCCTTAAAGTTGAAGTGAAGTAAGCTTTATCCTCAAGGCATATTGTAGCTTTATGCTGCATTGAGGACTTTCAAAAGTGCAACTTCAATTAACGATGAAGTGGCTTATGTTTTGCAAATATTTTTTCATACGCATTTCAGATTAATAGGATTTTGTTTCTTATACCTTTCCGATTTCGCATTACGTTCACGTGATTGCCCACTACTTATTTGAAATTCTTTTCATGTCAACGATAGAGTTGGTATTCTCACCTGTTCTATATTTAAATTTTCTTTTAAATTGTATTCTGTACTTTTCCCTGTCAATGTGCTTATTGGAATTCAGCTGAATTCTATCGGGTATGATGCGAGTAGGAGGCCATTTGTAAAAGAAATTTAGATTTTCAGGTTTGTGGCACTTCGATTGATAAAGATGTGTAGAGGACAATGAAGCGTGAAGTAGGAGATGATGAATGAAAAAGTATTGATTTGAAAGCTCGAGATAGAGACGACTGGCGAAATCCAACTCAGGTCCTTTGCGTCAATGGGCGTAGGAGGAGATGCTGATGATGATGATGATAATGATGATATTTGTATATGTAAATCGTTGGCTATATCTTTTGAAGAAAAAGTTTATGGCAATCCCACCAGTTATATACACGGAAAAATAAAGTTTGTTACAGAATAACCTCTATCAATTTATTTGTGACGAATATCATAACGTTATGCACATCAACAACTATCATATGTAATTGCTCAGGGACATACATACATACATAATTTCTGTTACGGTGTGGGAAAAAATGTGATGGAAATTTAGAAATTTCCACAACGTATAGAATCGACAGGTCTCTTGCTTGAGGGTACAATCAGGCACACTATTCTATCTTCTTTCCATTTCTCTTGTTTTTAATTTCCTATAGTTTACACATGAAGTATTTATTTTAATGTTATTATTCTTAAAATATTTTATTTTAATTGTTCATTACTTCCATTGTATAGTAGTTTAGTCATATACTTTCCTTACTGGGCTATTTTTCCCAGTTGGAGCAATTGGGCTTATAGCATCTTGCTTTTCCAACTAGGGAAAATAATAATAATAATAATAATAATAATAATAATTACCTCCGGCAACGAAGTTGGAAGGTTATGTTTTCGCCCTTGTTTGCGTGTACTGTATGTGTATGCAAAAGGTCGAAAAATAAGCTACAGCGGTGGAGATCTGACTCTACTGAGTGCTCTTTTAGTCATGTTTTTTAACTACTTAACTTGTAGTTTGGGAAGGTTATAAAAGAGTTGCATTTGTCAACTCTAGCAGTAACATAGTTAATCACAAGCTTTTGTAATTTTTTTTTTTTTTTTTTACATAATATTGGTCCATATATTCATATACAAAAATGATGTTTCCAAGACAATATACAGTGATTCTTACTATATTATTCATTTGATCTCTGAAAGACGAAGTATAGTCTAGTAACACACAGAGGTCACGTGCTCTGCTAGATATCGGGACCAAATAGTCATCTTAATTTAATTTGATATCACTAAGGTTTCTTAAATTGAATTCTTTTCCACTACCGTTGTTTCAGTATATTTTTAAAGTCATCTTTTAAAATGTTAAACCTCCTTTATCTTATTTGGGCATTTGGTACAGTACTAATCTTATTCGGAATTTCTACAAAACATACAAATTATAATTATATTTTCGGATTCATTTCAAAAGATCTTAAACAGTTGTCAGATAATTCTTGGTGACTAGAAGCCTCTGGGAGCTTCTTTTATCTTTTCACATTTCCCATTGGATCATTTAGCAAGCTACAGTATATATTTTATTCGTGTCAGATGCTGCTTCTCTGATATTTCTCTTATAGTATTCAGTTCTCTTTCTCGATACTAAATTATTGTATTGGCACAGTAGGGCAGCCGAATTTACATTGGCCGCCTCCGGGTCCGTGGGCGGAGCAAGTAATGACGTTTAGTGAGGCGGTGAATTTTCATTGGCTGAGACGCTCCCCGGGAGGGAAAGGCTCTCATCAAAGCTGTCTTTGCTCATCTTTACGATTTCAAATTTTCTACACACACTATCAGTTTTTAACCCACCGCCACATTTGCAAGTCTTTTACTCTAACATCTCCTTTGACCCAAGGTGATCAATCCCAACAATCATAATTTTTTTTTTTTTTTTTTTTTTTATCAATGGTAGGCTGTATATGGAAAGAATTTAATCACTAAAACATTTTCTTGATCAAAAGATCCGCACATGCGAAATAGTGCACTTACTAACATTGATATTCAATGTACCTTTGTTCATTCCATAACTAAAAACTAAAACCCAAAATATGCCCTGTTAAAATTGTTGCACAATCAATATTAATACCCAACTGATGTGATTCCAGTAGCTCACCATATGTAATCGCATTTGATTTGATATGTTGCAATCCAGAAATTGAAATATCAGCGGATAATCAATTTCGCTGTTGGGATACAAATAATCTTACTAAGTGTGTAATCATAATCATCATCTTCTCCTACGCCTATTGACGCAAAGGGCCTTGGTTACATTTCGCTGGTCTTCTCTATCTTGAGCTTTTAAATCATACTTCTTTAATCATCATCTCCTACTTCACACTGCATACTCCTCAGCCATGTAAGGATAGGTCTTCCCACTCTTCTAGTGCCTTGTGGAGCCCAGTTAAACGTTTGGTGAACTAATCACTCTGGGGAGTGCGAAGAGCATGCCCAAACCATCTCCATCTACCCCTCATTATGATCTCATCCACATATGGCTCTCAAGTAATCTCTCTTATAGTTTCATTTCTAATCCTGTTCTGCCATTTAACTCCCAATATTCTTCTGAAGGCTTTGTTCTCAAATCTACTAAATCTGTTGGCTATTGTTTCATTGCCATACTACGACGCATGTCCATACAGTAACACCGATCTCACTAAACTGATATATAGTATGATTTTTATATGTAATTTCAGGCGATTTGATTTCCAAAATTTACTTAACCTAGCCAATGCTAGGTCAAGTTTGCATACTGCAGCAAGATTTTATTTTGATTCTGATGAGTAAAATCTACTTCAATATATCAAAAGGTTATTTTTATTTAATAGCATTTGGGAATCTAAATTAAAACTCGTTCCAACCTTGATTTTGTTTGAAATATTAGGATACAATGAAGAAAAGTATAAGTTTTCATTCGTACGAAAAAAAAATCAGAATGAAAATTAAAGTACATCAGTACAGATTATTTGCAATTTTGACAGGTTCTGAGAAATATAATGCTTGAAAGAACGCTCTATTGGCGTCATCTCAAAATATTCAAAATTTGCCTTTAAAATATGGTTGGCATAAATGAGTCTGCGATTTCTATGCTAAAAGTACGAAGGATAAATATGCCATTGTAGGTCTTAACAGTAGAAGATATTTCATCATCATCATCTCCTCCTACGCCTATTGACGCAAAGGGCCTCGGTTAGATTTCGCCAGTAGTCTCTATATTGAGCCTTCAAATCAATACTTATCCATTCATCATCTCCCACTTCACGCTTCATATTCCTCAGCCATGTAGGCTTGGGTCTGCCAACTCTAGTCCCTTGTGGAGCCCAGCTGAACGTTTGATGAACTAATCTCTCTCGGGGAGTGCGAAGAGCATGTCCAAACCATCTCCATCTATCCCTCACCATGATCTCATCCACATATGGCACTCTAGTAATCTCTCTTATATTCATTACAGAAAAATGAAAAAAGTATATCTGAGAAGATTACTTAGAAATTCTGACAATGGATAAGAGGACCAAATTTGTAATAATAGATTTCTTGATGGAAAAAGCTGCATTAGATTGTATTGCGTTGTAATAAAAATGTATTTTTAAAGTTTTATTGTGAGGGAAATAAAGATCATCTATGAATAGATACCTTGGGAAATTATTTTATTTTTCTTAGAAATGTAACTTCAGAATGATCATTCATGAACACATTTCTTCAACAAGGGGAGACGAAGTAATTTACTAAAGTATGTGTATTGTTCTGTTTACAAGAATGGTAACTATGATGCCATTCAGAGAGAGAGAGAGAGAGAGAGAGAGAGAGAGAGAGAGAGAGAGAGAGAGAGAGAGAATTATTCAAACCTTCTCGTCTTTAACATAAACTAATATGTTCCTAGAGCTTAAATCTCACAGAGAAAATGTTACATTAATAGTTTTTCAATATCTCTATGTATTTACAAACTAATAAATACTATTGAAAAATATATGGGTAAATTAGTGAAGTTATTTAGAAAGTCAAATGACGTAAATATTATTATTACTAGCTAAGGTACAAGCCTAGTTGGAAAAGCAAGATGCTACAAGCCCAAGGACTTCAACAAGAAAAAATAGCCCATTACGGAAAGGAAAAAAAGGAAATGAATACATTACAAAAGAAGTAATGCAATCAAAATGAAATATTTTAAGAACAGTAACAACATTAAGTTAGATCTTTCATATATTAACTATAAAATATATAAAAACAGAAACAAAAGGAATATAAAAAAAAAACTGACAGAACAGCGTGCCCTAGTGTACCCGCAAGCAAGCTCTAACCCAAGACAGCGGAATACCATGGTAAAGAAGCCATGGCACGGTCAGTTTTTTATTAATACATAATTGATTTCAACATAAGCCAAATTATGAAAACGATAAATTCTATTTATAACATAAGCTAGATACTTCAAGAAGATTATTCTATTTTTTTCAGTCATCGTGACGGTATAAGAACAGGAAATTTGCTTTCCCAAATGAAAGAAGTTTTCGACAATGAATCTTGAGCTAATGAGCCATCATCTGGAAGAACATCGTGGCACGGACTCAGAATAGAACAAAGAACAGGAGATATTTTTTTTACACAGCTGGTAGAGAATAATTTCCAAATTGGGAGCTTAACCTGAAATTTACCGGAATTTTAAGAAATTGCAATAGAATTATGTAGAATGATGAAACGGAAATTCTCTAATTTTCGTTTTAGACATTTTTTTTTCTTTTCTTTTTAGTGGATAAACTTGAAGCAATGAATTAAAATTCCTTATTGTTAGTATTTACCATCAGAAGAAAAACTAAAGAAACTAGAAGGGTACTCAGTACAGTGCACCCCTTAGTCACGGCAGCTTATTACTCGACCTTGTGTTCGACCTTGACCTTTCCCCTTAACATGTATTAATTGGAGTGTATTTTCATACACTCAAATATGAACAGAGTTTGAAGTCTCTGTGACAACGATATCCAAACTTATGGCTGATTGCGTGAATTGGACATTTTGCTTGGACGTGACCTTGACCTTTGACCTTGAGCTTCCAAAACTTAATAATTTCTAGCTTTTCACATAGCAGTTAATCCCTGCAAGTTTCATTGCTCTACAATTAAAATTGTGGCCAGTAAGCTGTTCACAAACAAACACACACACACACAAACACACACACACACAAAAACATTAAACTATCCATTCTAGAGCAGTTACTTAAACTATTGGACATCGCTTTTACCTAAATGAATAAAAGTGTGCATTTTGACCAATGATTGATCATGTCTCAAAAAATGAAACATGGAAGTCAGTAAAACCTAGACAGCGAAACGCTACCAATAATTTCGGACTTATTAACTGTTGAAAGTTACAGTCAGTCGCTGAAACTCTTTATAGAATATCGCTGTACATTACACGCACTGAACATTCGAGGCACATTTTCTATGTTAGCCATTAAAGATAAATGTTCAGTAGAATTATTTGAAGAACTTACGCAGCTTAAGCACATCTACATAAACATAAATTAGCTGTAAATAAAATATTCGACTGGAATATCTAGGGGTAATATTTTCTCATAACTGATAACCTGCTATATCCTCACGTAGAACATAAATATATTTTCGATAATGCCACCCGTAATAGCGGTTTCTTTCCCTAGTAATTAACAAAATTTATTTTTGTGACTGAATTTTCATAAAGTAATCAGTCAGCTAATCCCTTGGTTACTAATTCGAAAAGTAATCAGTCAGCTAATCCCATGGTTTCTTACACATATGGGTTTTCATAAAGTAATCAGTCAACTAATCCTGTGGTTACTAATTCGTAAAGTAATCAGTTAGCTAATCCCTTGACTTCTCGAACAAATGAGTTTTCATAAAGTATTCAGTCAGCTAATCCCTTGGCTTCTCACACAAATGAGTTTTCATAAAGTAATCAGTCAACTAATCCCTTGGTTACTAATTTGTAAAGTAATCAGTCAGCTAATCCCTTGGTTACTAATTCGTAAAGTAATCAGTTAGCTAATCACTTGGTTTCTCACACAAATGATTTTTCATAAAGTAATCAGTCAACTAATCTTAGTTTCTAATTCGTAAAGTAATCAGTCAGCTAATCCCATGGTTTCTCGTATAATTGAGTTTTCATAAAGTAATCAGTCAGCTATTCCCTTGGTTTCTCACACCAATGAGTTTTCATGAAGTAATCAGTCAACTAATCCCTTGGTTACTAATTCGTAAAGTAATCAGTTAGCTAATCCCTTGGTTTCTCACTCAAATGAGTTTTCATAAAGTAATATGTCAGCTAATCCCTTGGTTACTAATTTGTAAAGTAATCAGTCAGCTAATCCCTTGGTTACTAATTTGTAAAGTAATCAGTCAGCTAATCCCTTGGTTACAAATTCGTAAAGTAATCAGTTAGTTAATCCCTTGGTTTCTTACACATATCAGTTTTCATAAAGTAATCAGTCAACTAATCCCTTGGTTTCTAATTCGTAAAGTAATCAGTCAGCTAATACACTGGTTTATAATTCGTAAAGTAATCAGTCAGCTAATCCCTTGGTTTCTCACATAAATGAGTTTTCATAAAGTAATCAGTCAACTAATCCCTTGGTTTGTATTTCGTAAAGTAATCAGTCAGCTAATCCCTTGGTTTCTCACATGAATGAGTTTTCATAAAGTAATTAGTCAACTAATCCCTTGGTTTGTAATTCGTAAAGTAATCAGTCAACTAATCCCTTGGTTTGTAATTCGTAAAGTAATCAGTCAGCTAATCCCTTGGTTTCTCACATAAATGAGTTTTCATAAAGTAATCAGTCAATTAATCCCTTGGCTTGCAATTCGTAAAGTAATCAGTCAGCTAATCCCTTGGTTTGTAATTCGTAAAGTAATCAGTTAGCTAATCCCTTGGTTTCTCACACAAATGAGTTTTCATAAAGTAATCAGTCAGCTAATCCCTTGGTTACTAATTTGTAAAGTAATCAGTCAGCTAATCCCTTGGTTACTAATTCGTAAAGTAATCAGTTAGCTAATCCCTTGGTTTCTCACACAAATGAGTTTTCATAAAGTAATCAGTCAGCTAATCCCTTGGTTTCTCACATAAATGAGTTTTCATAAAGTAATCAGTCAACTAATCCCTTGGTTTGTATTTCGTAAAGTAATCAGTTAGCTAATCCCTTGGTTTGTAATTCGTAAAGTAATCAGTCAGCTAATCCCTTGGTTTCTCACACAAATGAGTTTTCATAAAGTAATCAGTCAGCTAATCCCTTGGTTTCTCACATAAATGAGTTTTCATAAAGTAATCAGTCAATTAATCCCTTGGTTTGCAATTCGTAAAGTAATCAGTCAGCTAATCCCTTGGTTTGTAATTCGTAAAGTAATCAGTCAGCTAATCCCATGGTTTCTCGTATAATTGAGTTTTCATAAAGTAATCAGTCAGCTATTCCCTTGGTTTCTCACACCAATGAGTTTTCATGAAGTAATCAGTCAACTAATCCCTTGGTTACTAATTCGTAAAGTAATCAGTTAGCTAATCCCTTGGTTTCTCACTCAAATGAGTTTTCATAAAGTAATATGTCAGCTAATCCCTTGGTTACTAATTTGTAAAGTAATCAGTCAGCTAATCACTTGGTTACTAATTTGTAAAGTAATCAGTCAGCTAATCCCTTGGTTACTAATTCTTAAAGTAATCAGTTAGCTAATCCCTTGGTTTCTCACACAAATGAGTTTTCATAAAGTAATCAGTCAGCTAATCCACTGGTTTATAATTCGTAAAGTAATCAGTCAGCTAATCCCTTAGTTTCTCACATAAATGAGTTTTCATAAAGTAATCAGTCAACTAATCCCTTGGTTTGTATTTCGTAAAGTAATCAGTCAGCTAATCCCTTGGTTTGTAATTCGTAAAGTAATCAGCAGCTAATCCCTTGGTTTCTCACATGAATGAGTTTTCATAAAGTAATTAGTCAACTAATCCCTTGGTTTGTAATTCGTAAAGTAATCAGTCAACTAATCCCTTGGTTTGTAATTCGTAAAGTAATCAGTCAGCTAATCCCTTGGTTTCTCACACAAATGAGTTTTCATAAAGTAATCAGTCAATTAATCCCTTGGTTTGCAATTCGTAAAGTAATCAGTCAGCTAATCCCTTGGTTTGTAATTCGTAAAGTAATCAGTCAGCTAATCCCATGGTTTCTCGTATAATTGAGTTTTCATAAAGTAATCAGTCAGCTATTCCCTTGGTTTCTCACACCAATGAGTTTTCATGAAGTAATCAGTCAACTAATCCCTTGGTTACTAATTCTTAAAGTAATCAGTTAGCTAATCCCTTGGTTTCTCAAACAAATGAGTTTTCATAAAGTAATCAGTCAACTAATCCCTTGGTTTCTAATTCGTAAAGTAATCAGTCAGCTAATCCCTTGGTTACTAATTTGTAAAGTAATCAGTCAGCTAATCCCTTGGTTACAAATTCATAAAGTAATCAGTTAGTTAATCCCTTGGTTTCTTACACATATCAGTTTTCATAAAGTAATCAGTCAACTAATCCCTTGGTTTCTAATTCGTAAAGTAATCAGTCAGCTAATCCACTGGTTTATAATTCGTAAAGTAATCAGTCAGCTAATCCCTTGGTTTCTCACATAAATGAGTTTTCATAAAGTAATCAGTCAACTAATCCCTTGGTTTGTATTTCGTAAAGTAATCAGTCAGCTAATCCCTTGGTTTGTAATTCGTAAAGTAATCAGCAGCTATTCCCTTGGTTTCTCAAATGAATGAGTTTTCATAAAGTAATTAGTCAACTAATCCCTTGGTTTGTAATTCGTAAAGTAATCAGTCAACTAATCCCTTGGTATGTAATTCGTAAAGTAATCAGTCAGCTAATCCCTTGGTTTCTCACACAAATGAATTTTCATAAAGTAATCAGTCAGCTAATCCCTTGGTTTCTCACATAAATGAGTTTTCATAAAGTAATCAGTCAATTAATCCCTTGGTTTGCAATTCGTAAAGTAATCAGTCAGCTAATCCCTTGGTTTGTAATTCGTAAAGTAATCAGTCAGCTAATCCCTTGGTTTCTTACATAAATGAGTTTTCATAAAGTAATCAGTCAACTAATCCCTTGGTTTGTAATTCGTTAAGTAATCAGTCAACTAATCCCTTGGTTTGTAATTCGTAAAGTAATCAGTCAGCTAATCCCTTGGTTTCTCACATAAATGAGTTTTCATAAAGTAATCAGTCAACTAATCCCTTGGTTTGTAATTCGTAAAGTAATCAGCAGCTAATCCCTTGGTATCTCACACAAATGAGTTTTCATAAAGTAATCAGTCAGCTAATCCTTTGGTTTCTCACACGAATGAGTTTTCATAAAGTAATCAGTCAGCTAATCCCTTGGTTTCTCACATAAATGAGTTTTCATAAAGTAATCAGTCAGCTAATCCCTTGGTTTCTCACACAAATGAGTTTTCATAAAGTAATCAGTCAACTAATCCCTTGGTTTCTCACACAAATGGGTTTTCATAAAGTAATCAGTCAGCTAATCCCTTGGTTTCTCACACACGAGTTTTCATAAAGTAATCAGTCAACTAATCCCTTGGTTTCTCACACAAATGGGTTTTCATAAAGTAATCAGTCAACTAATCCCTTAGTTTCTCACACATGAGTTTTCATAAAGTAATCAGTCAACTAATCCCTTGGTTACTAATTCGCAAAGTAATCAGTTAGCTAATCCCTTGGTTTCTCACACAAATGAGTTTTCATAAAGTAATCAGTCAGCTAATCCCTTGGTTACTAATTCGTAAAGTAATCAGTCAGCTAATCCCTTGGTTACTAATTCGTAAAGTAATCTGTCAGCTAATCCCTTGGTTTCTCACACAAATGAGTTTTCATAAAGTAATCAGTCAGCTAATCCCTTGGTTACTAATTCGTAAAGTAATCAGTCAGCTAATGCCTTGGTTTCTCACACAAATGAGTTTTCATAAAGTAATCAGTCAGCTAATCCCTTGGTTACTAATTCGTAAAGTAATCAGTCAGCTAATCCCTTGGTTACTAATTCGTAAAGTAATCCGTCAGCTAATCCCTTGGTTTCTCACACAAATGAGTTTTCATAAAGTAATCAGTCAGCTAATCCCTTGGTTACTAATTCGTAAAGTAATCAGTCAGCTAATGCCTTGGTTTCTCACACAAATGAGTTTTCATAAAGTAATCAGTCAGCTAATCCCTTGGTTACTAATTCGTAAAGTAATCAGTCAGCTAATCCCTTGGTTTCTCACACAAATGAGTTTTCATAAAGTAATCAGTCAGCTAATCCCTTGGTTACTAATTCGTAAAGTAATCAGTCAGCTAATCCCTTGGTTTCTCACACAAATGAGTTTTCATAAAGTAATCAGTCAGCTAATCCCTTGGTTACTAATTCGTAAAGTAATCAGTCAGCTAATCCCTTGGTTACTAATTCGTAAAGTAATCAGTCAGCTAATGCCTTGGTTTCTCACACAAATGAGTTTTCATAAAGTAATCAGTCAGCTAATCCCTTGGTTACTAATTTGTAAAGTAATCAGTCAGCTAATCCCTTGGTTACTAATTCGTAAAGTAATCAGTTAGCTAATCCCTTGGTTTCTCACATAAATGAGTTTTTATGAAGTAATCAGTCAGCTAATCCCTTGGTTACTAATTCGTAAAGTAATCAGTCAGCTAATGCCTTAGTTTCTCACACAAATGAGTTTTCATAAAGTAATCAGTCAGCTAACCCCTTGGTTTCTAACACCATTGAAAGCAAAAAAATATTCCATATGGATGTTGTGTTCGAAGTAGTGATAAAATAAAAATTAAATAGCGATTTATCAAACCTTCATAAACCATATATTTCTATATAAATCCTGTATTAAAAAATATGTTTTAGAAAATCCTTATAAAGATCTTTGCTCTTTATTTATATGGTTGTAATTTACTAAATACTAGGAAAACTCAAAGACTATTTCATTATACATTTAAAGAATTAAAAACTTTAGGAGATTCATACTTACAAGTTTCATGAATATTCCTTGTGACATTTCACTACAAATGTGTTGGAGCTTTCAAAAGAAATCTTCATGTATTATCTTCTGTCTAGACAATCATCTTCCAAACTAAGCGACCTCACTTAAACTACCGAAACTCTATTCTTCAGAAGGGTAATTGGCCAATTCAATTACAATTAAGTCTCATCAAGTCACTTAAACTTTATAAAGTTATAAGGAGCAAACTTAGGTAACATGCTAAAACAACAAGTTGGCCATTTCCATACTGAAGAGAGTTCTGCGCAAAGGTTTACTCTACTGTAGGTAATAATTACTTTATAAATATAATGGTTGTGGTGGCCTATGTGGTAACGTCCCTGGTTGGTGATCGCCAGACTGGGGTTCGAGTCCCGCTCAAAAGCGTTTAGTTTCTTTTGTCGCTGCAACCTCACCATCCTTGTGAGCTAAGGATGCGGGTTTTGGGGGACCTATAATATATGTCTATTGCTAAGTCGTCAGACTACGGGCTGCAAGATTGCAAGAGCCCGTGTCTATCCAAAAAGGCCAGGAAATCTTCGACAACAAGAGTCGTCAGAATCCATTGCCTGGCACTTCTTGGTCCTAGCTTGAGTGGAGAGGGGACTTAGGCGCTGATCACATTTATATAAGATCAGTCCTTTGAGCATTGTCCTGCTTGATAGGGCAATGTCACTGTCCCTTGCCTCTGCCCTTTAGGAGGGGCTTTAAACCTTTAAATTGTTCCGGTGCTGTAACCAGGAATAACAGTTAAGAATATCAAGATAGACTTAAAAGTCCGACCCCATTAATTAAAAAGGCTTCATGTGGATAACATTTGAGCAAAAATTCAGTATACATAAAAGTATAACATTGCACCTGCCAAAAACTAGTTCGAGAGGCCTATAGAATAAACTACTTCTTGTTATAACCATTAATGGCTTTAGAATACGTTATCAGGTTGAAGGGTATTTTATAAAAATCTATTTTATCAAGCTGATAGCGGTACATCTCTTACAAAATGCCAATAAGAAAAAATTGAAAAGTATATTATACCTAAGAGAAAAAGTAATTATCCTTAGGATATAATAAGATCCATCTTCAATTTCAAATCAAGAATAGAATTAAACACAGCTGATATTGTTAGAGAGCCACAGTTAAAATCATTTAAGAGTAAAAGCGACACTTATGAGAGCTTACATAAGATATTCGCCTCACTATATCTTAACTTCGTCACTGAACCTTTCAATTTGAGTTTATAATAAAATACGCATTCAACCCAGCCACTGAGGGGGGGGGGGGGGGGGGGGGGGGGGCGCAGGCCAGCCTCAACTTGGTGCTGGTCCCAAGCCCGGGTAAATGGGGAGGGTTGGCGGTAGGAAAGGCATCCGGCTATGAAAAATTAGCCAAAACCAATATGGACAGTGAATATTATCAGAATAAGATTACTGCTAAATGGAGAAAGCTGGCCAGAAACATCGACCCCACATAGAAGTGGGAAAAGATGCAGACAAAGAAGAAGAAGAATAAAATACGCATTCATGTAAATTTTAAAGATAAACCAATCATCTCCCAAGAGGCTAATAGTTTTCAAATTCAACGAAAATGAAAAAAAAATCTGATTTTGATGATTGAAATAATACCTTACGCAGCTTATCGCGATTTATCTACATCATTAGGAAAATATTTCTTCTGGAACACAGTGAACGTCAGACTGGGGTTTGAGTCCCGCTCAGCCTCGATAGTTTCTTTGGTCGCTGCAACCTCACCATCCTTGTGAGCTAAGGATGCGGAGTTTAGGGGAGCTTATAAGCCATCAGCAGCCATTGCCTGGCCCTCCTTGGTCCTAGCTTGGATGGAGAGGGGGCTTGGGCGCTGATCATACATATAATATGGTGAGTCTTTAGGGTATTGTCCTGCTTGATAGGGCAATGTCACTGTCCATTGTCTCTGCCATTCATGAGCGGCCTTTAAACCTTTAAAAATAAAACATTCAAGTAAATCGGAGAAGAAATTATGAACAAAAACACCGTTAGCTCATCAGAATTTAGTTATTATTGGGAGTAACCATTTGCATTGATATTAGGAATTAAAGTTGAATAGACAGATATGAAAATTCTTAAGGAATATCCAAAACTTCAGATTGAGGAAGATATTCTCCACCGAGAAAGGGTGTTAATTTTCAGTTAGTTAAATTCCAGTTTTTCCTTCTGATCTAACCTTATGTTGTCTATCTATGTCTGCTTCATTCTTTTTATAAGGCTGAACAAAATCGTCACATTCACATATACTTATACTTTCTAGAAACAACAGTCGAGTCATTTCAATAAAAAAAGGATTAGGGAGGAACAGGTTTAAAAGTCTAAATGTTTAAAGGTCGCTCATGAATGGCAGAGGCAAGGGGCAGTGACATTGTCCTATCGAGCAGGACAATGCCCTACAGACTGACCATATATACATATGAACAGTGGCCAATCCCCCTCTCCACACAAGCTAGGACCAAGGAGGGCCAGGCAATGGCTGCTGATGACTCAGGAGATAGACCTATAGGTTCCCCCCAACCCCCTATCCTTAGTTCACAAGGATGGCGACCAAAGGAACTAACGATTTGAGAGAGACTCGAACCACAGTCTGGCGTTCACCAGTCAGCGACGTTACGACATCGGCCACCACAATCCGTATTACAGCTAGAACTGAGGTTTAATTATGATATGCGCAATAACTCATCAATTTATCAGAATCGGAGGTACAATATATCTAAGAGATTTGCTACACATCGAGCAATCAACAAATCGCGTCGACACGAGAATAGTTTAAAGTTATTATTGATGCTGAGATGTAACTCTACTGTAGGTAGAGCTTTCAAATATACTACCCGAGACTATATACCAAGCTTACACTAGACATCCTTTAGGACTGAAGATATAAAAAGCCTTTCAAGAAGTTGAAGACTTAAGTTTTCATAGAGCTTCGATAATGAGGATTTGACGATTAACGCGGAATACGCTGTCCTGAAGGGCACAGGATTTCCATGTGCGAAAGGACCAGGAAAACAGAACTAAATTAAAAGTATTTGATAGATGTGAAGAAAGAAAATAAATATTCCATATAGGCCATTGCAAACAAATATAGAGGAAAGTTGAGAAAGCCATTTCTAAAGTAACAATTAATACTTATTGTTAGATTTTGCCTGTTTTAACCAATAGACTCCACACATAAGAGAGAGAGAGAGAGAGAGAGAGAGAGAGAGAGAGAGAGAGAGAGAGAGAGAGAGAGAGAGAGAGAGAGAGAGAGAGAGAGAGAGATGGTGGTGTAGCCAGTGAATTTACCATTCAGGAAGCGTTGTAAACATTATAGAGGCTGTCTGGACAAAGATCTAATAGTGATTTTAGCCTTCTGAAAACGTGGTAAACATTTTAGAGCCTGTGAATTAACAGCCTTACCCTACCTTACCTTATTGCCTTATTCTATGTTTGGGTTCCCCCAGGTCCATCAGTGTGAGGCACCTCGTATATCCACCGAGAGAGAGAGAGAGAGAGAGAGAGAGAGAGAGAGAGAGAGAGAGAGAGAGAGAGAGAGAGAGAGAGAGAGAACTTTTCATAAAATTTTAAGGAGAGCAGAAGATTTACAGATTCCAGCAGCAAAAGAAGGATGATCCTCCAAAAAAAATGGAAACACTCTGAAAAGTTTCAAGCAAATTGCAACTTGGGTCAAAATAGATTGCTGTGCTCTTGATACGCTACCTAGCCTTTAAAAGGCTTAGCTCCTCTGCCCTTGGCCCTTTTGAAATAACCTAGACCGCAAGATAAATGATTACCAGAGTCCTTACCAAAAACTTTCAAGTTCTATGATACACAATATGAAGGTTGGAGTTTACGTCTTGTATTCTTTTAAAGGTTTAAAGGCCGCTCAGGAGTGGGAGATTTAAGGGACAGTGGCATTGTCCTATCAAGCAGGACAAGGCCCTAGAGATTGATGATATATATACACATGATCAGCGTCAAATTTCCCTCTCCACCCACGCTAGGACCAAGGAGGGTCAGGCAATGGCTGCTGATGATTCAGCAGATAGACCCATAGGCTCCCTTCAACACCCCCCCCCCTCATTAGCTCACAAAAATGGTGAGGTTGCAGCGACCAAAGGAACTAACGAGCTTGAGCGGGAATCGAACCCCAGTCTGGCGTTTACCAGTCAGGGACGTTACCACATTGGCCACCACATATAATGACTGACAAAGTTATCAGAGGGCGTTAACAGACATTTGAAGAAACTGTAATTTTAATCCAATATTCTCCGTAAAAATATATTGTCCTCAGCCTTATTTCAGTATATACAGGCGACTGTAATTTTTACCCTACTTTGTTATTATCTTTTACGAGCTGGTGACCGTAATGTCCCTCTATAACGTCAATATATCCGTTTTTAAAACTGTAAATTTCTGGCAACATTTACTCAAGGATTTTTACCGTATTTCTTACGGCAAATATTTACAGTAAGTGTAGTTACGGCTTAACTGTTTATATGTGTAGACATTTTAATATGCAGAGGAATTGTTAAGACGTTTTATCAATGAACAGCAACTGTTCTTTAGCAAATACAAATATAATTTTGATTCCATATTTAACTCTTAGATATTTATTTAACCGCGTAGCTAATACAGTGGTATCGCGTTCGCAGCAAATCGATCCCAACCCGGGACCATGAGTTTAAGCCGTTTACTGGGGTGACCACTGCTGTGCTTGGGCACTACAGTGGGGGAGAGGGGGTCTTCTCAGCTGACGTTCTAGTGAGTACCTATTCTGATGAGACTGGAACTGAAACCTTTAATATCTTTGTAGGAGGATGGCTATTTTAAGAGGTTCATAACGCTCATTCCACAAGTTCCATTATATTTATAAAATCCTAATTTAATTATTAACTTGAATTCGAACATCATTGAAAATTATTGAAACAGTAAGAAACTGAAAAATAATCTTGATGCATTATTTACATGCATAAGAATTAGACTTGTGTCTTAGCATTAAATGACCGCAAATGCTGAAGTACACGGACTTCCTTCGCTAATTAACTGCACAAAAATGCAGGTTTTCGACAATCAAGATGGCTTTTAGAGACAGTGATAAAAGACAGATTTAGCATTTACAGCATCACATAGGGAGATATCAAATTTGGTAAGAATAAATGGAGACAACTAGAAAAGCACTCGAGTGCAGCTTACTCCTCGAAACCAGCTTGGCTTTCCCAGATTCAATTTAAACCGTACGCATGTTTGAAATCTGTGTGACAACCATGTTCGAAGTTAGGGGTAAGGTTAGGGTTAATTCAGTCGACCTTTTGCTCGACCTAGACCTTGACCTTTGACATAAGACTTTCAAAATTGAATCAATTCCACGTCTCAAAATAACAATAATTAATCTCTGAAACTTCACTGCTCTATGAATAAAATTGCGGCCAGGAAGTTGTTCACAAACAAACAAACAGACAGACGGACAAACAGGGGCGACAACATAACCACCTCTCAACTTCGTTGGCGGAGGTAATGACAGGCAGATAAACGTGAGCTGTGATGTTATGGAAAAGTAACGACAATGGAAGAGAGAGAGAGAGAGAGAGAGAGAGAGAGAGAGAGAGAGAGAGAGAGAGAGAGAGAGAGAGAGAGAGAGTTGCTTTGAATTCAGAATGAATAGCGAGAAAGTAGAGTTTTGGGAGTGAACGCATGGCCATGATACCAAATACACTCAAACTTATTTAGGTTGAGAAAGGTCAGGAGGCAGCAGATCGAACGTTCTGTAAAGTTGGAATTCTCATGAAAAACAGAGAGAGAGAGAGAGAGAGAGAGAGAGAGAGAGAGAGAGAGAGAGAGAGAGAGAGAGTTTTAGGTCTGATGTTTACAACTGATGTCTGGTATTATGAGTTTTTGGGGAGTACGGGTTCGTTATAAAATTTAGAGGACATTCTTAAAAAAGTATCAATCAATATATATATATATATATATATATATATATATATATATATATATATATATATATATATATATATATATATATATATGCGTGTGTGTGTGTATATATATACACATAATATTCTTGTATTTTTCTGCGTCCATTGTCCATTCAGCGACATTCGCAATACCTCCAATAACCCAATATATTTCACAGTGTCCTAGCTTTCGAGATTTCAGGCCGTTGGCGGTCTGCCTTGCATAAGAATGCCTCTCTCGACTCCCAAGGGATGATTGATGGCTCGTGACACCTTTGACAGCTAACGAGGCTCTTGTTTTCTCTCCATACTATAGTCTAGTCGGGTTCTATCTCCACGCCCACACTAAATACGAGCATCTTTTGTATGTATGTGGGCATGCCTCCTTCTCACTTAGGACTATTACAACGAAACATTACTTTTACGAAAATGTTGAAATATTTGTCATGGTATAGTACGTCAGTTCGAAGGCCGCTCATGAATGGCAGAGGCAAGGGATAGTGACAATGCCCTATCAAGCAGGACAATGCCCTGACCATATATACATATGATCAACGCCCGTGCCCCCTTTTCCATCGAAGCTAGTACCAAGAAAAGCCAGGAAATGGCTACTGATGACTCACCAGATACACTTATAGGCTGCCCCAAACCCCGATCCTTAGCTCACAAGGATGGTGAGGTTGCAATGGCCAAAGGAAATACGACTTTGAGAGGGACTCGAACCCAAGTCTGGCGATCACCAGGCAATGACGTTACCAACAGGTCACCTCAAGTTGTGATATCAAAACCTTAAATACATTTTGGCTCTAAGAACATATTTTCATAATTACTAAAGATGTGTTCATTTGTACGAGGATATTCTCATTGTGAACGCCTGTTTTTCTTAAGTAACTAACACCTCACGAAAGTAAGTCAGATTATCAAATAACGATGTTGATACTTTTTTTAGTCCCTATCAAAGCCCCACCAAGACAACGTTTGAAGACATAATTCACTTGATTTCACACTTTATTTATCAAAATTACATTGGGATGATAACAGAAAAATTCGAAATATAAATAACAATATTACAGTTAAAACATGTTACTGTAAGTTTCACGAAACATTTATTTTTTGTCTTGTATAAAAAGTGATATGCCTTGAAATATAGAGCGTTTATTGTAACTAGCAAAGTGCGATTGCAATTAATCACAGATTGAAAAAGAGAGATTACTCAGAAAGAGATCCAATTTGAAATGAAATCGGTAATGTAGTATGGAGTAGTATATCTCTGATCTACACTTACTAATTTCTTGTCTTTCCGGTCGAATTTCTATGTAAATTTAGAAACTTTTCAATTATTCACTCATGAAGAAGTAATTTAGATCTTCCTGACGTACATCCTAAAGACTACAGAAAATGAAGGTAATAATGATTATCAGTGATAACGATATGAGTAACAATTCTTACCTCTCATGATGACACGAATACTGAAATATCAGAGTAAAATTAACAATACTGAGAGCTCTCGAGATCCTAACCGACTTTCTCACTTATAAATCTGAATATTTTCCAGGAAACAATGTAAACTAAAAATGTAAACAAAAGAGGGTAAAGGCAATTCAGTTGTTTACAATAACAGCTATAGATTAATGTTTTGTTGGGGGCTGGACTAGTTTATTTTTGGAAAGAAACTGTTTTATCGAACAGTATTACACAAAATTGATTCTAAGTGGCCAATATAAAGTTTATAAGGACGAGATTGTTGATGGTTTGGCAAAGCAGACAACTGTCAAGGAATATATAGAGATCTTCTTATTCGGGCAGTTGAATCAGTAGAATTTCAAAAGTTCAAAATTGCAGCCAATGTTTTTATGTTGATCTGGCTGACGTAAGTCTTTGTATAGTTTATATATGATATATCTGTTATAATGTTGTTAATGTTGTAAAAATATTTCATTTTAATTGTTCATTGCTTCTTACATCGTTTATTTATTCCCTTATTTCCTTTCCTCATTGAGCTATTTTTCCCTGTTGGAGTACTTTGGCTTTCAGCATCTTGCTTTTCCAACTAGGTTTGTAATTTAGCTAATAATAATAATAATAATAATAATAATAATAATAATAATAATAATAATAACAGCAGTCAATGAAATAATTAAATTACATATCACTATCAACATGAATTTTACGAAAGATCACGATTTATAAATATTCAAGGGAGTAGACTCAGCATTGTGAAATTATTTCATGTAAATCTGTAGAGTTTTCAAGTCCCTTACATTATGGAATTTTATAAATTGAACGAAGAAATGAGATAGAAATGAATTTGATGAATTGGTCTATGAAAAGGTTGGAAAATCTATCCTGAAATTTGGCTTAGCTGTTAGGAAATATCAATTAGCTGATTAATCACATTTCATATTTTTTAGTTTTTTATTTCGTTATTTCTATCATTTAGTATATTATAGTTATATGTTATATTTCTGTAGTCATTTTTATTTAATTGCGTTGCCTGTTATCTATTTCATGTGTACATTTGAGTTTCTATCATAAAAAAATGACAATGTTGTATTCACGTTCGTGGTTTTTTGATAAATGCAAATTTTGTGTAAAATCATAACTTTCTATTTATCATCATCATCTCCTATGCCTACTGACGTAAAGACCCTAGCCTAGATTTCACCAGTCGTCTCTATCTTGAGCTTTTAAATCAATACTTCACTATTCATCATCTACTTCACGCTTCATAGTCCTCAGCCATGTAGGCCTGGTTCTTCCAACTCTCTCAGTGCCTTGTGGAGCCCAGTTAAACGTTTGGTGAACAAATCTCCCTTGGGGAGTGCGTGGAGCATGTCCAAACCATCTCCATCTACCCCTCACCAAAATCCCATCTATTTATGCACTCAAGTAATATCTCTTATAGTTTCATTTCTAATCCTGTCCTGCCATTTATTTTATATATGTTTTAAATGCATACTTGATGAGCCTTGTTTAAATTTATCTTTAATTCAGAATGTTTAATAACCAATTTACATGTGTCTTTTGACAATTTATGCAAAAAAAAAAGTGAAGTTGAACAGATCTAAGAAAATAATCGTAGTAATACAAAATTTCTCCATAAATCAAGTCTTGAACATTTCCACACGTAGGTCTTGGAGTCTTGGATATCTAAGCTTTGACAAATAGCTGTCAACTAATTAATTGGATTCCTCGAGGGCCTTTCTTGTGACTAAAGGTAATTAAATTAACATCCCGTTGGGATTTCATCGTGGAGACAACGTCGCGCACATCTGCCACACATTTGATGGGACCAGTTTAATGTTTGTTCTCTCTGTTATTCGGTTATTCAAGGTGAAATGAAGTAATAATAATAATAATAATAATAATAATAATAATAATAATAATAATAATAATAATTATAATAATAATGATAATAATAATAATAATAAAAATAATTATAATAACAATAATAATAATAATAATAATAATAATAATAATAATAATAATGATAATAATAATAAAAATAATTATAATAATAATGATAATAATAATAATAATAATAATAATAATAATAATAATAATAAAAATAATTATAATAATGATAATAATAATAATGATAATAATAAAAATAATAATAATAATAATAATAAAAATTATGATTATTAATTAATAATAATAATGATAATAATATGATATTATTAATAATAATAATAATAATAATAATAATAATAATAATAATAATAATAATAATAAATCTGTATTTGCTCTTGAGGGATTTCAAACGAAGTTTAGACGGAAAAGCTTATGTTAAACATTTTGCAAAATTATATTGAATTCGTTTGATTCTTGTATTCAATAAGAATATCAAAAGGGGCAGTTAAAAATGAAATTATGTGAATTAAAAGAACTTAAATTAGTAGGGGAATGAAAACATACAAAAAAAATCCAGAGAGAGAGAGAGAGAGAGAGAGAGAGAGAGAGAGAGAGAGAGAGAGAGAGAGAGAGAGAGAGACAGAGATAAAAGACTATTAAAGAAATGTGGTATATTTGGGTCCTATTTCCAAAACGGCCTAATTCCGAGTCGATATATTTTCTATTTAAAAACATATTTAGATAAATAGTAAAAATTTCAATTGTAAATACAGCATATGTAAAATAAAAAAAATATTTATGTATATATACTATGACGTCTATATGTTATAAATTGTAAGAATGTAAATGTGTGTTTCATAATATAAAAAGAAAATAAATTTCTGAGTCGAGAGATGAAGGACGCAATGAATGTTACCTTTCTCTTTCAAACTCTTCTAAAGAATCAACTTTCATGCTAAACTCTTATCATTATTATCTTGTTCATATCAATGGCATATTGAAGTCCATACGGCTAATTATTTCTTGTGAATTATATTGCTTATCAGAATGGATGAAATATCATACGAGGTTGGGCTCAAGATAAATAGAAGAAGGTGTGACGGGCCGAGAGAAGGTTGTGACTCAAAGGCAGTATGAAAGCAACTGAGTGAGTTTATTATAGAACACTCTCCTTTATATACAAAAGCTCAAAGCGACAAGAAATTTCATGTTCGAAAAACAGACACTGTTACAGATGAATAAAGCAGACATGTTTATTCTGGTTCTTTTTAGTACGAGGGAAGAGCGAAGATACAAGCATAATATATACACAAAATGAACTATGTACGATCGTGTGACACACGGTTGGTACAAAAGACAGATTTGATGAGAACGGAGTATCCAATGAAAGATGAAATATTATTGGAAGAAGAAAGGATTAACGAGGTAGAATCATTTAAGTATTTAGGGACAATGATCTCCAATACAGGGTCTTTATAATTAGAGTTTAGAGACAGATTGAAAAAAGCAAATCAGACAATGGCTAGGTTGAGTAAAATTTGGAAATCAAATCGCCAGAAATTGCATATAAAGATTCAGACTATATATCAGTTTTTCTAAGATCGTTGTTACTGTATGGACATGAGTCATGGCATGACAGTGAAACAATCTCCAGTAGATTTTGTAGATTTGAGAAAAAAAAATATCTCAGAAGGATATTGGGAGTTAAATGGCAGGACAGGATTAGAAATGAAACTATAAGAGAGATTACTCGAGTGCCATGTGTGGATGAGATCATGCTGAAGGGTAGATGGAGATGGTTTGGGCATGCTCTTCGCACTCCCCAGGGGAGATTTGTTCACCAAAAGTTTAGCTGGGCTCCGCAAGGCACTAGAAGAGTTGGAAGACCCAGGCCTACGTGGCAGAGGACTATAAAGCGTGAAGTATGAGTTGATGAATGGAGAAGTCTTGAATTAAAACCTCAAGATAGAGACGACTGGCGAAATCTAACCGAAGGCCTCTGCGTCAATAGGCGTAAGAGATGATGATGATGATGAATTATATTGTTACTTAATCTTTAGATTAAATATACGAAAAAATGAGTATTATGCTATCAGAACAGCGTTATTAATTCTAAATGTTCTCCAGTCTTTACCGTTACCACTAGAGAACATTCAATGCCTTATACCGAGCGAACAGAAACGCGTCTTTATACGAAATGGCTTATGGCCAACTAAGGACATTAGTAGCCCGGATGGTTATCAAACCAATTTGACAGGAAGACACGGCTGGAATCCTCTCGTGGCCTCATAAAAGTGACAAGGGGAATTTTCTAAGCCTCCATTTTCTTAGATAGGCCTACTAAAGCTTCCTTAGGCCTACTATCAGAGGAATAGGCCCAAAAATGAGGCTACAGAAGAAGGCATCACTGTTTGGGAGAGCTGAAGTTATAATATTTCATAGGGAAGAAAAATTGAGATACGATAAGAGGATTTGGCGGAGGCACGTGGATGTACTTTTATATCTATTTTCCTTTCGACGGTTAAAGGTTAAAGGTGTCTGGTTTCAGTTCCAGCATTATCAGAATAAATGCTCACTAGAACGTCAGCTGGGCAAACCCAGCTCCCCTCTGTGGTGCTCAAACACAGCAGTGGCCTCCCCAGTAAACAGCTTACACTCACGCTCCCGGGCTGGGATCAATCTGCTGCCCTGCGAATGTTAGGCGAACGCTTTACCACAGAGCTAGCCAGGAGAGTTTTCAGAAGATTGAATATGTATTTGAATGAAAGCAGTTTTGCATTGAATATCTATTAAATTCAAGGAATGTATTCTGTATGCACAGTGCAGTATATTAAATCTTTCAGCAGTGAATGCGCCCACGTATACACTATACATATTGTGCGACTAATCTAAGGTTAATATAAAAGTAGTAAAATTATAAATTTGCCACCCTCCCATTTTAGGTGATTAGCCAGGAAATCATGAAATATGTTTTAATTATTGCTACCTTAGAAGAGTTCATTTTTTTTTTCCATTTCAATTATGTTTCTTAATCGGGCTTCATGTAGATGTTGCTTTTTATGTCTGATCTCTTTATTTTGGCCAAATCTCTTGCTTGATATTGTAAAAGTCACCTTTTAGTTTTATGTGAAATATCCTACTACTGACAACTTTCCTTGCTCGATCTTCATAATTGAGCACCTATCTTCCTTGTTCTATGTACTTGTACTGACCACGTGTCTTGCTTTCCTTATATTGACCACGTTTTAGCTCAATTTACTTTAAATACACCTTTTCTTGTTCGTCTTCTTATCCTGGCCACCTCTTTGCATTGTGTTCATATACGGCCCACCTTTCTTTCTTAGACTCCTGATATAAGCCACCTTTCTAGTCAGATCTTCTCAATTGGCCATCTTCTTCTCAAACTTCTTATACTACCCACCCATATTAGTGGATATCCTAATATTGACCACATTTTTTCCCTATATTTATATTAATTACTTTTCTTGCTCTATCTCTTTGTACTAGACACGCATTATCTTAGACAGCTGTATTGACAAAATCTCTAGCTGTATCTTTTCAATTGACCCTCTTATAGGGAATGAAGTGCGTGAGTGGTTTCCAGTGAAAGTGGGACTAAGACAATGATGTGTGATGTCACTTTGGTTCTTCAGTTTATTCCTCTTCTAAATCTTCTTATATTGACCACGTTTTTTGCAAGATATCCTGATATTGGCAGCCTTTCTTGCTCTTTATCTTTATATTTACTACCACTTTTGCTCGATCTCCTTTTATTGGTTACACAGTTGTTCGATCCCTTTATATTGGGCACATTCTAGTTCGTTCTTATTTGTTGACCACCTTCTACTCAAAGTACTGTTATTTGCTCATCAAGGGTTGTGGTGGCCGATGTGGTAACATCCCTGAATGGTGAACGCCAGACTGGGGTTCGAGTTCCGCTCAAACTCGTTTGTTTCTTTGGTCGCTGCATCCTCACCATCCTTGTGAGCTAAGGATGGGGGGTTTGGGGGGCCTATAGGTCTATCTGCTGAGTCATCAGCAGCCATTGGCTGGCCCTACTTGGTCCTAGCTTATGTGGAGAGGGGGCTTGGGCGCTGATCATGTGTAATATGGTCAGTCTCTAGGGTATTGTCCTACTTGATAAGGCAATGTCACTGTCCCTTGCCTTTGCCACCTGCCATTCATAAGCGGCCTTTAAACCTTTAAACTGATTTTTCCAGTCAATACTATCCATTGTTTGGAAAGTGAGATCAATGTTAATGATGGGGAGAAAATATGAAAAATTTGTAATTATTAAGAGAAACCACATAAATAGAAATGGTAATGAAACCGAAATGGAAGAGGAAGAAATTAAAAAATACCAGATTTCAAGCAAAGGATTATGTTTGAGAAAGGCAAATGCGTCAGTTTCATGACATATATATATATATATATATATATATATATATATGTGTGTGTGTGTGTGTGTGTGTGTGTATGTATGTATGTATATATATATATGTGTGTATATATATATCATAAACATACACACACATATATATATTTATATATATATATGTTTATATATATAAACATATATATCCCCAATATATATATATATATATATATATATATATATGTATATATAAACAAACATATATCACCCTATTCATAAATATTTAACTGTAAAATACTAAAATCCTTTTTATTCATGTATAAGGTCACTGAGGAGAACGCACCATGAAAGATTTCTTTTCTTAATAAGTGAAAATACCAAAAAAGATTATAGCCAGTGACGAACTGTATATCTGACAGGCGAGTAGAATGCAATAATACATTCTTATCACGATAAAACGCTTCAAGTTATCGTGTTTTTTATTTTTTGTCATATCACGAAAAGTTATTTATCAAAGATAAGGTTTCAAGATGACGAGAGATCGTTTTATGGTTTTATTTTGTGGCCAGGGGTAATAATGATACAATATTTCTAGCTCTGAAACAACCAAGCCACTGGGGGGGGGGGGAAAGCCAGCCTCAACTAGGTGCCTGTCCCAAGCCCGGGTAAAAGGGGGAGGGTTGGCGGCAGGAAAGGCATCCGGCCATGAAAAATTAGCCAAAACCATTATGGACAGTGAATATTATCAGAATAAGATTACTGCTAAATGGAGAAAGCTGGCCAGAAATATCGACCCCACATAGAAGTGGGAAAAGATGCAGACAAAGAAGAAGATTTCTAGCTCTGAAACAATCTGCAATTCTCAAGCAAAGCAACTCTCTTCATTCAAAACACAACGTCTCAAATGAGAACAGAACCTATTTTCCCTGTTGGAGCCCTTGGGCTTATAGCATCCTGCATTTCCAACTAGGATTGTAGCTTAGCAAGTAATAATAATAATAATAATAATAATAATAATAATAATAATAATAATAATAATAATAAACAGCTTTAGTACTGCTTCAGAAACCTGCTAAGGTCTCACATTAAAGGTTCAAAGGTCGCTTATGTATGGCAGAGGAAAGGGACAGTGACATTGCCCCATCATGCAGGACAATACCCTAGAGACTGACCATATACACATATGATCTGCGCCCAAGAGCCCTCTCCAACCAAGCTATGACCAAGGAGGGCCAGTCAAAGGCTCTTGAGGACTCAGCAGATAGACTTATAAGCTCCCCCCAAACCACACACCCCCATCCTTAACTCACAAGGATGGTGAGATTGTAGCGACCAAAGGAACTAACGAGTTTGACCGGGACTCGAACCCCAGTTATATCTGTTGTCTAATGAATGTTAAAGCACTTTTATTCTAAGATTTTGGCCCTACAATTATGTATTACTTGAATATACGTCCTATGATCTTTCTTCCCCTAAAAAGTGGACCAAAATGAACTTAATATCATGATTCTCTCTCTCTCTCTCTCTCTCTCTCTCTCTCTCTCTCTCTCTCTCTCTCTCTCTCTCTCTCTCTCTCTCTCTCTCTCTCTCTCTCGATGAAGTGGTACACCATTTTCATTACTTAATATTATTTAATTTTCCAATATTTATTCTTACGTGTCTTCATCTGCCACATTTTCCCTCCAATCTCCCAAAATACCATAAAGATAAATTGTCTAACTTCATTCTTCGCCCACATAAAGAATTATGAAGAACATTCTCCTTCCTTTGACACGTTTTTATGACCCAAAGGTAGGTGACAAACCTCTTACTTAATCTGTCTCCTGATAGCAACCTGCTAATCTAGGAGGGATTCTAATTGGAGTGTTTGCCTCTTCAGAGGTTGAATCATAGATTACCTTTGGTGAATTTGGTTTGTTTAACTACAGAAGTTCAAACTAACAGCAAATGTTTGTGTTGAACAGGCTGACATATGTCTCTTTTTATAGTTGATATATGAAATATCTGTTTTGATGTTGTTACTCTTCTTAAAATATTTTATCTTAATTATTGATTACTTCTCTTTTAGTTTATTTATTTCCTTATTGCCTTCCTTCAATGGGGTATATTTTCCTGTTGGACCCCTGGGCTTATAGCATCCTGCTTTCTCAACTAGGAAAATAATAATAATAATAATAATAATAATAATAATAATTTCTTTAGATGAAATCTATAACGTTTTTAATGAAAGCCCGTTAAAGTCCCGCTTTCTATGATGACTACTTTAGAGCAAAACGCTTCTGAGCTGCGAAAAATCTATTTAGCAATCCCCTGGATACAGAGTCTTTAAAGGTTTAAAGGTCACTCAAGAATAGCAGAGGCAAGGGACAGTGACATTGCCTTAATGAAAGGACAAAACCTAAACTTGATATGGGGAAAAAAAAATGCTAATAGTTTCTCTTATTGTAGAAGTTTTAATTGGTCATGAATCATAAACGCATACTCTTCTTTTGACTCATATCTCGAATCTGAAGTTCAAAACAAAAGTGTCGTGCCTTATAACCTATACCACATAGGACTCTGATAGCACGTAGCCACTGACGCTGTATAAGGTTCAAGTTCTCCTACTGATTTGATCTCTATCACTTTTTTTTTTTATGAACACCACCCACGCTTGGGAGACTCATACTTATGCAAGAACACTTGATAACCTTTGAATATAATGTGGGCAGTGTGAATATTGATATTAACATTAATATCCATATCGATAATAATATGGATATAGATATTGATTTTGATATCAATATTAACATTAATATCAATAATCATATATTATTTTGATTTTGCAAACTTTTGAAATCCTTAACCAGACTTAAACGACATATTGATAAAAACAATTAATCAAGCATAGAATTAGCATAAAATTTCTATACCGTACTGCATGATCAAAGTAATTGGAGCCGAATTGAATATATATTCCTTAGTCTACATCTCCAGGGGAATGTTTTATGGACTCAAAAAAAAAAAACCTGCCTTTTCTTATGCAAGCTTTGAGTATCACACCAATGATTTAGTATCAATATTTTCTCTCCAT